>NC_136598.1:26189933-26254933 GCF_910589615.1 Taurulus bubalis | reverse complement strand
GCATTTAAAGCCTTGCTTCAGGAAAAGTACTATCAACAAAATGTACTTAATATATCAAAAGTTAAAGTACTCAACATGCAGAACAAGCTGATATATTATCATATATAAAAATCTGTTACTAAAGAGTCAATACACTTTACTGTTGAAGCCAGGTGGACTTAGTTTAAACATTCAGTCCTGCGGTTCCCAACATAAGGGTCTGGTCCCTGCAGAAGGTCACAGGATCAGTCTGCGGGTCTGCAACCAAAATGTTCTGTAATCTATAAAGAGTCATCTTCAATGGTGGATCATTTAAGATCAAGCAGTTATTTAAATGGAACAATCTAAGAAGCTAAGAGAGTTCAACAACACGGACATTGATTTAGACGGGCATTGATTTTGTGAAAGTTGAAACAACTGTTTAAATCTGTAATCTTTAACAATGCAGGTATTCCAACAAACATCGATCTTTTAGTCCTTCAGTTCCTCGTGTGAAACGACAAGTCAACGTTGATGCTTTTGTCACGTAACTTGTGTACTTTAGTTGCGTAACAACTAAAACAATCTTTAGTTGTTTTGTTGCTTTAACATAACTAAATTGTTTTGTTGATTTAACATAATTAAGTTGTTTTGTTGCTTTAACATAACTAAGTTGTGTTGTTGCTTTAACATAACTAAGTTGTGTTGTTGCTTTAACATAACTAAGTTGTGTTGTTGCTTTAACATAACTAAGTTGTGTTGTTGCTTGAACATAACTAAGTTTTTTTGTTGCTTTAACATAACTAAGTTGTGTTGTTGCTTGAACATAACTAAGTTGTTTTGTTGCTTTAACATAACTAAGTTGTTTTGTTGCTTTAGTATAACTAAGTTGTGTTGTTGCTTTAACATAACTAAGTTGTGTTGTTGCTTTAACATAACTAAGTTGTGTTGTTGCTTCAACATAACTAAGTTGTGTTGTTGCTTGAACATAACTAAGTTGTTTTGTTGCTTTAACATAACTAAGTTGTGTTGTTGCTTTAACATAACTAAGTTGTTTTGTTGCTTTAACATAACTAAGTTGTGTTGTTGCTTTAACATAACTAAGTTGTGTTGTTGCTTTAACATAACTAAGTTGTGTTGTTGCTTGAACATAACTAAGTTGTTTTGTTGCTTTAACATAACTAAGTTGTTTTGTTGCTTTAGTATAACTAAGTTGTGTTGTTGCTTTAACATAACTAAGTTGTGTTGTTGCTTTAACATAACTAAGTTGTTTTGTTGCTTTAACATAACTAAGTTGTGTTGTTGCTTTAACATAACTAAGTTGTGTTGTTGCTTTAACATAACTAAGTTGTTTTGTTGCTTTAACAGAACTAAGTTGTGTTGTTACTTTAACATAACTAAGTTGTTTTGTTGCTTTAACATAACTAAGTTGTGTTGTTGCTTGAACATAACTAAGTTGTTTTGTTGCTTTAACATAACTAAGTTGTGTTGTTGCTTTAACATAACTAAGTTGTTTTGTTGCTTTAACATAACTAAGTTGTGTTGTTGCTTTAACATAACTAAGTTGTGTTGTTGCTTTAACATAACTAAGTTGTGTTGTTGCTTGAACATAACTAAGTTGTTTTGTTGCTTTAACATAACTAAGTTGTTTTGTTGCTTTAGTATAACTAAGTTGTGTTGTTGCTTTAACATAACTAAGTTGTGTTGTTGCTTTAACATAACTAAGTTGTTTTGTTGCTTTAACATAACTAAGTTGTGTTGTTGCTTTAACATAACTAAGTTGTGTTGTTGCTTTAACATAACTAAGTTGTTTTGTTGCTTTAACATAACTAAGTTGTGTTGTTGCTTTAACATAACTAAGTTGTGTTGTTGCTTTAACATAACTAAGTTGTTTTGTTGCTTTAGCATAACTAAGTTGTGTTGTTGCTTTAACATAACTAAGTTGTTTTGTTGCTTTAACATAACTAAGTTGTGTTGTTGCTTTAACATAACTAAGTTGTGTTGTTGCTTTAACATAACTAAGTTGTTGTGTTGCTTTAACATAACTAAGTTGTGTTGTTGCTTTAACATAACTAAGTTGTTTTGTTGCTTTAGCATAACTAAGTTGTGTTGTTGCTTTAACATAACTAAGTTGTTGTGTTGCTTTAACATACCTAAGTTGTGTTGTTGCTTTAACATAACTAAGTTGTGTTGTTGCTTTAACATAACTAAGTTGTTGTGTTGCTTTAACATACCTAAGTTGTGTTGTTGCTTTAACATAACTAAGTTGTGTTGTTGCTTTAACATAACTAAGTTGTGTTGTTGCTTTAACATAACTAAGTTGTGTTGTTGCTTTAACATAACTAAGTTGTGTTGTTGCTTTAACATAACTAAGTTGTGTTGTTGCTTTAACATAACTAAGTTGTGTTGTTGATTTAACATAACTAAGTTGTGTTGTTGCTTTAACATAACTAAGTTGTGTTGTTGCTTTAACATAACTAAGTTGTGTTGTTGCTTTAACATAACTAAGTTGTGTTGTTGCTTTAACATAACTAAGTTGTGTTGTTGATTTAACATAACTAAGTTGTTGTGTTGCTTTAACATACCTAAGTTGTGTTGTTGCTTTAACATAACTAAGTTGTGTTGTTGATTTAACATAACTAAGTTGTTTTGTTGCTTTAGCATAACTAAGTTGTGTTGTTGCTTTAACATAACTAAGTTGTGTTGTTGCTTTAACATAACTAAGTTGTGTTGTTGCTTTAACATAACTAAGTTGTTTTGTTGCTTTAACATAACTAAGTTGTTTTGTTGCTTTAGCATAACTAAGTTGTGTTGTTGCTTTAACATAACTAAGTTGTTGTGTTGCTTTAACATACCTAAGTTGTGTTGTTGCTTTAACATAACTAAGTTGTGTTGTTGCTTTAACATAACTAAGTTGTGTTGTTGCTTTAACATAACTAAGTTGTTTTGTTGCTTTAGCATAACTAAGTTGTGTTGTTGCTTTAACATAACTAAGTTGTTTTGTTGCTTTAACATAACTAAGTTGTGTTGTTGCTTTAACATAACTAAGTTGTGTTGTTGCTTTAACATAACTAAGTTGTGTTGTTGCTTTAACATAACTAAATTGTTTTGTTGCTTTAGCATAACTAAGTTGTGTTGTTGCTTTAACATAACTAAGTTGTGTTGTTGCTTTAACATAACTAAGTTGTGTTGTTGCTTTAACATAACTAAGTTGTTTTGTTGCTTTAACATAACTAAGTTGTGTTGTTGCTTTAACATAACTAAGTTGTGTTGTTGCTTTAACATAACTAAGTTGTGTTGTTGCTTTAACATAACTAAGTTGTGTTGTTGCTTTAACATACCTAAGTTGTGTTGTTGCTTTAACATAACTAAGTTGTGTTGTTGCTTTAACATAACTAAGTTGTTGTGTTGCTTTAACATACCTAAGTTGTGTTGTTGCTTTAACATAACTAAGTTGTGTTGTTGCTTTAACATAACTAAGTTGTGTTGTTGCTTTAACATAACTAAGTTGTGTTGTTGCTTTAACATAACTAAGTTGTGTTGTTGCTTTAACATAACTAAGTTGTGTTGTTGCTTTAACATAACTAAGTTGTGTTGTTGATTTAACATAACTAAGTTGTGTTGTTGCTTTAACATAACTAAGTTGTGTTGTTGCTTTAACATAACTAAGTTGTGTTGTTGCTTTAACATAACTAAGTTGTGTTGTTGCTTTAACATAACTAAGTTGTGTTGTTGCTTTAACATAACTAAGTTGTGTTGTTGATTTAACATAACTAAGTTGTTGTGTTGCTTTAACATACCTAAGTTGTGTTGTTGCTTTAACATAACTAAGTTGTGTTGTTGATTTAACATAACTAAGTTGTTTTGTTGCTTTAGCATAACTAAGTTGTGTTGTTGCTTTAACATAACTAAGTTGTGTTGTTGCTTTAACATAACTAAGTTGTGTTGTTGCTTTAACATAACTAAGTTGTTTTGTTGCTTTAACATAACTAAGTTGTTTTGTTGCTTTAGCATAACTAAGTTGTGTTGTTGCTTTAACATAACTAAGTTGTTGTGTTGCTTTAACATACCTAAGTTGTGTTGTTGCTTTAACATAACTAAGTTGTGTTGTTGCTTTAACATAACTAAGTTGTGTTGTTGCTTTAACATAACTAAGTTGTTTTGTTGCTTTAGCATAACTAAGTTGTGTTGTTGCTTTAACATAACTAAGTTGTTTTGTTGCTTTAACATAACTAAGTTGTGTTGTTGCTTTAACATAACTAAGTTGTGTTGTTGCTCTAACATAACTAAGTTGTGTTGTTGCTTTAACATAACTAAATTGTTTTGTTGCTTTAGCATAACTAAGTTGTGTTGTTGCTTTAACATAACTAAGTTGTGTTGTTGCTTTAACATAACTAAGTTGTGTTGTTGCTTTAACATAACTAAGTTGTTTTGTTGCTTTAACATAACTAAGTTGTGTTGTTGCTTTAACATAACTAAGTTGTGTTGTTGCTTTAACATAACTAAGTTGTGTTGTTGCTTTAACATAACTAAGTTGTTTTGTTGCTTTAACATAACTAAGTTGTGTTGTTGCTTTAACATAACTAAGTTGTTTTGTTGCTTTAACATAACTAAGTTGTGTTGTTGCTTTAACATAACTAAGTTGTGTTGTTGCTTTAACATAACTAAGTTGTTTTGTTGCTTTAACATAACTAAGTTGTGTTGTTGCTTTAACATAACTAAGTTGTGTTGTTGCTTTAACATAACTAAGTTGTTTTGTTGCTTTAACATAACTAAGTTGTGTTGTTGCTTTAACATAACTAAGTTGTTTTGTTGCTTTAACATAACTAAGTTGTGTTGTTGCTTTAACATAACTAAGTTGTGTTGTTGCTTTAACATAACTAAGTTGTGTTGTTGCTTTAACATAACTAAGTTGTGTTGTTGATTTAACATAACTAAGTTGTTGTGTTGCTTTAACATACCTAAGTTGTGTTGTTGCTTTAACATAACTAAGTTGTGTTGTTGATTTAACATAACTAAGTTGTTTTGTTGCTTTAGCATAACTAAGTTGTGTTGTTGCTTTAACATAACTAAGTTGTGTTGTTGCTTTAACATAACTAAGTTGTGTTGTTGCTTTAACATAACTAAGTTGTTTTGTTGCTTTAACATAACTAAGTTGTTTTGTTGCTTTAGCATAACTAAGTTGTGTTGTTGCTTTAACATAACTAAGTTGTTGTGTTGCTTTAACATACCTAAGTTGTGTTGTTGCTTTAACATAACTAAGTTGTGTTGTTGCTTTAACATAACTAAGTTGTGTTGTTGATTTAACATAACTAAGTTGTTTTGTTGCTTTAGCATAACTAAGTTGTGTTGTTGCTTTAACATAACTAAGTTGTTTTGTTGCTTTAACATAACTAAGTTGTGTTGTTGCTTTAACATAACTAAGTTGTGTTGTTGCTTTAACATAACTAAGTTGTGTTGTTGCTTTAACATAACTAAATTGTTTTGTTGCTTTAGCATAACTAAGTTGTGTTGTTGCTTTAACATAACTAAGTTGTGTTGTTGCTTTAACATAACTAAGTTGTGTTGTTGCTTTAACATAACTAAGTTGTTTTGTTGCTTTAACATAACTAAGTTGTGTTGTTGCTTTAACATAACTAAGTTGTGTTGTTGCTTTAACATAACTAAGTTGTGTTGTTGCTTTAACATAACTAAGTTGTTTTGTTGCTTTAACATAACTAAGTTGTGTTGTTGCTTTAACATAACTAAGTTGTTTTGTTGCTTTAACATAACTAAGTTGTGTTGTTGCTTTAACATAACTAAGTTGTGTTGTTGCTTTAACATAACTAAGTTGTTTTGTTGCTTTAACATAACTAAGTTGTGTTGTTGCTTTAACATAACTAAGTTGTGTTGTTGCTTTAACATAACTAAGTTGTTTTGTTGCTTTAACATAACTAAGTTGTGTTGTTGCTTTAACATAACTAAGTTGTTTTGTTGCTTTAACATAACTAAGTTGTGTTGTTGCTTTAACATAACTAAGTTGTGTTGTTGCTTTAACATAACTAAGTTGTGTTGTTGCTTTAACATAACTAAGTTGTTTTGTTGCTTTAACATAACTAAGTTGTGTTGTTGCTTTAACATAACTAAGTTGTGTTGTTGCTTTAACATAACTAAGTTGTTTTGTTGCTTTAACATAACTAAGTTGTGTTGTTGCTTTAACATAACTAAGTTGTGTTGTTGCTTTAACATAACTAAGTTGTGTTGTTGCTTTAACATAACTAAGTTGTTTTGTTGCTTTAACATAACTAAGTTGTTTTGTTGATTTAACATAACTAAGTTGTGTTGTTGCTTTAACATAACTAAGTTGTGTTGTTGCTTTAACATAACTAAGTTGTGTTGTTGCTTTAACATAACTAAGTTGTTGTGTTGCTTTAACATACCTAAGTTGTGTTGTTGCTTTAACATAACTAAGTTGTGTTGTTGCTTTAACATAACTTTGTTTATGTTGTGTTGTTGCTGAGTAAGTTTCCCATAGGATATAAATGAACATCAGGATTATGTATTCTATTTTATAATACAATTATCAGACATTTTAAAAACATGATCAGACAATAAACTATAGATGTCAAATAAAGGAGTTGTTTAAATAAATATAGTAAATAAAATACTGAAGTACCTCAATATTGTACAATACCTGAGTTGATGTACTTTCAAGCAGTTGCACATTGTTGCATCAGTAACTAAGCCTTTAGACCACATGATGCCAGACATCAGCAGGCTGGAGGAAGAGACCGGGGCAACGACATGAACCCAAACGTTGACCCCTCACCTCCCCGGGTATCAACAACCAGCGCCATCGGAGGCGGAGCAAACCGCTTCAAGCCGCCACGCCGCTAAACGGTCAAGCGGCATCGTGCCAGACATCTGTCGCATTTCCCCCCCTGTACGCTCCCATCCCTCGCTCTGGAAAGGGACAAGAGGTTGGGGTCGGTGGGGAAAGGTGCACCGAGAGGAAAGAGGAGATGGACGTCGGATCGTGGAGGGGCAGCACCGGGTATCCACGGCTTTGACTTCCCCGACCTCCCCCTCCAGGAAAGCCAGGACCTTTGCTCTTTCTCCGTGACAGGCGGCGTCCTTTTGTCCGGGTCAAACCCGAACAAAAGGCAAGAGGTGACGGAGGGAAAGACAGAGGAGGGGTGGAAGGGGAGATGAATAGAAAGGGTAAGATCGGCTCACCTTTTGTCCGCCGTGTGTCCGTCATTGCAGATTTTTTGCCGACGGGTAATCCAGCGGCAAAGTTTTTGCTTCTTTCTTATTTCTTTAAAATTTCCCCTCGGCTCGCCGGTTAGTCGTCTCGTATTTTCATTTTTCAGTCGACTTTTCTTCCTCCTCCTCCTCTTCCTCCTCATCGCTGCCGTCCACTCCGTCCTGGCGGTAAGAAGAGCAGGAGAGGAGTCAGGTGATGTTGTCTGGTTGTTAGTTTCAGGACTCTTCTCTCAGCTAAACATCCAGTCACTCACATCTTCCTGTTTTATGTACTTTTATTCCACACTACCACATGCTATGGTGCGTTTACTGTGTGAGAGTAGGATCAGGGCACAAAATAAAAGTCTAGTTTGTCCATGAATACAAACAAGGAACAAAGTATAACCGCCAAACAAACAACTCAAGACGTACACAAATAGGTGGAGAGGTGAATGAAGGTACATTTATACTAACGTGAAAATACTAGCCACTTAAATATGTAGTATATCTATGCACATCACTAACTCAAACTGAAAATAACTAGTCATGAAATGGTTCTAACCCAACCGCTCGGCTCCACAGATCCCAGGAGCCTCCTCTAGCTCATTGTTTTGGGGATTTATTTCGGACAATTTTCACCTCCAGTTGTCAAAATAAACCGCCACACGCAACCTGAAGAGCCATGAAGTGGACTAACTACATTAACGAGAGCAAAAGGGGAAAAACCTAAATATTCACTCAGGAGTTGTTGGAGACCAAAACAGAGCAAAAAGGGAATATCGTCCGTGGATTTCAATCAAATTTCCATGATTTTTTACCCAATTTCCATGATTTTTAACCAAATTTCAATGACTTTTAACCATATTTCCATGACTTTTCCAGGTCTTTCAACCACATTTCCATGACTTTAAACCAAATGTCCATGAGCAAACATTTAGTGAAATCTGGGTGTAAACAGTAAAAAGTGAGTAATTGTAGTATTTAAACTAACAATGAGAGTACAAAGCATACAGTAAACCTTAAATGACTCAAATGAATGAGACAATAGTTTGATTAAAAGAATAAACATTTATATAGATGCCTGTATGTATGCCTGCTTATATTTTGAGTCTTTCTTTTAAAAGGCATATTAATTATTTCAAACTCAGCGTAAATGAACGTCATGAACACATGAATATAACACATTTACATGACTTTTACTAAACTTTTGGGAGTATATTTTTTTTCAATGACTTTTCCAGGCCTGGAAATAACCATTTTAAATTTCCATGACTGTTCCAGGTTTTCCATGACCGTATGAACCCTGCGTAGAGACGCCGTATAAGTCTCTGGTAGCAACCTGTCAATCACCTCGTAGCCCCGCCCTAAAGCACGCCGTCTGAAGACTGGACTTGGTCCAAGAGACATAAAAACCAACCTTTCCTAAAACTGCTTCACTTTCCCCTGTGAAAATAAAACCTACGTTTCTACGAGCCGAGGCGGCGGCGACACGTTTTCACCTGTTCATTAACTTTCTCAAATCAATCAGCGCCGCCTTCTAGCACACGGGAAACTGGAGGACAGACGCATGGGGTCCACAGGGTAACATTACACACACACACACTCAGTGTCACCTCCTCTAGTACACCACCACACCGCCAACGGAAGCCCCCCCCTTTCCTTTGAGTGTTCCAGCTCCAGGCGCTCATGCAGGGCTATAACTCATAAGTTTCTATACTGCACCTTCTGCTGGGCGCGTATAGCCGCACGCTTTGTGTCTTTTAACGGCTCAGCAGAGAGAGAGGGGAAGCCGGGAGGAAGTGTGTGTGCAAACAGGCACGCGGACAAGACGGGGAACGTTTTCCACCGAGGCGGTAAGATAAATAGAGAACATGACACGTGAACCCGGTGAACTTCCAGTCGGAAAATGGCGGGGATTCTTGTGGCGCGTGATCTGGAAATGCATTCAGAAAATTACACTACCGACATGAATGATATTCTGTTGATTTCAAACCTGCAGAGGCACTTTACAAAGTAAACTGAATTGAATTCAGCTGCAGAATAAAGACACAGCACAGACAAAGGAAACGCAGTAAGGCGTCTGCAGGAAGAAGAACGGAGAGAGAACAAGAGTTGTCTGCTGCCAGAGGAAGAGCTCCATGTTTTATTCATGCTCCCTCTGAAAGGCTGACTGCTGAACAGGTGAGCCGCCGACTGACTGCTGTGCGATGCATGAAGGCCGGCTGTTGTCAGAACACCTGTCTGCCTCACACTGGCAGGGAGGAGGAGAGACAACAAGCTGTTTGGTGCTTCTGAGGCTCTCTGCCAATCACACCGACGGGGAAGTTCACCAGCATGTCTTCTCTCTTTATCCGGGGCGCTTCAGGACCGTTTTCCCCGCGCATCTTTCTGTTCTCTCCTGCAGTGGAGAATGTTTCAGGAGCCTCTTTTTTTATTACCACAGAAGAGGATTTGTGGGGCTACACAATAATCTTCAGTTCATCATCTCACAGCAGTTCGTGCCACGCAAGCTATCGACAGAAATGGACCTTTTTTTTCCGTCAGTTGGGATGACGTTGTGCTAAAACAGGAAAATGAAGTTCGGGTTTTGGGAAGAAAAACATCACGTTGGGCTTAAAATATCTTCATGTCTGCGGTCCCTTGTCTCTAAACAAGACTCATCCACTAGACTCCTCCTAAAAAAGGTTATTAAAGCTGTGAATCACAGGTAAACAAAGAGTGATACGCATGAGAACCTCAGCGTGACGCCGTCCATCACGCACACATCTGATTATTAGACTCAACAAGCCTCTCATCCAGCAGAATTATCTCTTAAAAAACAGCTTTAAAAGTGTTGAGAAAGCGTCTGAGTCACGACGCAGAGGAAAGAGACCATCCAGTGCCAGTTCTTTTGAAGAGACGTCTAAATTAGGAGAATTAATCCAGTTACAGAGGAACAGCTGTATATTGAAAAACATGCACAACACAGATTGTTTTTCCTGTGTTCAGACTGTAATACATTTTGTTTTTGAACATTTTATTCAATTCAATTCAGTTTATTTTGTGTTGCAAGAACTTCTATGACTTTAATTCCTCACGGCCGCTAATGAACACTCTTTTGATTTAAACTTCATCAGTGTCACGTTTAAAACGTGCAAGTTCACCGTCGCCATCTTGGATTGTGGTTGTTCAACCAGCGAACAGGAAGTGACCATATTTGGACTGAGGAGGAGTGACGTAGAGACGCAGTACACAGTACTCTGGTGTCGACCTGTCAATCACCTTGTAGCCCCGCCCTAAAGCGTCCCCTGCTTTATGGTCTGTTTGACTCTAAATGACCAGCTTTAACACATGACTCATAGACTTCTATACAACCAGAGGAGTCGCCCCCCGGTGGTCAGGAGAGAGAATGCAGCTTTAACACATGACTCATAGACTTCTATACAACCAGAGGAGTTGCCCCCCGGTGGTCAGGAGAGAATGCAGCTTTAACACATGAAGCATAGACTTCTATACAACCAGAGGAGTCGCCCCCTGGTGGTCAGGAGAGAGAATGCAGCTTTAACACATGAAGCATATACTTCTATACAACCAGAGGAGTCGCCCCCTGGTGGTCAGGAGAGAGAATGCAGCTTTAACACATGAAGCATATACTTCTATACAACCAGAGGAGTCGCCCCCTGGTGGTCAGGAGAGAGAATGCACATGAAGCATAGACTTCACTCTTCAGAACCAGATGTTGCCGGCCGGCAGCATCTCTGTGTGATCAGCTCGCTGCAGTCTGCTGCACAGCTTATCAATGTGTGTTTTCCAACAAAGAAGGTTGTCTCAGTGGACATACGTATTTGTACAAGGATATAGATAAATGCCTCTCATATACAGTACTAGTGTCAACACTGTCTCACTATCAGCAGCACAGGAATTGATTCACACACATTCCTTCATTCATTCTTCTTTTGATTTGAGCATGAAGCAAAAACTTGTACTTCTTGTACTTGTACCATTAAAAACTGTGTTGTTCATCAACACCAGGCTGTTGTCTCGTAGCAAGGTGACTAAAGCGCTGCAATAATTAGCATGAGACACCACTGAGGTGCTGATTCCATGCGGAGACAAGCTGCTTCTGTTCACAACAATCGATACGATGAGATAAAAACACATGAGAGGCCGTCTGCAGGTGCTGAAGTACACCTCAGTCGTACATTTCCAAACTGGAACCAGGATAAATGAGGGTTTGACCTTCGCTTTCCATTGAAATTCTGCACAGAGGTTCGGTCTTATGTGATAGTAATACACTATGTAAAGCTGGAGGAGAAAGATAGAACGTTATGCGTCTTAATTACAAATGTTTTTAATGCAGCTATACCTTCAAAAGTAAATATGCTGTAAAAAAGTAGATATATCACAAAATCAATTTGTATGTAATCCACGTAATCTTGAAACAGGAAGACCACAAGTCTTTGAGTTATTTTAAACCAAACCACGATTTTTTTTCCTGAACCTAACAAAGTGGTGTTGTTGTGTCAGCCTCACTAACTTGTTTCCTGTGAAGGCTGAAGTTTATTTTTTTAAAGACTGTATTTATGTAACGGGTGGAAATTGACACATGTTGCTGGACTTTAGTGGGAAAGCAAAACTTTTTGTAGGATATCATATAGACTGTTGTATGAGGATGTGTTGCTTCATTAAAAACAGCCAAATGCAATCTTTACAAACACAAACTTTAAAAAGTACAGATCCTCTCTCTAGTACACAACCTACTTACAAATTCAACTTAACAAGCATTGCATGACAAAATGCAAATATGTTATTTGGCCCAAATTAGGCAGATTGAAAGTAAAACTTTGTTAGATTCTTTCTATTCAGAAACACCAGACGAGACAAACAACGGAATAAAGGTTCCATTTCGTCGACGATGTCAAGTGACGGGGAGCGAAGGTAAGCAGGAGGATGCACGTCTTTGCTGTTATACCTGGTTTGAGTACTGATTCAGAGTTTAGAGTTGTTTTACTAACATTATTCTTTAAGTAACTGGTCACTCCCATTCAGCTTTTTTTCAGTGTCGCCAACTCTTTCCAAAAGAAGCTGGCATGAGCTGCAAAAACGCTGAAAATCGATGAATAACAATGTTTTAGATATATGTATATATTTTTATGTAATCTTGCTTCTAAACCGACGATCTAAATAATTATTAAGTAGTAGTTGCGTTTTAGAAATAAAGTTGCTAAGAGGGTCTGAAAAGTGTGTAAATCTGTCTAGAAAGTTGCTAAAGTTGTTTGCTAATTAAAGTCGAAAAATGTCATATAAAGCACTTTCCACTAAATGTGATTGTTACATAAACACACACACACTGACCAACCACCTGCATCCAACCTCTCCAAACACGCCTCCTCTTCCATGTTGTCGTTGTGGACAAAGTCCACGTTCCCCCCAAATACAAGTATAGTCTTTGGGATAGTCTCCTCCTCCGCCTCGTTCCCTCTTTGCACTTCCTCTCACATTTTCTCCACAATTCATTACCAGCTGTCAATCCTCCGTCCGGCCGGGCTAAAGGCTCGCCCACGAAACACTCCAGCAACGAAAGGCAGGAAGTACGACGATCAGGAGGCAGAACCAGAACACGGAACGGCCCGATAACGGCCACCAACATCCTCGTGTTTGTGTTCAGAAACTTCTCTTTTTATCAACCTCCACATCTGGTGATATTGTTTCATATACGTATATACAAAATATATATATATATATATATTTAATTTCATCCATGACAACTGTTAATAAAAAAACTAGGGATGACAAAAACTAAAAAATATAAAAAAAATGTCACATTTGAAAACTTTATAAAATTGTCTAGCGTTTTGAACTAAGTAGCGTAGCCTTTAGCTGCTTGGCCTTGTCGCGCTAATAGGCAGCAACTTGCAACGTTAGCTGAGGTAAGCGGTTATCGGAAGGAAAAGTAACAGATTTATGGGCTAAATTAATTGACAATACAACAAACAAATCAGACAAGAAGCCACAAACAAACCGAGAAAGCAGCCCAGCAAGACAACATGAACAAAAAGTTAAGCTAACGTAACTTTATCCGAGTTTCTTTTAGCTAGCTAGTCTTCATGTTCATCTATAGAAAAGAGTGCAGGATTAATGTTGGTAAAAGTTAACAACGTCTTTACTACAACTATAAAGTAAACCAAGATTTCACTGATGAAAACTATTGACTATAATGTATTTTGTTAATTCAAACTAGCCTAAATTGACATCAATCAAATGACTGAAATGTGACAAAATAATACTTATTTAAAATATACGCTTTTGTCTATAAGACAGAACCCAAATAAAACAATAAATAAACTAATGTGGTGTGAGAAATAACAATTAGAAAGAGCATTAGTACAAAAATTCCAGTTTCTGGGGTGCCTTTCCTCAGGGTGGCATGAGCTAAATGTTGAGATTCTTGGAAAACAGATTTTTTTTGTTGTTTTTGCTTCAAATGAATTAAAGATATATAACTGGCACAAAGTAAGCACTTTAATAGTGTGCAGTCCCAAACTCTCAATTGTCAAACTGCAAAATCCTACAATTTCAAAAATCAAATGACCAATCGATACAAATGTACGGAGGACAAAATGTCCCAAAAGAGGAACGGCGTTCTTGAGCTGTCAGCCTGACGTCCTGCTGACTGACGGACTGGAGGGGCTGGGCCAGCGGGTGAGGAGAAAGAACATTCATTCCACCTCTCACACGCCTCATGACAAAATAAACACTATCTGTGGTCCTTGGTCCTGAGCCAGCATTCAAGGAGCAACCGCCCGTTAAGAAAAGTTTTTTTCAAATTCAATCTGTCTCCATCAGCCCTTCGTGTCACATACATCAGTTTCACTCGACACTTTTACTAAACATCCTCCGAGGCTCAGTCCCCTCTCGTCCGACGGTGACAATGTTTGGTATTAATAATGCCATTTAATGGATGAGCTGCATGTGGGTAAGCCCCGTCGCAATGTTAAATACGTCTCTAACGACCTGTCAATCACCTTGTAGCCCCGCCCCTAAAGCGTCCCCTGCTTTATGGTCTGTTTGACTCTAAATGACCATAATTTACTAAATGAACATCATGCTGTATTGAAGAAGACTTGAAACTAGAGATTGAGACATAAACTCATGTTTACAATGTTTACTGAGGGAATACATCAAGAGAAGTAGAGTCATTTATATAGACTTCTATACAACCAGAGGAGTCGCCCCCTGGTGGTCAGGAGAGAGAATGCAGCTTTAACACATGAAGCATATACTTCTATACAACCAGAGGTAATCAGGAGAGAGAATGTAGCTTTAACACATGAAGCATATACTTCTATACAACCAGAGGAGTTGTCTCATGGTGGTCAGGAGAGAGAATGCAGCTTTAACACATGACGCATAGACTTCTATACAACCAGAGGAGTTGTCTCATGGTGGTCAGGAGAGAGAATGCAGCTTTAACACATGACGCATAGACTTCTATACAACCAGAAGAGTCGCCCCCTGGTGGTCAGGAGAGAGAATGCAGCTTTAACACATGACGCATAGACTTCTATACAACCAGAGGAGTTGTCTCATGGTGGTCAGGAGAGAGAATGCAGCTTTAACACATGACGCATAGACTTCTATACAACCAGAAGAGTCGCCCCCTGGTGGTCAGGAGAGAGAATGCAGCTTTAACACATGACGCATAGACTTCTATACAACCAGAGGAGTCGCCCCCTGGTGGTCAGGAGAGAGAAAGCATGACTCATAGACTGAATACATATTCAGGATGCTTTATTTCCGTCCCATCAACTTATCAGTAAAGAATATCCGACACATGCATAAACCACATGGCGGCGGCAGGGTAGTGGTCCGGACCTCTGCGGTACCAGGGGGATCTCCCAGTGGGCCTCCCTCGCCTGCACAGCTCTCCACCCACACCACTCGTGGGGATTCAGGGTAGTTCAATCACATTTAACAATGCTGCTGGTTTACGTTTTACTTTTCCGCCCGGAGCCAAATGTGACCGCCCTGTAATTGCTTCCATACTCCCCCTCACACCGTGCAACTGTAAATACGTTGGCATGGCAGGTTGCTCGGGCTACTCCTATAGAAAAACACACAGGCTCCTACTGTAAACAGGATTCTTGTTTGAACCCAATGCACCCAACCCGTCCAACGCACACACACACACACCTAATATACAGCGTGTGTCAGGAATGCTTTGAGAGGCTTGATGGATTCTACCCGGACTATAACTCTCTTTACGAGGAAATAAACAAATATGATTGAATTATGATGCAAGGCGGCGCCTATGAATTGTGTGTGTCTTGTGTCCTTCCTTTTCTTTGTGTCTTTAGGGCACGTTGCTGCTCCCTCTGAGGCCCTCAACAACATTAGTTTGGCTGGAAATAGACGTCTCGTATTTCCCAGAATTACCGTCGTGGGTGGATGTTGAAAGCCGTTTGAAAAATAGCACCTCTCATTTTGCTCTTTCCTGAAACAGGACACCCTATGTGGGAAAACGTGGCCCGGTTAAGTAGTAACGCGTGTACGCCTCGGGACATTCCGTTATCATTGGACATTTGATTTCCTGTGCAGCCGCATTTACATTTCCAATTAAAAACATTGCATTCCTTTACCGCTCCACGCAGCGGAAACATAAAGCGTTTTATCGAGCGAAATGTTTGTGTTTCAAATGTCTTTTATAAATGTCACAAAAACCAGCTCTGACTCATGCTCAGAGGAGACCCCAAGGACACAAATAAATGTGTGTTTTTTGTGGTGGGAGAAAGGCAAACGGTTGAATATCACGTCTCTGAAGAGTAAATGCTTCCCGCTACTCAAGGTTAAACACACAGAATGGAGTCTATTCACGAAGCTTCACAGCCACCTTAACAAGGTTGTTCCCAAAATTACCTTTGAGTTATCTACCTGCAACCTTCAGCATCTGATTACTTCTGCACAATTACTCGGCTCGAGATCTCAGGTGTAATTTGTCTCACACAACGCTGTATTGTAGGCAGCATAAAGGCACGCTGGTGGGAAAACAGTTAAGTTATCCACAACAATATCACCAGTCACCATTTTGTTCTATTTAAAACCTGCTGTTTTGTTATTTAAATATATTTTTGCACATGCAAATACAAACTGAGGTAAACTAAAAATCTTGTTAAAGAAGTGAAATTAACCAAATAAAGATTTACGACACATGAGTGTTTAGCTTTATTTCTGGCCTTGTTGGTCAGTCTGTCCCCGACTTTGGTGGACGCCATCATTTTCATTGTCATAATAATCGCATAATAGTCACGTTTCCCAGATTACTTTGGTGATCAGCGTTCTTTTCCTCGAACAAACAGTTTGAAAAAAAACATTTTAAACAAGGTAAGAAAACACCACACCAAAGTATGTTCTCAAAATGTAACACTTACGTTTGTGTTAAGTTTCTTTAACCAATTACTTTTCCAAATAAATATCAATTACTTTTCCAAATAAATATCAATTACTTTTCCAAATCATTATCAATTACTTTTCCAAATCATTATCAATAACTACCAAATATTTATCAGTTGCTTTTCAAAATATAAATAGTAATAATTCCTTTTCCAAGTGTTCATCAGCTACTTTTCTAAATAATTTTCAATTACTTCTTTTTCTACATCGGCATAAATAATGCATCAAGCTGCGAGGTTACAGATTGCAAACAACTGCTATTTCTCTTGTGTGGGAGAACAAAAAGGTCTGGTTTGTCCCTTCTGGGCTACTGTAGAACCATGTCGGCTGGCTCGCTGAAGAGGACACAGCTCCATATATAAACAGCTTATTCTAAAGACAACAAAAACAACATCATATTATATTATATTCCTCCCGAAGGAGCCCCCTAAATGCTGCTATACCTTCAAGTACAAGCTAGAGACGGCATACTTCCCCTCAGCCCTCAGGAGTTTACCAAGCCACAACATCCTGGCCAAACACAGGCTTTGGCTGGCACCCAGCACCGCGGCCGGTCCGGTCTGGCACAGTCCAGCCCAAGGCCAGACTCACTGGGGAATTTCATCTGAATTCAATTTCACCTCTGGCCTCCGTCGCGGCAGCTTGAGCCGAGGCTACACAAAAGGCCAAGTTTCACATTGAACGTGAGAACCCCCTCATCTCCTGACCTCTATTACCATATGAATGGACCGGCAAATGGAACTGGGAGCCGAGAGGGAGAGAGACACGGCGTTCAGGCAGAATGGGTTTTCAGAGCACTTGGTTTTACCTTTCCCGCTCGCTGAGAGTGGGAATGTTCAGACTGAGTTCACTCAGAGACGAGACTATAGCTGTTCAACGTGTTAAGGCTTTGAAAACAAACCTGGGATCTAAAGCTCACTTTCCTTTAAGCTAAGCAGTCTGAGCATCCTTGGGCAAAAGCATATGAAACATGAACTGTTCTAGACCTACTCAAACGGAAACTACAGGAGAACCTTCAACAGCTCAATCCAAGAATCAGCACCTTTGCATCTGGTTAGATGGCCTCCGACTTCTTTCTCTTTCATTACAGCTGCTGTTCTTTCAGTATTTGTCAGAAATCTTGATGCTTTCCATATATTGCACTTCTCTCTTCAAGCATCATGGCATTGCATGCAAAGAAGCAGAACAAAAATGAACAAGCTACAGCAAGAATGGACGCAATAGAGAGTGTAAAGTCCCACCCCTTTACGGTTGACCACCATGGGCCCTTATTTAAAAAAAAGAGAAATAATATTTGATCCAGCTTGAATTGTGCAATGAGTACCGAAACCTTTGTCAATTATCGTCAATGTGTTTGTCAATTTTGCACGTCAAGAAAGTTGTATTTTGTTGTAAAGCTGTTGAAGAACAAGTACTGAAAATAGGTCATTATAAAAGACGACAAACACAATCATGTTGTAAGTGAGAACTCTCTCTGAATCTACGATGCCCGTGTGTTTTAGTACCAGGAAGTTCTCACACCAACTACGGGTCTCGCTAGTTCTTTCGCTTCCCGGCTAATAAAAAGAGTTGCTGGATAAAACACATCGTTTAAGATAAAGTTCCGTTTTGTGCGTGGAACATACCTACGTTAGCAAGCTAGCTAGCTGGCCAAGCTAACGACTGTGTTGTTGACTTTTCAGTCAAATAACTTTTAAAAAACATTTGGATGTTAGACGGCGTGAATATCCAAATAAATCGTACCAAAAGTTATTTTCGGCAACGCGTGGAGATAATATAAACAAAGTAATGTTAGCTTTAGTCTTTCATGGCTAACGATAAATTCATGTTCTCTAAAAAATAATAAAGAAATAGTGATAATCCTTTGTATTATTATTAAGCTTTCTCTTGATGTAGATCAAGGCTAACACTTTGCTAAAACTAGTTAATGTAAGATGTATTAGATCACATTGTAACGTTACAGACGTAACGTAACGTTAGCTGACGCTTTGCTAAAACTAGCTAACGTAAGACGTATTAGATCACATTGTAATGTTAAAGACGTAACGTAACGTTAGCTGACGCTTTGCTAAAACTAGCTAACGTAAGACGTATTGGATCACATTGTAGCGTTACAGACGTAACGTAACGTTAGCTGACGCTTTGCTAACGCTAGCTGACTTAGGAAGGATCAATTACAAAAGGTGTGATTAGTTTTTGTGTGGTGGTGGGTGAGTGAGAACCTAAACCCTATGACGTGGCAGCAAGAGGAGGCTCACCGTTACCGTAAGTTAAGAAATTATAACAAATAGAGATGAGTAGTAATAATAATGAAACTTACATTTTATATAGCGCTTTTCTAAGTACTCAAAGACGTTTAGTAGACGAGTAGTAGAGATGAACTATGAATTAAATGAGGGGTTTGAACAAGACTCATGGCTTTAAAGGGCAATGCCAGTATTATTATTTTGAATTAAAAAGTAGAAAAAGGTCATTTTGGTGCAGATATTATTAAGTAATTATAAATGTGACCAAGTCAGAAAGAAAATCGATCAAGCAAATATAGAAATAAACCGCCTTCGGAGGGATTTGGAGTAAAACGGCGGAGGTTTAGGAAAAGATCGTGGTTTGTGTTAAAATAACCACTGAAGTGCCGTTAAGTGACGTGACTAAAAACGTTAACATTGACTTCTGGTTCCACGCGGGGAGCGACAGAACGCAAAGAAAATAGCATTTTTCAGATTGGAGGTTGGAGACTCTTCAGCCATCGATATGTAGATGTACAGATTTGATTATATTTATACATATAACCTTTTTTTTGCTGTTTCATTTTGCACAAGGCAAAGTCATCCATTCAGCGAGTGATCAGAGCATCCCTCTCCTCTTCCTCCTCCTCCTCCTCCTCCTCCTCCTCCTCCTGCATCAGGGCCTGTGGTCATTATTGCCCTCCAGACTGCTTTTATCATCTCTATAAATCTTTGCTGGCTCAGACGGCGGCGTAATGAGGAGACCTGCGAGGCCGTCAACCTGCGACTCTCACCCCGCCGAGGGAGAGGGGGAGGCTGGAGAGAGATGGACGGAGGTGAAGAGTCACAAAGAGAGAGTGCAGGTCCACCACACACACACACACACACACACACACACACACACACACACACACACATTACAACGTTATATTCTGCTTAGAGGCTCGAGTGTGGAGTCGAGTCACGGAGACGAGTTTGAGAGTAATCGTCTGTCAAATGAAAGCTTTCAGCACTCAGAGAAACACGCCCTGACGTTTCTATACGGCGGTCCTCTTCTTTTGGGTCTTTTGTCTCTGGAGAAACCCGAGTCCACGTCTCCTCGTACGGGGGTTTAATGATATCTTAAAGAAAAGACGCTCTGCATTGTTACGCCGATTTCCTGAAAAAAAGTCCTGCAACACGTGCCGACAACCACTTGAAAAAAACCCCACAAAAATAACCACAAAAATACTTAATATGTTTCATAAAGATGATTAATACTTAGTTATGTTTAATAAAGATGATTAATACTTAGTTATGTTTAATAAAGATGATTAATACTTAGTTATGTTTAATAAAGACGATGAAATACTTAGTTATGTTTAATAAAGAAGATGAAATACTTAGTTATGTTTAATAAAGAAGATGTAATACTTATTTATGTTTAATAAAGATGATTAATACTTAGTTATGTTTAATAAAGATGATTAATACTTAGTTATGTTTAATAAAGACGATGAAATACTTAGTTATGTTTAATTAAGAAGATGAAATACTTAGTTATGTTTAATAAAGAAGATGTAATACTTAGTTATGTTTAATAAAGAAGATGTAATACTTAGTTATGTTTAATAAAGATGATTAATACTTAGTTATGTTTAATAAAGATGATGAAATACTTAGTTATGTTTAATAAAGAAGATGAAATACTTAGTTATGTTTAATAAAGATGATTAATACTTAGTTATGTTTAATAAAGATGATTAATACTTAGTTATGTTTAATAAAGACGATGAAATACTTAGTTATGTTTAATAAAGAAGATGAAATACTTAGTTATGTTTAATAAAGAAGATGTAATACTTATTTATGTTTAATAAAGATGATTAATACTTAGTTATGTTTAATAAAGATGATTAATACTTAGTTATGTTTAATAAAGACGATGAAATACTTAGTTATGTTTAATTAAGAAGATGAAATACTTAGTTATGTTTAATAAAGAAGATGTAATACTTAGTTATGTTTAATAAAGAAGATGTAATACTTAGTTATGTTTAATAAAGATGATTAATACTTAGTTATGTTTAATAAAGATGATGAAATACTTAGTTATGTTTAATAAAGAAGATGAAATACTTAGTTATGTTTAATAAAGAAGATTAATACTTAGTTATGTTTAATAAAGATGATTAATACTTAGTTATGTTTAATAAAGATGATTAATACTTAGTTATGTTTAATAAAGATGATTAATACTTAGTTATGTTTAATAAAGAAGATTAATACTTAGTTATGTTTAATAAAGATGATTAATACTTAGTTATGTTTAATAAAGAAGATGAAATACTTAGTTATGTTTATTAAGATGATGAAATAATTAGTTATGTTTAATAAAGATGATGAAATACTTAGTTATGTTTAATAAAGATGATGAAATACTTAGTTATGTTTAATAAAAGACTAGATTTTAATGAAGATTTAATGGATTAACTATATGTTATTTTTCGTTCACAGATTTTACATTTTGTTCTGCACATTTGTACGTGGAAACGTTCATTTAAAATCTATATTAACATTTATCGTCAATGCATAATAATCCCCATCACATCCGTCACTGACATTAACAAAACATTTAGAAAAATCTTATCTTCTTGACTTTATTTGGTTTGATACCTATTTTACTGTTTTTGTTGTCGTGAGGATTATAAAAATCTTCCTCACCCACAAGTCAAAAAACCTCTTAAAGGACTCAAACCGTCCTCCATTCTGCAGCTTTTTTCTTTTTTTCTAGGAACTTCGCTTCCACGGCAGCTGGCTGGTGCGACTGCTCGGGGGGGAAGTAACAAACAGAGAGATAGACCAGCGCTGACCTCAGTCACAGAGTGTGTGTGTGTGTGTGTGTGTGTGTGTGTGTGTGTGTGTGTGTGTGTGTGCGTGTGTGTGTGTGTGAGATAGGAGTGTGTACGTCAGCTGAACTCGTCTACCTCTTCGCTCTGAGAGTCCTTTCTGATGTCAGACAGCAGAACTCTGCGTCGGTGCAGCCGCCGGTGCAGCCGGTAATCTCTCTCTCTCTCTCTCTCTCTCTCTCTCTCTCTAAACAGCTAAAACGTAGTATGGACTTTGACCTTCGATGAACCTCAACCTCAGAACCCCCCCCCCCCTCCCCCTCCCCCGCCCCACGTCTTCCAGCGTCAGCTCCCACACCGTCTCCAAACCGCCCACGCCGGCTTATGTAAGGGAGATAATCCTGCGCAGTCATTAAAAGAAAAAATGCTTGTCGCTGCAGATGCACGTTAGCTACAGAGTCACGTTACTACAGAGGCACGTCAGCTAGAGAGGCATGTTAGCTACAGATGCACGTTAGCTACAGAAGCACATTAGCTACAGAGTCACGTTACTACAGATGCACGTTAGCTAGAGAGGCACGTTAGCTACAGATGCACGTTAGCTACAGAAGCACATTAGCTACAGAGTCACGTTAGCTAGAGAGGCACATTAGCTAGAGAGGCACGTTAGCTACAGATGCACGTTACTACAGATGCACGTTAGCTAGAGAGGCACGTTAGCTAGAGATGCACATTAGCTACAGATGCACGTTAGCTACAGATGCACGTTACTACAGATGCACGTTACTACAGATGCACGTTAGCTACAGATGCACGTTACTACAGATGCACGTTAGCTACAGATGCACGTTAGCTACAGAGGCACGTTACTACAGATGCACGTTAGCTACAGAGGCACGTTAGCTACGCATGCACGTCAGATGCACGTTAGCTACAGATGCACGTTAGCTACAGATGCATGTTAGCTACAGATTCACGTTAGCTGCAGAGGCACGTTAGCTGCAGAGACACGTTAGCTGCGGAGGCACGTTAGCTACAGATGCACGTTAGCTGTAGAGGCACGTTAGCTACAGATTCACGTTAGCTGCGGAGGCACGATAGCTACAGATGCATGTTAGCTACAGATGCACGTTAGCTACAGAGGCACGTTAGCTACAGAGGCACATTACTACAGAGGCACGTTAGCTACAGAGGCACGTTAGCTACAGATGCACGTTAGCTGCAGAGGCACTTTAGCTATAGAGGCACGTTACTACAGAGGCACGTTACTACAGAGGCACTTTACTACAGAGGCACGTTAGCTACAGAGTCACGTTACTACAGATGCACGTTACTACAGAAGCACGTTACTACAGAGGCACTTTACTACAGAGGCACGTTAGCTACAGAGTCACGTTACTACAGATGCACGTTAGCTGCAGAGGCACTTTAGCTATAGAGGCACGTTACTACAGAGGCACGTTACTACAGAGGCACTTTACTACAGAGGCACGTTAGCTACAGAGTCACGTTACTACAGATGCACGTTACTACAGAAGCACGTTACTACAGAGGCACTTTACTACAGAGGCACGTTAGCTACAGAGTCACGTTACTACAGATGCACGTTACTACAGAAGCACATTAGCTACAGAGTCACGTTACTACAGATGCACGTTAGCTAGAGAGGCACGTTAGCTACAGATGCACGTTAGCTACAGAAGCACATTAGCTACAGAGTCACGTTAGCTAGAGAGGCACATTAGCTAGAGAGGCACGTTAGCTACAGATGCACGTTACTACAGATGCACGTTAGCTAGAGAGGCACGTTAGCTAGAGATGCACATTAGCTACAGATGCACGTTAGCTACAGATGCACGTTACTACAGATGCACGTTACTACAGATGCACGTTAGCTACAGATGCACGTTACTACAGATGCACGTTAGCTACAGATGCACGTTAGCTACAGAGGCACGTTACTACAGATGCACGTTAGCTACAGAGGCACGTTAGCTACGCATGCACGTCAGATGCACGTTAGCTACAGATGCACGTTAGCTACAGATGCATGTTAGCTACAGATTCACGTTAGCTGCAGAGGCACGTTAGCTGCAGAGACACGTTAGCTGCGGAGGCACGTTAGCTACAGATGCACGTTAGCTGTAGAGGCACGTTAGCTACAGATTCACGTTAGCTGCGGAGGCACGTTAGCTACAGATGCATGTTAGCTACAGATGCACGTTAGCTACAGAGGCACGTTAGCTACAGAGGCACATTACTACAGAGGCACGTTAGCTACAGAGGCACGTTAGCTACAGATGCACGTTAGCTGCAGAGGCACTTTAGCTATAGAGGCACGTTACTACAGAGGCACGTTACTACAGAGGCACTTTACTACAGAGGCACGTTAGCTACAGAGTCACGTTACTACAGATGCACGTTACTACAGAAGCACGTTACTACAGAGGCACTTTACTACAGAGGCACGTTAGCTACAGAGTCACGTTACTACAGATGCACGTTAGCTGCAGAGGCACTTTAGCTATAGAGGCACGTTACTACAGAGGCACGTTACTACAGAGGCACTTTACTACAGAGGCACGTTAGCTACAGAGTCACGTTACTACAGATGCACGTTACTACAGAAGCACGTTACTACAGAGGCACTTTACTACAGAGGCACGTTAGCTACAGAGTCACGTTACTACAGATGCACGTTACTACAGAGGCACGTTACTACAGAGGCACTTTACTACAGAGGCACGTTAGCTACAGAGGCACGTTAGCTACAGAGTCACGTTACTACAGATGCACGTTACTACAGAGGCATGTTAGCTACAGAGGCACGTTAGCTACAGAGTCACCTTACTACAGATGCACGTTACTACAGAGGCACGTTACTACAGAGGCACTTTACTACAGAGGCACGTTAGCTACAGAGTCACGTTACTACAGATGCACGTTACTACAGAGGCATGTTAGCTACAGAGGCACGTTAGCTACAGAGTCACCTTACTACAGATGCACGTTACTACAGATGCACGTTACTACAGATGCACGTTACTACAGATGCACGTTACTACAGAGGCACTTTACTACAGAGGCACGTTAGCTACAGAGGCACGTTAGCTACAGAGTCACCTTACTACAGATGCACGTTACTACAGAGGCACGTTACTACAGATGCACGTTACTACAGAGTCACGTTACTACAGAGTCACGTTACTACAGATGCACGTTACTACAGAGATGTCCATCAAGTGCATCACTGCTCCATAATCCCGACAGAGGCTACCTCCAGAACCCGTGCAGTGCAGAGGAAGGTTTGAAGAGCTGACGCGTCAACGACCCCTGCTGCTCCAGACTCCCGGCTCTTTCTCAGACGACTCAATCACCTTTTTAAAAAAAAAGCTCATTTCACATGAGCGCTCGCTGTGTGGCTCCTCCAGCAGAAACAAAAAGGCAGCCTCTCCATCATCCGGGGCGAACCATAAGCTTCCCTTTATCTCGCCTCCCTCATTAAACTCTGAATAACTCAGAGGAGAGAGAGAGAGGAGAGAGAAAAGTGATTTAATTCTGCTGGAGGAATAAAAAAAGCCCCTCGAGGTTGCCATTTTGAATGTGTGCCATGTTGAACAGGCTGAGATCACCGAGACAACGGAGAGGAAGAAAGGCCTGTAGACGGACTCCGGGCTGCACTGTAGAGTAATGTACCGTGAGGAGTCATCACGGTGACCCGTCACGACCTCGGAGAGGAGGGCGGAGGGAACGCGGCGCTGAAAGGGAGGAATTGTGGCACCAGACTTTGATATCTCAATTTTTTTGCGGCCGTTCTGAATGCAGCCCAATTATTTCAATAAACCAGCGAATCCTGAGAAAGGGGGAAGCCCGGAGAAAAAAAAAAAGAAAAGAGAAATGGGTTTGACATTCAGGCGGGCCGGGGGCTGAGGGAGGTAACAAGTTCACGGCCTTTTCAGAAAACATGGCCGCCCGCTGTGTGATGGATCACGGGGAGCCTCAGATGGAGGCGGGACCGCGTGGGAACCCGGACCCCCGGGAAGAAAGGGAGTCATCCTGACGGCTAAATAAACGAGCGGCCGGCACGAGGCGTCTTCGGCAGACTCGAGACTGAAGGCCGAGACTGAAGGCCGAGACGCGGCGCCGAGGCCCGGGTACTTCCTAAATGTGAGGAGGAGCGACCGCAACCGGAACCGCCTCAAACCAGGGGATCCGGACTCAGACGCTTCAATTAAAACGAGCAGGAAAAGGGTTTCCAGCCATTTAGTGAGTCAGGCACACACAAAGACACAACCTTTACATGCATTTCCCAGAATGCAAATCAACAGAATATTTCTGTTTGTTGCCCACATTTAATGTCTAAAGACACATTTATTAAAACAAAAAAGAAAAGTTAGAATTTTATCTTAAAAACAAACACCGTTTCGTTGGCTAGAACTAACGATTGTTTCCTATCGTAGCTCCGTTACACGTTTTAATTAATATTATTGATCGCGTCGTACTAAAACAGACGGACTCACAGGTTGAGTGGCGAGACATTTCTGAGACAACAATGTGGACTTTTTAACAATTACAATAAACTGCCAACAAAGAACTTTTGTCTTCTATCCCAAGTTTACTTTTTCTTTAAAAAAAAACAATAAAAATCAGCCGTAAAAAAGGTGATAGGATGAACGTTGACTTCTTTCAGCTCAGAGCTTTTGTCTTCAGGGAGACTCTAAGAGTTTAGAAGAAGTAAAAAGTATAATTTTTACATTTAAAGTCAGAGTAAAGTGCTGACCTATCGCTCGTACGATTAATCGCCGTCAGTTCCACGTGTCAGGAGGGTTTGATGGTTTTATTGTTGGGGTTTAAATCTGGGAAAATTATGCTATGCATACATATATATGTATAATATATATTTTTTAAATCACACAACTATTTAAGGGTTTATCAATAAAGAAAAGTATACAGATAAGTCTTTGGCCCAGATTGAAACGAAATAGTTAAGTCGCGACACAACAAGCAAAAAATGTGATTTCTCCCAGAAAGAAAGAATGATAATAGTAATAATGCTCATAATAATAACTCATAAAGGCCTCTGCTCTCCCCTTTAGGGCCATCTGTCTATCCGCCCCACTTTCACATTCTAGGAATAATAAACCTGTCAACAAACAGTCTCCTGTGAGGCCCCTCTTGACACTTTGTTGTCAGTGGCAAGGCATGCTGGGAAAGCTAATGGGACAGGCCCTCAGGGGCCCCCAGACAGGTGAGACGCCTGACAGCTCTCATGTGGGATAACAACCTCTCGGCTTTTGTTGACTCAAAATCTCAACCCGACCTGGAGAAAAGACAACAACTCTGACTCTGGTATTTCTGATCATTCCGATCATTTCTGTAACGTTATTGGATTCTGGACAAGGGAACACATTTACTAAATAATCACATGTACAAATGAATGCATGTGCAAAAAACAAAAATATATAAATATAAATGCATGTGCAAAAACAAAAATATATACAAATAAATGCATGTGCAAAACAAACAAAAATAAAACATGCATGTACAAAAACAAACAAAATTTATAAATAAATGCACGTGCAAAACAAAAAATATGAATAAATGCATGTGCAAAAACAAAAAATATAAATAAATGTGCAAACAAATCTATATATAAATAAATGCACATGCAAAAAACAAAAATCTATACAAATAAATGTATGTGCAAAACAAAAAATATAAATAAATGCATGTGCAAAAAGAAAATCTATAAATGAATGCATTTGCAAAAAAATCTATAAATAAACTGGTGTGCAAAAGCTAAATATATATATATATATATATATATATATATATATATATATATATAAATAAATGCATTTGCAAAGTATATATATATATATATAAATAAATGTATGTGCAAAAAAATACATATATATATATAAATAAATGCATGTTCAAAAAACAAAAAAATGCACATGCATAAAAACAAAAAGGACTTCCTCAATGTTAGAATAACTGTTTTTTGAAGCTTTTTACTTTTAAAATGGTTTACATTTTTTTTAAACATCTGAGCAGCTCCCTGCCAAGTAAACACACGTGTGAGAGAATGGATAAGAAGTTGAAAACTTGAAATAATAATGATGTCTTTGTCATAATCCACGTGGGCCGCCGTGCTCTCAACACGAGACGTGGAGCGGCCGACTGGAAACAGCAGCTGGGAGTTTCAGTACTTTCACTGCGACCGGCGGTGCTGCTGTCAGCGCTGTTACACAACACTACACACACTACACAACACTACACACACTACACACTACACACACACTACACACTACACACACTGCTGGGTTTCTTCTACATTCTGAGTAAAAAGCACTGCGAGGACAGACGGGGGTTTTGGAAGAAAAAAAAGGGAAGAAAGGAAAAGGAAAAAGGAAAAGGGAGGGAGCAGTTGTTGGGTCTTTCCCGAGCACTGACCTGGACAGCGAACGCAGCGCCGGTCATCCTCTTCATCTCACTGCTCGTCTTCATTTCACTCTCCTTTTGAAGTTGGTCCCTCCTCTGGTTCTGAGGTGAAGTCGTTGGCGGTGGAGGGAAGGAGAGAGAGGAAGGAGGAAGATGGGGTTGAAGTCTCTCTCTCTCTCTCTCTCTCTCTCTCTCTCTCTCTCCTTCTTCTTCTTCTTCTTCTTCTTCTTCTTCTTCTTCTTCTTCTTCTTCTTCTTCTTCTTCATATGTTCTTTAATTCCCCCTGGTTCTATTTTGCACGAGATGGAAATCTGCACCTCCTCTTGCTCCTCCATAGCAAAACAAATAAAACATCTCTCACTACTGGGAGAGAGAGAGAGAGAGAGAGAGAGGGAGAGAGAGAGAGAGAGAGAGAGAGAGAGAGAGAGAGCGTGAGAGAGAGAGAGAGAGAGAGAGAGAGAGAGAGAGGGAGAGAGAGAGAGAGCAGCAACAAAAAGTCCACTCGGCCACCTCGTCTCCCTCCTGTTCGAACTCTCTCTACTGGGCATGCCCACAACCGAGAGGAGGCTGTAATGAACACTCACTTCCTCCCCCTCCTCCCTCACGGCTCTTTCGCTGCCTCCCCTCTCTTTCCTCCCTCTCCCTCCCTCCCTCCCTCCCTCCCTCTCCCTCCCTGTAGTTCTCAGTCCAGCAGGAATCAGGAATGCTGCTCAGACCAAAGTCCACAGAGCGAGCTTCTACTTTGCACGAAAAAGGAAAAAAAAACTTGCAACACAGTTGTGTGTTTTTTAAAAAAAAGGCAAGAAAATAATATGACAGCACTTTGGAAGATAAACATAATTTCCTCATAAACTCCCTTAAACTGCCAAAATGAACATTGGATGTTTGGCTTGCTGCGCATTTCCGACCCTTCAATCGCAGCGTCTAGACTTCGGTGATGTAATCCAACTCCAGAGAGGCTCTCACGCGCAGCTTTGATAGGGAAATGTGGAAGAAAAAAAAGATTCTCCTCTGCGTGAGCGAGATAAGAATGACTATCTGTTGGCTTTGTCGGCCGGGCCACTGGTCCCACTGGTCCCACTGGTCCCACTGACAAAAACCACTGCAGAGACGTTGCTCAGAAGACTCAATGTCAGGTTTGTGGAATTTGAAGCAGCGGCGTGTTGTTTTCTGTCGCCGCTGCACGGCGGTGAGTGACATATTCTTTTTCTTTAGCTGCGCTATCTGTCTCCGGCTCCCCGCTCGCTGACCCAGATTCTCGGCAGCCGGCTATCCGGGACGCTGTGTTTCCAAAAGCAGGCTGTGGAACGAGGACAGCGAGTTCAGAGAGAGAGACGTCACCGCATTGTCATGAACACCATCTAAAAGGTGGCCATTTGAAGATTCAGAAGAAAAAGCTTGGGTGGAGAAAGAATAAATAACAAGAATGAACGAAATCAATAAAATAATAAACAAAAAATGTTTGAATTCTGCAGTTGGAAGAGTCCTGAGCTTCGTGGAACCAACAATGTAATCCCGTCAGAGCAGAGAGTAATCCATCTGGGCCATCTGAAGGGTGGAGATAGGAGCCAGGTGGAGGAGGTGGAGGAGGAGGAGGTCCAGACGGCTGCAGGCTTCACCCCTGAGAGGTCAAAGGGTCATGGGAAACAGCGGGTCGATATGAAGATGAGAGGTCAATGCCACGGCTGGATAAGCCAGAGCCGCATGTGTCCGCGTCGGAGGCGACTGATGAGAGTGGCGGGAGTGTAGGGGGGTGAAAGTGTAAAGAGATCAAAATTAAAAAGCTACAAAGCCAAACAAAAAGGGGAGGAAGAGGAGCCGGTCGAGCGTGAGGGAGGCGCAGACATGTTGTCAGTGTGGATTTAACCGTGGGAGTGTAAACACGGAGGGAACGCCAGGGCCAAAGGAATCGACCACGGAGGAATCAAAGGGTTCAGCCGGCCAGGAGAGAAGAAGTTCGTCCAACGCGACGCCCAGAATACATCTGAAGTTAAAGCCGTTCTAGCTTTTGGCAACCTTTGTCTCTTCGGTGTGTCGAAGCGATGAGTCGTGTCGATGGGGAAGCGGGGGCACACGTCCTCAAAGGCCATCGGGAGGAAGTGACGGAGGAAGTTGACAATGAAAAGAGAATTAGAGGGAAAGGTTTCCAGCTTCAGAAAGTTCCAAGACTCTTTGAGACAACAACACAAGCACCGCGTTGGAAGCGTATACCGAGAAGCCTTCATCAAGCTGTCAGAGTCTCTCTGGATCTTTGGGACATCTGGGGTCTTATGGGGTCAGGACTTCCCAAATCCCAACATGTGCTCTATCTAAACAAGCTCATCTGCTCCACTTCCTGTCAGTAGTCGTCTTCTGAATAGATGCTTTGTACTTTGGACGTCCCTTGACACATTAACGGCGGCCACGCTCTAATCTTCAACTTAAGTTCCTGTGAAGTTTATTTTGAAAGGACGCAATGCATGTAACTTAAAACCACCGACCAAAGCTGTTATTCGACGCGTTGGTGTGAGAATGTGTTGACGCCAACGCCTCCGAAAACAACAACCATGAACGAGGTCTTTATGAGTCCGCTCGGTTCTGAACAACCAAGACTTTATCCAGGACCTCCGGTCAGAATAGGCTCGGTTTTACGCCTTCACACCGGCGAAAGAAAACATTAAAAAGACCTCATCCAATCACGTGTGTAAAAAAATAAAGAATCCAACTACAATGACACGAAGGGTCCGAAAGACCGAACCAAGACCAGGTACAGAAGTGGAATCGAACACCCAGGTGGATCCACATGTTCCACATCGAACGTCACAGGTCGAGGAGAACCTTTGCGATCCAGCTTTTCTTGACCGCAAATGCTCGTTTAATATTAAGTGTGACGGCCCTTTGGGGATCCTTTCTGAATCGGAGGAGACCTCATTGTTCCAGACTTCACTCAGCCGTCCGGCTCTACGGGTGACGAGGCGACTCTTAACGTCAAAGGATTATCCTCGGCGGCTCTGCGGCCGCCTCTCGGGGACACAAAAAAACAGACAAATTGGCAGAACCATCTGAGCCCGCGGCCGCCGGACACACTGGCCAACTCCTCTCAGCTCAATACGGACTCATTAGCCCTCTCACCCGGGGTCTCCGAGGACCTGTGACCCCTGGCTATTGTCTGGCTCTGGCCGATCCTGACGTGAGCCCCAGCGCCCAACAAAGCCCCGCCATTAACTCCGGCTTCGGCCACAAAGTGCCCCCCCATTCCCTCTCACCCCCGTCTGGGGATGCGATGAAGAGGGTCAGACACAAACATCAACCTTAACCTCCCTGGCGACCGCCGGCCGCTCTTGAGAAACAGTGTCCATCAACCGGCTCCTGTGCAAACACAGATGTGAGAAAAAGCAATAATGGAGGCAAGACAAGTTGTTTGCTTCCTCGTTGGCTCGGTCAATAAAACCAATAACACGCAGCCAAAGAACACGCGGACATGTTGGACTTGCTAAGCAGTGCGCTGCCGTCGTATTGATCCCATCTCAGAAATGAATCCCCCAATACAGCGTGGAGGATTCGCTCACTGGGATCTCATTTCTAATGGATGTTAATAAAACATCAAGCAGGTATAAAAATCAAGTGAAATAGTTCCCGGTTGGCGTGTTTGAACCATTTGTCAACCATCAGCGCCTGTAGCAAAGGATGTTCATCCTTGTGCTTTACGTCTTGCATGTTTTCCTAAGAGTTTCAAACTATTAAAAAACCTAAAAGAAAAGGTCTGGGGACACCGATGAGAACTAAAAACCTTTTCAGCCTCTCGGCAACATGAGCTGTCACATCGTGAGGTTTTGGACACGCCCCCTCCCATGAAAACACATTCACTCATTGGTACAGACAACTACTGATGACTATTAATTGATCTTGCACAATCTATCGGTGCCACGTCATTCTCACATCGACAAAACGCCCGAAGCATCGTTAGCAAAACATGTCTGAACATTTTTTTCTTTTCAACCCCGAAGTCGGTGTTTTCTTTACGTTTTTCTTGGCATTAACAAGACATGCGGAGGCTATTGGAGCTATAAAGAAAGACGTTTTAAATGAGGTTCAAACCGCAGAGAACTGTTGAGAACCCGTTCAAAAGCCTGCACATGTAGAGTGAACATACACACGGAGCTCTAGCGCCCCCCTGTGGCCTGGACTCATAGTTCAGTCAGTCTAGGGGAGAATCACCTCCAACACTTCCTTTTGGAAAAAGGCCTTTTTTTAATGATTGCGTTGTAAAAGCAAAGCAGGTTTAAGCCCTCTTCGTCATTATATTGTTCATCAGTGTGCGTTTTATAGCGCTGTAGCTCTTTATACTTTATATATATATATATATACGTTCAGCTGGTTTGGTCCCAACCTAGGGGTCTGGCCCCTTCAAAGAGCCACTTGATACATCTAAGGGGTCCGAAGATGATTAATGGGGGAAAAAGTTAGTTTTTTTATTTATATGTATATAAATTCTTATTTTACAATGTAAAATCTTAATCTGTAGAGTAACTAGAAACTTGCGATGTTGAATTGATGGAGTAAAATTCAAGATTTACACAGTATTAGTATTTTATTACAAAAACAATGTGCAGTTATCGTAAACCCGGTAAATGACTTATTCATTCATGTGCAATATCAGCATCAATATCAACGTATGTATGAACAATATTATTACCCTGTGCGATATAAACACGTTATTTTTCCAACCACTTACAGAAATTTGATTATATTGTATTTTTATATTATAATGTATTTGACTTATTTATTGTACTGGTTTTGTTTTGTTCGGATGTCTCTTGTTCCACTTTGTTGCTGCAAACCTGCAAACTAGCGGACTAATAAAGATGATCTCATCTCGTCTATTTTCCCATGATGCAAAGCACAAAGGGAATGTGAAGAAACGCCTCGCAGAGGATCTTTGTAGAAAAATGAATCTTTCTTTTGTTAAAGTTTGTGTAAACGTTGCTGTACATCAGTGGATGTGTTGCATCATTTCCTTTTAAAGTGCATTGATTATTTGGTCATTGACTGCAAAGCCAGACACATGGTTCATAAATAATGGACACGGTTAGTATTCATTTGTCCAGGAGCTTTAAACAAGAAGGTGATTCAAAGTGCATTATGTAAGATATGTTATAATATCTGCTGTTTGGAGTTTCCCCAGAACTTTTGTCTTCTTTCAGCATCATAGAAAAGTTTTTTCCAGAGAAGTCTCAACAGCTACATAATTAATATTAATAGCTTTTTAAGCTGCTGATATCCGGCTGATAGCGACTCAATGGGGCCGATCTTTCTGATTTATTTTTAAACAACAAAATAGAACAAATCAGGAAATTAAAGATTTTCTTGGAATGTCGTCCCAGCATAAACCCTTAACAAAGACAACAAGTAAAATACATTATAATAATACAAATAGAATGATCAAGTACAAATAATACACTTTAAAATAAAAAACTATAAAAATAATACAATTAAAAAAAAATGTAACTAATCAAATTTCAATAATAATACAATTAAAATTTCAATAAAAACAAAAGGTTTGAGAAATTGTTGTTGACCGCTTTTTTTTCAGCCGTCTCATTTTTTGAATGAGACCGTTTCTGTACTCATAAACTCTCCCTGGAGAACTCAAGCTCTTCTAAATGCCGTCTCCTGACCTCGCCCTGCAGACGGTGGACTCCCACCTGCTCGCCTGGTGGCCTCTTCCCGTGTTCTGCAGCAGGAGTTCCTCGCGTTAACCAGCAGCATCAGCACACGCCAGCCTCCACCTTCATAGGCGGCCTCCTGCAGCTCGAGACCAAACCGGCCCCTTGCATTGATCCCACCTTGAAAAGAAGGAAATAAACACATCGTCATCCACGACGCTCGTGGTTGACGCTTCTGTCCGAAGAGCGATTCCCATCCGAGCCGACGTCCATCGACGCGCCATTAAGAGACGCTGCCGCCTTTCACGAGGTCGTCAATGCTCTGACTCGCCGTGCGGTCGATGGCGTTGACAGGAAGCCCAGGATGGAAGTTCAACATGCTGATTGGTATGAAAATGAACTTTATTATTGTTGAGGGGCCACCGTGACTGTTCAAACGTCTTGAAGACTATTGAGCCGCCAGAACAAGCAGCAGAGTCGACGGTTTGAAAGTCATAGCTGAGAAAAGGGAGCGGGGGGCTCGGCGGTCCCCGGGGGCCCCGGCACCGATAATTAGCGATCAATCGGGAATTAGTTTAAGAGCTGGAAAAGAACACAGAGAGCACTATTAGATGGCAAAGATTCACTGCTCTCCAATAATTGCTTTGTATTTGTCAGAGGAAGCCCAGGTCCCGTTTGTTGACCTGAGAGTCTCATCGCTCCGTCCAGAAAATGATCTCTTGAATGTTGGCTCACTTATTTTGTTTACGGATCAGTGCATTTATATAATTAGCTGCAACGGACACGGAAAGTTGACGGAAGTATGTCACACAAGAACTTTAAATATAGTATTTAAAACAAAGCATGAAACATTAAACATGAAAAAAATAAAAAGAAAGAAGTTTGGATCAAATCCGATCAAACGGTGCAGAGAGTTTTGTGGTCGAGTTTTTTAGAAGCCAATTTCTCCCATGAAGAGAAACGATTAAACGTGTCAAACATTCAATGAATATGGAACATTTGTTTGGATTAATTCAACTCTTTAATCCTAGATTTCAACCAGGAGATCAATGTTTGTTCCCCGTGTGAAACAACGCTAATTTGTTTGTCTCGTAACTGGGGTACTTCAGTGACGGTACTTATTTTAATTCAAACCACAGACTTTTTCTTAACCTAACTAAGTAGTTTAGTTGCCAAAACATAACTAAGTTGTTTTGTTGCCTCAACAAAAGGCCCCTAAAGCACTGTGTACTGTGGTTGTATAGAAGTCTATGCTTCATGTGTTTAAGCTGCATTCTCTTCACTGACCAGCAGGGAATGACTCCTCTGGTTGTATAGAAGTCAATGCTTCATGTGTTAAAGCTGCATTCTCTCTCCTGACCACGAGGGGGCGACTCCTCTGGTTGTATAGAAGTATATGCTTCATGTGTTAAAGCTGCATTCTCTCTCCTGACCACCAGGGGGCGACTCCTCTGGTTGTATAGAAGTCAATGCTTCATGTGTTAAAGCTGCATTCTCTCTCCTGACCACCAGGGGGCGACTCCTCTGGTTGTATAGAAGTCAATGCTTCATGTGTTAAAGCTGCATTCTCTCTCCTGACCACCAGGGGGCGACTCCTCTGGTTGTATAGAAGTCTATGAGAAAATTACTCTACTTCTCTCCTTTTTTTCACTTGATGAAAGTTAATTGTTACCAGACTCTGCATATTACACATCGTCCTCTATATTATCTTGGCTAACAGCTAGCTGTGCTAACAGAGCTAACAGAGCTAACAGTGTCATCGATGGGTAACGGGACGTCTCCTCACCCTGACATGGCCTCCGCTCTCCAGACTCTCTTCTGTCCATGCTTCCTTGTTCCTTGTTCCTTGTTCCGTGCTTCCTTGTTCCTTGTCTCTCTTTACTTTTTTCCTCCTTCCTCCCCTCTACACTTCTTTTTATCCTTCCATTGTCCTACTTTAGTTTATCCCGTTCTACTTGTCCTTCCTTTCTTCCTTTTGTTTCTTTGTTTCTTCTGTTCTTTGTTCCTTCCTTCCTTTCTTTCTTTCTTTCTATTTCTTTCTTCCTTTTGGTTCTTCCTTTCTTTCTTTCTTATTTTTGTTTCTTCCTTCCTTCCTTTCTTTTTTTCTTCCTTCCTTCCTTCCTTTCTTTATTCCTTTTTTTCTTCCTTTTGTTTCTTCCTTCCTTTCTTTCTTTCTTCCTTTTGTTTGTTTGTTTGTTTGTTTCTTCCGTTCTTCCTTTCTTTCTTCCTTCCTTCCTTCCTTTCTTCCCTTTGTTTCTTCCTTTTGTTTCTTCCTTCCTTTCTTTCTTCCTTTTATTTCTTCCTTCCTTTCTTTCTTTCTTTCTTCCTCTTTTTCTCTCTTCCTTTCTTCCTTTCTTCCTTTCTTTCTTCCTTTTGTTTCTTCCTTCCTTCCTTTCTTTTTTTCTTCCTTCCTTCCTTCCTTCCTTCCTTTCTTTATTCCTTTTTTTCTTCCTTTTGTTTCTTCCTTCCTTTCTTTCTTCCTTTTGTTTGTTTGTTTGTTTGTTTCTTCCGTTCTTCCTTTCTTTCTTTCTTCCTTCCTTCTTTCCTTTCTTCCTTTTGTTTCTTCCTTTTGTTTCTTCCTTCCTTCCTTCTTTCCTTTCTTCCTTTTGTTTCTTCCTTTTGTTTCTTCCTTTCTTTCTTCCTTTCTTTCTTCCTTTTATTTCTTCCTTTCTTTCTTTCTTTCTTTCTTCCTCTTTTTCTCTCTTCCTTTCTTCCTTCCTGTCTTTCTTTCTTCCTTTTGTTTCTTCCTTTCTTCCTTCCTTTCTTCCTTTTGTTTCTTCCTTCCTTTCTTTCTTCCTTTTATTTCTTCCTTTCTTTCTTCCTCATTTTCTCTCTTCCTTTCTTCCTTCCTTTCTTTCTTTCTTCCTTTTCTTTCTTCCTTCCTTCCTTCCTTCCTTTGCTTCCACTTTCTCGTCCTTCACTCTTCAAACTGAGAACGAAACGTCACAAAATGTTTTTCTTTTACAAACAGTTTTCTTTTCTTCTCTTTCTTTAAAGCACATACACATTTCGTGAGGCGACGCTTTAATTCTCCTGATAATTAAGGAATGCAATCGCTGACGACACAAAGGCGTTAAATTAATCAGAACCTCACAATTCTTGGCGCCAATCTAGGAGATTTAATTTTCCTTCGAAAGCCAATTATTCTTAAATGAAGTTTCCTACCACACAAAGGCCAATGTGTGCATTCAGAGAGTAAATTCCTGTTTTTCTTTGATTGAAATTCCAGCTACAAAAGGATGTGAGGGAAATCAATACATCGTCTTTCTTTCATACATTTTTATTGAAAAGAAAATCCAATTTAATTCGGGCCTCAAACAAATGTGCAGGTCATCAGCGCCGAGGTTGTTTCACCACTGACTGGAGGTCACGTGGAGGTCACGTGGAGGTCACGTGGAGGTCACGTGACTGGAGGTGATCTGAGTTGTTGCATGATGGACCGGTTCTACACCTGTGGTGATGCGCAGCATGTTTTAATGGTAACATTCTGTGGATTTGATTTCATGGTTAACCGTGAGAAGAAGAAGCAGAAAAGCTCCCCTGCTGTGCAGCTCAGCGCTGCCACACTGTGGCCGTTTAGGCACCCGCAGGCTGTTTTAATGCGACTGTTGTTGATTTGAAAATAATAAAATCCACAGTAAACAATACAAACTCTTTCAAATGGTTTTAAGAGTTTGATATTGGATCTTTAATATGAAATTAATTAAATTTTGTTTTCATATCCACAGGCAAAATGAGCATTAATGCATGCTCGACTTAATACCGTTCATTTTGAATGCAATTAATATACATTTTGTGTCACATACAAATCCTACGTTCACATATTTTCCGAAAGCTTGTTCGATAAGTGTAATTGGATTTAACACTAAGTATTAAATATGTTTATTTCTTATAGTTGCATTATACAATTTCATAATTCTCATTTGAGAGAATTCTCCTCTCTTATATTATATAATTATTGTAGATAAAATGACTGCATGCAATGTGATGAGGGCTCATTCGTGGTGACACATCCACAGAGACTCATCAGCTAGCTTAACACTTGTACAGCGCATGTTAGCCTGTTAGTGGTTGCAGAGATAAAAGTATCAGTATGCGGTTCGTTAAACTTCCTTTAAAACTCACGTAAAAGGTTCAAATGTCCTGAAATGAAAACGTCTCAATAGAATGCATCACTGGTGATTGTGTTTAAGACAGGACTACATTACATCTAAATCATAACAACTCTATAACTGCGTGAGCTAGCGTGACTCAGCAGAAATAGCGAAAATTCCAACATTAAACAAAAGAAAACAATAAAACACACACATTGCCTTCTGGTCTCTTGCACATCAGCTTCCTAAACACACAAAACGTTTTATACAGGGAAAATATACGACAGGGCGGCCGGATGTAGACGATACAAATGGCGCCAAAGAGGCTAAGTGAAACAGCCACAAAACGTATATTTTAAAAAACACAGGAGGATATCCTGTGGTTTTATTTTGAAGGGACATGTGAAGCGGAGTGTGTTCTTTTGCGGCTCTGGTTTCAACTTGTTTTGTCCCTCCATGTTGTCAGCAGCGTGTGCCAGGTTGGGTCAAACCATCCTGATATGGGGAGTCTATGGGTTTTTAGGATAATTAAATTAAACAGCCTACTGGATATAACATTCACAACTGATGGCGCTGCTGCATGACAGGAACACACTCTGGGGTCGTGAGGAGAATTGAGTGCTCCTTAATTTTCTGTAAAGCACAATGTTTTTCAGTATTTACTGATGAGGTAATTACAAGAAAAGTTAATTTTGTATATATGAATCCTTTTGAATTGCACTTTTTTTTTTTTTTTACTTGTGGAAAAGCTGCTCCTCAAGACAGTGACTTGTTCCATAGTAAAGTGTTTGTCATAGATTAAGTGAGTGAGTATTCTCAGTTAAAGTTAGGTCATTTGAGTCTTTTTGAAACTACTTCTTAGTTGTTGGACTTTTTAGTTTGTGCATGAAAGCTGTTGAGTCTGTTTAAAAATGGCTGAAGATTCTGAATTGTTATGTATGTTGTAATACCTCGTGTCCTGAAGATGCACTTTTTGGTTTTTAATTACAATGCAGCTAATTGAGTGTAAAAGGAAATACCGTAAAAGTCGGGTTACCTCCGGTCAGTGTCCCCGCTGTAGCAAGCTAGGAGCAGCGCTAGCTAGCGCTGCTGCTAGCTAGCGCTGCTGCTGCTACCGGCTGCTGCCGCTGCTACTGCCCGCGTCCCCTCTGCCCAAGTCCGGTGTCGAGCCTGGTCCTGCTACCTTCGGTGGTTTTCGGGGAGCTAGCAGGAGTTAGCGGAAAGCTACCGGAAGTTAGCGGGGAAGTAACGGAGCGCTAGCATGAGCGCCAGCTGGCTACAGCGGGGAGCTAACGGGGACACTGACCGAAGATAGTAACGGCTCGTAACCCGACTTTTACGGTAGTTCCCTCTCTAGCATCGCCACCAGCTGCTCGTTTTGATTTATCATTAAACTTGTTTTTGTGTTGTCATACATATTCTGTACTATCTCAGGTTCAAATTGCACCATCTTTTCATTCAATACCAGGGCTCTCAAGTGTCACGCATTGAGCGTGACTGTCACGCATTTTGGTCCTAAGTCACGCCCTCCCGCCACACATCGTATTTCTCACGCTGAAAAAAACTCTAGACTATTTAATGTGCCGCAGCGCACAAACATGACCTGGTCGCGCTGCCCTCACCATGGAGGAATCAAGCACGTCTCCCCCGAATCCCCTGCCAATCAATAAAAAGAGATGGGCGACACGAATAGCCAATCAGAAAAACGTATCTGTTGTATCTGGGTGAAATGTAATCCCGGCCGTTAGTACCTCATCATTTTCTTTTACCTCAGTTATGGGCTTCCGTACTTTCTTGCTGTAAATCAGTGTGGGATCTTTGTGTGTTTTTTCAGGGATTGGATGTTACTTTCCGAGCGCGGGCGACGTGATCATCCTGAACTTAACCCATCCCTGAAGGATGAGCGGCCAAAAGCCGATTCAGCTGCATGATTATGTTTCTCAGAGATTAAAGTTGTGTATCTAATACAAACAGTGTCATTAAACACACAAACTGTACAGAACAGCTGACAAGGAAACAGCTGACTTTTGATTTTTGGAATCCAACCCCACCTTACATTTCCTGCTTGGTAACCAGATACTTCCTCATGACGAATCATTCCTATTACTTTGGGTGTGTGAGTAGTAAACACTTGAACATGCTTTGTTTGAATATTTTAATTGAGACACAACAATACAAAAAAAGCTCCTTTACAGCAAGAAATTTTGCTGATTAAATGACCGAAGATTTATCCAAATAAGATATATTACGTTTTAAATTTGTGTCAAGAAGAAAAGTCTCTGGCCACATAGAATAAAACCATAAACTATCACCGAGACAAACATGAAAAGCTAATTAAGATAAACAAATTTTGTTTTTCCTTTTCTGCAGTCTTTTTTGTTTCTCTTTCTTTAAAGCAATACACATTTTGTGAGGTGACGCTTTAATTCTGAAAATGAAGGAATGCAAGCATTGATGACACGAAGGTGTTAAATTAATCAGAACCTCACAATTCTTGCAGCCGGTTTTGGAGATTTCATTTTTGTGAGACAGCCAATTATTCTTAAATAAAGAGGGCAATGTGTGCATTCAGAGAGTAAATTCCTGTTTTTGTTTGATTGTGTAATGGTTTTGTTTTGCTTTTTGGTTTGGTTTGGTTACTTTATTAGTACCCGTAGGTAGACTTGGTTTGCAGTAATTAAACAGTAGAAAAATGAGGCATCCGTCTCGGCATACATTACAACAAACACAGACAACCAGACAAACATGATAAAATGATAAAAGTACTCCAAGCTCCAGATCTGTTATTGAACACCAAATCACGACCACGAGACAGAGTTTGCAAAGGTCATTTATTTTTACTGGGTACAGGCAGGGTCAAAACCAGGAGATCAGTCTGTGAGGCAAACAAGTCCAAAAAGGGGCAGACAGGCAGGGTCAGAAATACTAGGGTAACGCTGGAGAGCTGAAGCGGGCTCTCTTGGACAGGTTTAACCCTGGAAACGTGGAAGGTGGGATAAATTCTCATGGTCGGTGGTAGATGCAGCCGGATGGCTGCAAGATTAATGATCTATGAAACAGGGAATGGGCCCACGAAACAAGGACCCAATGTCTTGGACTCAACTCTGAGGGGAAAGTCCCGTGTAGACAGCCAGACCCGTTGCCCCGGGGAATAATGAGGAGGGAGACAACATTTGTTGGCCGACCGTTGGTAGCGCTCGGAGGTGAGCAAGAGCGTGGAGCGGGCCTGCCTCCAAGTGCGTCTGTACCGCTGGACAAACGCCTGGACTGAGGGTACACTGGCTTCTAGTTCCTGCTCCGGGAAGAGTGGAGGCTGGAAGTTTGAGAGCCCTGTGGCTGAACTAGGAAGAGAGTTGTGGGTATACTCGACCCACAGGAGTTGTTTGGACCAGGATTGCGGATTGCGGGAGGAGAAGCATCGTAACACTGTCTCCATCTCCTGGTCCATGCGCTCTGCCTGTCCATTAGATTGCGAATGGAATCCTGATGACAGGCTGACCGTGGCTCCCAGTAACCTGCAAAACTCTGACCAAAAGCGAGAGGTGAATTGTGGACCCCGGTCGGAGACCACATCAGTGGGCAGACCGTGCAGGTAGAACACCTCCTGTAACAGAACTTCGGCCATTTCTTTGGCGGTATTCAATTTGGTTAGTGGAATGAGCCGAGCAGATTTGGAAAATCAATCAATGACAGTGAGAATAACTGTTTTACCGTCGGAGGTGGGTAGGCCGGTTACGAAATCCAATGCGATATGGGACCAGGGACAAAGAGGAACTGGCAGAGGGTGAAGGAGATCAGAGGGGGCTTTGCGGGAGCACAGACTTGGCAAGCACTAACAAAACCCTTGCTGTTCTCCTCCATGGAAGACCACCAAAATCGCTGTTTGATCACTGCTAGGGTGTGCCTGATCCCCGCATGGCAAGCCAGATGGGAGGAATGATCCCACTGGAGAACCTGAGGACGAAGACAGTCAGGGACAAACAAGCGGTTATCGGAACAAGCACTGGGAGCCGGGTGCTCTGCATGGGAGCAGATGTATTCCAGGTTCTTGTGGTCCGTCCAGACCACAAACGACAGACAGTGTCTCCACCCCTCCAGTGTCAGCTTCACTTCCAGCAACTCCTGATTCCCAATGTCGTAATTCCTCTCAGCAGTTTTCATGGATGAACCTTCTGACCCCGGCATCCCGCTGCAATAGAACAACCCCAACCCCAGTGGCCGAGGCGTCCACCTCCACAATGAACAGGCGGACCGGATCTGGGAGTATGAGGATGGGAGCAGACGTAAATTGTGACTTTTACTCACCAAAGGCCTGTGCCGCCGCGGAGATCCACTGGAAGGGCACATGCTGGGAGGTGAGAGCGGGGCAGCCATGGAACTGTAGCTACGCATAAAATATGCCATTGATTCCGTCGTCCTAAGAATAACAATAGGGTCCTCTCGGACTGACTACGTCAGTCACTTGGAACCTTTACTAGAGTCTATATGCACATTAATTCATTTCCACAACACTATTCATTTGTAATGGATATATAATGAAGTTGAGCAATGAAAATAAATGGCTCATATTTTGTGCACATGTTTTTGCAGATTGTAAACACCTAAAAGGTTCTCCGATAACCCGTTTGGTAAATGTCCTGAAATGAAAAAGCCTCAATAGAATTGTCACGTGACTTCTTCAATGTGTCCTTTGTTCCCTGCACACCCTTGGACATGATGTCCTCATTCCTTTGTGCAGGAGTCCTGTTTCATAAATGCTATTAGTGTGATGTGATCTGAGGAGGAGAGCTTTCAGGAGCTGCACCCCAACAAGGATCCTGCACCGTCTCACCTGCTGCTGAACTCCTACACGACGCCCCATCGGGTTCAATCGGTCTCATCGGACTGCGTTCCTCAGGTGGTCAGAAACAAGACCCCCAAATGTTCCCAATGTGGAAACGTGTTAATGTCTCCAAACAAGTACAGTACAATTGGCTTTTTTAATTGATGTTTACTCGACTGTCCCCTAAAACGATTGCTCTAAAACTGTATTTGACCCTCGGTGAAAATCACCTGTCACCTGTGTATTGGCAGCAACTTTACAAAGTCATTTCATACATGTGCACGTTCAGCATCAAAACCTGAGCAGCGCCGTCTCCACAGGGGGCCGTGAAATGAATGTGTTCTCACGGTCAAGTAAAACAAAATACAAAACAATGCTTTAATTAGAGTCCTTTTTAATAGAGTGGAGTTGCTCCATCTGACGTTTGAGGAAGATGCGTCACCGTTGCTTAATGTGTGCTTTGTTCGTTATTACACATGTCATCCTGTGACTGTGACGACACTCTGGAATGTAACATGACTCAGCTGGTATCAAGTTGAGTGAGGATTGGTCCTGACATGATGTGTGTGTGTGTGTGGGGGCGGGCGCTATAAAAGCAGCTGACCAGGAGTCCGTACTACAGGAGCCGGAGGTAATTGAAGGAGGACGAACTTCCCATCAGATCTCTCGACGCCTTCCAGGTCAGTCACTGGTTGGAGAGGGAGGGTGACATAAGGTGGTCCTCTGGGCTTATGGTGGGCTCTGATCATTGGAGTTACGGTCCACACGTTTTACTTTTATTATGTTTTTGTTTTTTTGTAAAAAAAAAAAGTCTCAAAGACACAGGATAGAGTTTTGGATTAATGAAACTTAACTTGTAATAACTTTTTTCCTGCTTTCGTGAGAGATCTTTAGTTAAGGAGGACATGTTTGTATATTTGAGTTATTTCTGGTTCCCTTAACGGTTCCTTCTGGCCTTCAGAACGATGACCCCCGCTCTGCTCTCTGCAGCCCTGCTGCTGCTGCTGCTTCCTGGGGCTCCAGCTCAACGTAAGCCTCCAAATGTTTTACAAATATTGTGTTTTTTTATTTAAACTGAACACAAAAAATGTCCTCAGCTATCGCCAAGACTCATTTTGATTTATTTAAGTTATATGATATTGTTTAGCTCCCTTATTTCAATATTGGATTATTCACTTTGAACTTCTGACCTCCTTTTTCCTCCAGATTCTAATCAGACTCCCATCACGATCCTCGTGAGCAACTCGGTGACGAACGCTCCCAATATGACCTTCAGCACGCATGTGTCCTTCAGAGGGATCTTACTGGGCGGGATGAGGAGACTGCAGGACTCCCAGTCCGGCTTCACGTAAGAGCATCACAGCTGTTAACACGCCTCCTGAACTTAAAGTCGTTGCTTCTTCTTTGCTTCCGTACTCAACTCTTTTTCCACAACTAGCCGTCTCTCTCCCGTCGTCTCTGCAGGTTCAGTTACACGGAGGATGCGAACTACGGTCCGTTCCTGGAGAGCGTGAACGGGTTGGCCGGATGCCCGAGTGATCGAACCTACTGGGAGCTGCTGGTGAAGAAACCCAACAACCAAATCATCAGGCCGGATGTCGGTGAGTCTGCCGAAGTCTCGTTCTTATGGAAGCCCATTCCCGCCAGTGAAAAAATAATAAGATGAACATTTAGCTATGATAATAAGAAAGACTTTGTATCTCATAATTTCAACTTTCTCTCTCATAACTATGACTTTCTAGCTCATAATTGAGACTTTTTATCTCATGATTATGACTTTGTATCTCATGATTTTGACTTTGTATCTCATGGTTATGACTTTGTATCTCATAATTATGACTTTGTATCTCATAATTTCAACTTTCTATCTCATAACTATGACTTTCTAGCTCACAATTATGACTTTGTATCTCATAATTATGACTTTGTATCTCATGATTATGACTTTGTATCTCATAATTATGACTTTGTATCTCATAATTTCAACTTGTATCTCTTAACTATGACTTTGTATCTCAAAATTTAGACTTTGTATCTCATAATTTTGACTTTGCATCTCAGAATTTCAACTTGTATCTCTTAACTATGACTTTGTAGCTCACAATTATGACTTTGTATCTCATAATTATGACTTTGTATCTCATAATTTCAACTTGTATCTCTTAACTATGACTTTGTAGCTCATAATTTAGACTTTGTATCTCATAATTATGACTTTGTATCTCATAACTATTACGTTCTATCTCATAATTAAGACTTTTAATCTCATGATTTTCACTTTTTATCTCATAATTAAGACTTTTCATCTCATGATTTTCACTTTCTAGCTCATAATTATGACTTTGTATCTGAGTGCGCCGAAATCTTGTTCTTATGGAATAATTTCGACTTTCTATCTCATAATCTCAATTTTGTATCTAATAATTATGACTTTCAATCTCATAATTATGATTTAACATTTGTCTTATCACAGCAACATTTCCAACTTATTCTTGCTGTAAATCAGTGTGTGATCTTTGTGTGTTTTTTGTGTGCAGGTATTGGATGTTACATTCCGAGCGCGAACGACACGATCATCCTGAACTTTAACACGTACTGAAGGACGAGCGACCCGAAGCCGGTTCAGCTGCATGATTGTGTTCCTCACAGATTAAAGTTGTGTCTCTAATACAAACAGTGTCATTAAATACACAAGCGGTACGGAACAGCTGACTTTGTTTTGATTTTCTGAATCCACCCCCACGTTTCATTTCCTGTTTGGTAACCAGATACTTCCTCATGACGATGTATTCCTATTACTTTGGGTGTGTGATTACATACTAGTAGTGTACACTTGAACATGCTTTGTTTGAATATTTTAATTAAGACACAACAATAAAGATAAAGCTCCTTTACAGCAAGAAATCTGTTTTTTTTCACTCTATTTTGCTGATAAAATGATTGAAGATTTATCCAAATAAGATATATTATGTTTTTATTTTGTGTCAAGAAGAAAAGTCTCTGGCCACTTAGAATAAAATCATAAACTATCACTGAGACAAAAATGAAAAGAAAATATATATATATATATGTATGTATTATATAAAGTTATTAAATATATTTTAAAGTATGAATATATTCTGTTTGTCTGACGTTTACTCAAATTAATGCGTTTAAAAAGCCTTGTTCTGAGTTTGTACTCATGGTTGAATGCACTTATTGTAAGTCACTTTGGATAAAAGGGTCAGTTAAATGAAATGTAATGTAATGTACCGTAAAAGTCGGGTTACGAGCCGCTACTACCTTCGGTCAGTGTCCCCGTTAGCTCCCCGCTGTAGCCAGCTGGGGCTCCTGCTAGCGCTACGTTGCTTCCCCGCAAACTTCCGCTAGCTCTCCGAAAACCACCGAAGATAGCGGGACCAGGCTCGACACCCGACTTGGGCAGTAGTAGCAGCAGCGCTAGCTAGCAGCAGCGCTAGCTAGCAGCAGCGCTAGCTAGCGCTGCTGCTCCTAGCTTGCTAGAGCGGGGACACTGACCGGAGGTAGGAGCGGCTTGTAACCCGACTTTTACGGTAATGTACTCATCGTGTGTTTGTCTTCAGCAGCGAAAACAACTCAAATGTTGATCAGTGTGTTTCACATGAATGGCCTTTCAGCCATGTTTTCAGCCAAGGCCTTTCAGCCATGTTTTTCTCATGAACAGAATGCACTCTCAGCGAGCGTCTGCTCTGATAGACTCAGGGGGAGATCCTCCAGACCGGCCAGCAAAAGGAAGGACACGATAGAACCTCTGTTCTGGCTCCACTGGTTCTGGCTCCACTGGTTCTGGCTCTACTGGTTTTGGCTCCACTGGTTCTGGCTCCACTCGTTCTGGCTCCACTGATTCCAACATGGCGGACAAGGTTTACATGCTCTCCATAGAAATGAATGGAATCCGTCAACAAAGTGCACCAACTTCAGAATAAATGCAATTTAGGGTTCATGTGTTTTTTCACATGGCAATAAATATATATATATTTATGGCAGAAGTATCGTACAGCCCTGTTGACAACATTACGCACTCAACACTTTGTGCATTGAAGGAAAATATCCACTTTTATATCTGATTCTATCTCATTGATCTGTGACTTTTAATTTACAGGTGCATCATTTGTAAATCATTTACCCAGAATGCCTTTGGAGAGTCCTCGCGGGGGAACGACTCACATTCCTTATATGTATGAGCCGTTGGAGTCTCTTCTCTGAGGGTTTATGACTTATTGTCTTTTTCTTTCATACGCATTAACTTGTTCATAAGGCGACTACACGCTGCTGCTGGAGCAGCAGGAAGGTTCATCGTCACATGACATATTAATGCTGAGTAATGACGTGCAGGAAGCATTGACGTTATGGATTATTGGGCACAATTCTTGAATCTAAAGTGGTGTTGTGCACAAAGCCTCGTGCAGACATGTTTAGTAGTGAGAGTGAAAACATGCAGAGTAAATTAAAGTAAATTAAGATGCAAGGCGTGTTCCCTGCTCGTTCTTTAACACAACCAGTGAGTCAGCAGAATATATTACACGTAAATCATCAAATACAGTTATGGATAAGTCTTTTCAGATGACGGGTTACTGTAGAAAAACACTAACAAGTACTGGACCTGTAACCTGTGTCAGCATGTGAAGCTTCCTGGTCCACGATTTAAATACGCATGAAATAAGTATAAATGACATATTCTGTATTGCTCATAAACTCACCGTTTATAAATCCAGAGCACAGTTCTCTGTCCGATAAACTAAGATGGGTTCAAGATGAAAACACACCCCGTGCCCTCCGGCTTTGGCTTTGCGTCACGGTTTTAGCTGAGCCTTCAGCAGGACATCTTGTCTGTTAGTTTCAAGTAAAAGCCTCAATGATGCTGCGACGCTGCAGCAGGGAACAACCTGGGATGTGCTTCCTGAACTGGTTTCTAGTCACTCTGACGAGCTCACTGGAGACGGGGAGAAAGGGCTCACAAGTTGAAGGTCAGAGGTCACCACAATAGGTTTGCTCTGTAGAAAGACCTGTGACACGCGATAAGAAAAGAGCTAGAGCACCCTCTGCTGGCCAGAGCTGCAAATAGCACGTTGACTCCAGTTTGGTGCATATTCTGTTAAACTGCACACGTGTGTGTGTGTGTGTGTGTGTGTGTGTGTGTGTGTGTGTGTGTGTGTGTGTGTGTGTGTGCGTGTGTGTGTGTTTCTTTAAGAAGGCCATAATGTCCAGTGTGTGTTTCTATGGACACTTGTTTATGAAAGCAAAGTGTGTGTGTGTGTCTCTTTAAGAAGACCTCCATGTCGAGAGTGTATCATATTACCCCATTAGAAAACGCATAGCATATTACCCCACTAGAGAGCTTATAGTACCATATTACCCCACTAAGAACTCAAATTACCCCACTAGCGAACTCATATTACCCCACTAGAGAGCTCATATTACCCCACTAGAGAGCTCATATTACCCCAGTAGAGAACTCATATTACCATATTACCCCACTAGAGAGAATATAGTACCATATTACCCCACTAGAGAGAATATAGTACCATATTACCCTAGTAGAGAGCTTATAGTACCATATTACCCCACTAGAGAGCTCATAGTACCATATTACCCCACTAGAGAGAATATAGTACCATATTACCCTACTAGAGAGCTCATAGTACCATATTACCCCACTAGAGAGCTCATATTACCCCATTAGAGAGCTTATAGTACCATATTACCCCACTAGAGAGCTCATAGTACCATATTATCCCATTAGAGAGAATATAGTACCATATTACCCCAATAGAGAGCTTATATTACCATATTACCCCACTAGAGAGCTCATAGTACCATATTACCCCACTAGAGAGCTCATAGTACCATATTACCCCACTAGAGAGAATATAGTACCATATTACCCCATTAGAGAGAATATAGTACCATATTACCCCACTAGAGAGAATATAGTACCATATTACCCCACTAGAGAGCTCATATTACCCCACGAGAGAGCTCATATTACCCCACTAGAGAGCTCATTGTACTTCTTTCCATAACCCCCACTACCCTTCTTGTTCCTTCTCCAATTCATCCCCCTCGTCCTCTCATCCCCTCATTCCTTCCTCCCTCGACTCCTTTCCACTTCCTAAGTCTCCCCCTTTGTTCTGTGTCCCGACAAACCATTTGAAGGTCACATCTACCAGCAGATCTTCGTTAGTGAAATGATATAAAGTCATTAGGAAAATGATTGCTGCCGAACTTTACATGAGCTGCACCTCAACCGACAACAGCCTGAAGAGAGGAGTTCATGATCATTTATCTTGTTCCTTGTTTCACTTGATGTGGTTGAACTGGTATTTTCCAGGTTTATATTCAAAATGTTTGTGTCTGAGTCTGTTTGAGTTGTTTTGTTTGTGTATTCAGTTGTAGTTTGTATTATAATCATTTTGACTTTGGGCTGTGGGATTGTTAGTGTTGTTGTTCTCTCGTTTTTTAATCTTTTGTTTTAATATGTTTCCTGTTCGTTGTCTTTCTTTTTCTTGTTTGTGGAATATGATGTGATTTTTACTCATCATCATCCCACTTTCCCTGTTTCCAAAAGTAGTGATGCATTTCTGCTGAGTCATGTATTTCAAGGCAGGACGGCCTCTCTCTCTTCATATAGGGATCAGAGTCAGGGTGAGCATGTGTTATCTCTACTGGGAGGTGTGGTGATATTCCAGGTGAGGGAGAGCTTGGCCACTCATGGTTATGGGATGTATTGGTATTTTGGAGATTTGGGAGATTCATGAGTTTCTGATTAAAAAGAAGTCCACACGGGAGAAGGAGTGATGAACCGGTGAGAAGAAGGAACATTGTCTCACGGTCGGTTGTTTGAATGGTGTAATGGAAGATTTTCCTGTATCATATCTGTTAAAAAGGAATGAAGTCTCTGAATCAAAGTTGTCTTAAGTCCGTTTATTCCTGCAGGAAGGAAAAGTCTATCATGGCTACTGGCGCAGCCTGTAACACAGAATCTTCAATGGAGCAACAGTCATCAGCCCATTTTATAACACCATGAGGTCTCCGCCTCCAAACCCCCCAATGAAGGAACCCAGAGTAGCTGAGTCTGTTAGAAAAATATGAACCCCCTCAATTCTCGTCAACAGAACTTACATTCCCTTTGTCCTGACGATCAACACCTTATCTGTTTACGACCCCTCCATATACAAATGAAGACAGGTCAACAAGATCTCTGACCCCAGTACTTTTCTGGATCGACCTCTTCAGAGATGGATGGAAGTGGTCTGATGGAAGTGACTCCTCATTTAAGAACGGGAAACCTCTGGGGCCTTTTGATTACTCTGAGGAGTATGTGGCAGCAGATTTTAGTGCCAATGGACAATGGGAGACCCTGAAGTGTGACGTCAAGTCAGCGTTCATCTGCTACAGTGGTAAGATATCATTCACTCAGTCTTTAAATGAGGAGTTATAGGTTTGCTTCATTTGCAGATACAGTATTTAAAAAAAGAAGAAAATTATAAAAAGTAGATCAAAATCAAATCTATAAATAGAAAGTTATGGATAGAAAACACATTGAATATGCAGATCAACTGCCCAACCTACCCCAACACATCAAAAGTAGATTGATGGAAAATGACCATGCATTTTCTCTTTTATCATTCAAAGTGTTAAACATTCCAGGATGTTGTTGATTATTATCAGCAGACATGTTGTGACTGATGAAGGTTGTTTGTGTTTCAGACGTTGAGCCGGTTGCAAAGCGAGTGATGAAGGTGAGGCTGACGAAAAGCTCCTCTCTGGACCTGAATGACCCTGTGGTGATGGAGGGCCTCTTGAAGCAGGTACGTCTTCTTCTCATTAACAACAGAACCAGCAGGTGATATATGTGAGGTAGTGGACTATAAGAACAATGTAAAGGTGCTATGTGCAGTGCAGATGTGGACACATCATTACTGAAGCTAGACTTGTGTCCAGACAACATCACACAACAAGGCTGCTCTAGTGGAAACCAGAGTTCTTCTCCAGCAGAGCTTCCACATGAGGACAGTGTGAGACAGGATGCAGGATGTAGAGGAACAACAGCTTTAGTGAAGACTTCTTCTCTCAATGTTTTTGTCTCTCAGCTCAAACTGAAGCTGAAGGACCAGGGGCTGAACGACGACATCAAGCTGAGCTGGAAGAAGCAGGCGGATGGAAAAGTCTTCCACAAGGAAGAGAAGAAGACCGGGAAGGAGAGAAGAGATGAGCTGTAATGTTCTTTCAATCCACTCAGGTCAGAGGCTTCCTTTCTCATCCTCTTCCTCCTTTCCTTCCTCCTCTTCCTCTCAATCAATGGTAGAAAGTACCAAAGTACCCAAGTACAGACCCTTTGCTGTGAAGTACCCTGTTTCCATGTCATAGTCCTTTAGACTTTTACTCCACTACATTCATCTGTCAGCTGTAGTTTCTACACTCTGAGAAATAAGGTTCTGTTGGAGAAAGGCGATGTTGTGTGAATATCTCTTAGACGTAATGCCCTGGCCTGTAATGTTACTGAGGTGATTAAAACACCAGATTGAGAACATAAAAGACAACACTAGAATATGTAACTGTGAATCATAGGGCCCTATGAATATCATAAAGTAATGTGTCTGCTGGGGACAGGATGCATATGCTCGTCTCTATCAGAGCCACATGCGGTTGTGTTCACTAACTAGAGTCCATAAGCTCTGTACACGTTAGCTTCACCAGCTGACATCCCTCCATACCAATGCATAGAGGAGTGTAGAGCCCATAGGGCTTTGTCTGTGGTTACGTCCTCAACGAGGGAGCAGAACCAACAACATCAGTGTTGATACGGAACTGCTGCTCTGCTCTTGATAGAAAAGACACAACTTGGATCCTAGAGAATAAGGAACTAAAACGGATCCTCACATATCTGTCTTTTTATCTTCTATTCTGGTGTTGTTTCTTCTTATAAAGGGTCATAAACGCCCAGGTTTAGGGCTACAGCGTCTCTTAGAGACAGCATCCACCTTGAGAAGAGAACCTCTATCTGAAAGGTTACTCTCATATAATCTCTGCTTGGTCAGTGTGACCTGTAGAACCTGTGATACGATGTAGAACCTGTGATACGATGTAGAACCTGTAGAACCTGTGATACGATGTAGAACCTTTATAACCTGTGATACGATGTAGAACCTGTAGAACCTGTGATACGATGTAGAACCTTTATAACCTGTGATACGATGTAGAACCTGTAGAACCTGTGATACGATGTAGAACCTTTATAACCTGTGATACGATGTAGAACCTGTAGAACCTGTGATACGATGTAGAACCTTTATAACCTGTGATACGATGTAGAACCTGTGATACGATGTAGAACCTGTGATACGATGTAGAACCTTTATAACCTGTGATACGATGTAGAACCTGTAGAACCTGTGATACGATGTAGAACCTTTATAACCTGTGATACGATGTAGAACCTTTATAACCTGTGATACGATGTAGAACCTGTGATACGATGTAGAACCTGTGATACGATGTAGAACCTGTATAACCTGTGATACGATGTAGAACCTGAATAACCTGTGATACGATGTAGAACCTTTATAACCTGTGATACGATGTATAACCTGTGATACGATGTAGAACCTGTGATACGATGTAGAACCTTTATAACCTGTGATACGATGTAGAACCTTTATAACCTGTGATACGATGTAGAACCACGAGGCAGCTGTAAGGCCGCTGGACCACATGAGGACCCAGAGAGCCTTGGTAGGGTATTCATGACCCGGTTCTTTATAAACCTCATGAGGAACCCATACTGAGTTCTACATAGAACCCTTGCTTCCTGGTGGATCCTGCTTGAACCCTTAGAATGTGAAGATGTTCTTAATAGAACCTCCAGAGAAGATTTCGGGTGAAAGCGTTCCACCATGAGGGTTCTCTGTGGACCTTTTCCTTTTGTGTTTTTTCATTGTGATGATGCTTCTTTTGCTTCAATAAAACCTTTGAATGAGCTTTCTGTGTCACAGTTCTTCATGTACTTCAGCTCACAACAGAGTCTGATGCCTGGAACATGGAGGGTCAACAACAAGCCTCAAGAACATTTATAGAAATACGTTAACTGTAGAATTAATAAAGTTATGTCTTTGGCATGATGGGAAACTAAATATACAATATGAATATATATACACTGATGAAGCCGTTTCTGTAGTACGGTGTAGTACAGTAAGTACTTGTACAAGTACTTGTATGTGTTAGGTGTGTGTGATGGGGCAACTTTAGATTCACAAACATATTTAAATGAATATTTTGATTTCCATATTTTCTATTTTCTCTCCTGTGTCTTTGAATTTGCGTCCGACCTATTTTGAACACTCGCATTTTAGACACAATGCAAAGTTTTCACCAGGGTTCTTACCTTAAGTTCCTCTGGCCGAATTGGTCGTCAGCTCAGGATCACACTTGTTCAGGACAGGGGAAGAAGGTTTTACATTTCTAAAGAACTAGAGTATTTAGTTGTTTAGTTCCAGCTTACAAAATGTAAGACTGTGTTTTATTTCAGTTTTATACTTTTTTTCGTTTCCTCTATAAATCACCAACACATTCAATTCATTGAAACGGGTACAGTGTCACACACAAAAGGTTTCTATAAGTGTAGTAATCATAGTGATGCTCTCTCAGTACAAATCAGAGGTTACCTTGTATTTGTCCTTGAGGTTGTTCCACTTCTTTTTGGCCTGTTTGGCAGTTGCTGCCAGGCCAGAGGTGGTAACAAAGTCCCTGGGCAAAAACAAACAAACGTCAAACCACAGTGACACGTTGCCACTTCAATAAGATATGAATTATTTCAGATGGAGACTGCACAAGGCTCCAACACATACCTATCCATACACATAATGATAAAAGCACTCAAAATCAATACTCACTCCCATCCAGTCTTGCTGGAGTTTCTTCTGCCTGTGAAAAGGCTCTTGTTTCCTGCTCGCCATTCGATGAGGGCCCGGGTTTACTCAGTTGTCCCTTAATTAAGAGAATGCTTACATGTTAGTCATAATGCACAATGAGAACTAGTATAACAAGCCTGCGCAATATGGATAAAGACAAGCAAACACTTTGGTCAAAAGTAAAAAGACACCACTGTAGTTCACAGTTCTCGCCTTAAAACATCCTAAAATTATATTTAGTGACTCAGCAACAGTAGTATTTAGAAAATTTCAACTTACATTTGTGCGCTTTCTCCTCCGCCATTGTTCCCCGTTTCAGGTGCAAAATGAATTATGGAACATTGGCTGTCCCAAGTACGCACAAGTCTGCTCCGATGCATCCCCGGATGTGGCCCAAATGCCACATCCGGGCATTTGGGCCGTGCTTGGCGAGAAGCGGACTTTTGAATTGGAACAGTACTTGGGCCGCGACTGATGACGTTTCACGAGTCTACGAGAACACAAGTACAGAGAAGAACGTATATTGAGAAACAGCCCTTAAGTAGTGAGGGGACTGATGATGTGATGTGGTGAGAGGGAGGGCTGAAGCGGGCTCTCTTGGACAGGTTTCTCATGGTTGGTGGTAGATGCAGCCGGGTGGCTGCAAGATGAATGACCCATGAAACAGGGAATGGGCCCACAAAACAAGGGGCATAATGAGGTGCTGGGAGACAACATTTGTTGGCGAACCGTTGGTAGCGCTCGGAGGTGTGCCATAGCGTGGAGCGGGCCTGCCTCCAAATGCGTCGGCACCGCTGGACAAACACCTGGACTGAGGGTACACTGGGGGTTCCTGCTCCGGGAAGAGTGGAGGCTGGTATCCTGGAAGTTTGAGAGCCCTGTGGCTGAACTTGGAAGAGTGCTGTGGGTATACTCGACCCACAGGGGTTGTTTGGACCAGGATTGCGGGTTGCGGTTTGGGGGAGTAGAGGCATCGTAACGCGGTACTCCATCTCCTGGTCCATACGCTCTGCCTATCCATTAGATTGTGGATGGAATCCTGATAACAGGCTGACCGTGCAGGCGGAACACCTCCTGTAACAGAACTTTGGCCGTTTCTTTGGCGGTAGGTAATTTGGTTTGTGCGGGCCTTCTGATAGAACAACCCTAACCCCAGTGTCTGAGGCGTCCACCTCCACAATGAACAGGCGGGTCGGATCTCGGAATATTAGGATGGGAGCAGACGTAAAGCGTGACTTTTACTCACCAAAGGCCACAGAACTGTAGCTACGGATAAACCGTCGATAGAAGTTTGTGAAGCCCAAAAAGCGTTGGAGTTCCTTGCGCGTAGAAGGTGGAGGCCAGTCCACAACTGCTCTGGTCTTAGCTGAGCCCATCTGGATGCTACCTGCCTTGATAACGAATCCCAGAAAGGATACCTAGAGGTGTGGAACTCGCATTTCTCGGCCTTCGCAAACAGGTGGTTCTTCAGAAGTCTTTTGAGAACTTGCCGTACATGTACCACATGGTCCTGTGGTGACACTTTTTGTGTTCATGTTGCAGGATGCAATGTGCACATGTGCTGCAAATTTGGAGTCATTCGGCCAAATAGTCTTGAAGTTCAGAGTATTGAAAAACAAGACACATGCCTATATCAGATGGCTATTTTCACCAAGCCAGAGTGTGCCAAATTTAGTGAGTTTTTGAGCATAGTATGGTCCCTCCCTACCCCTACCCCAGGTCCCAGTCTTGGTATGTGCCAAGTAGGTGCTGCTGTCTCCAAGGAAGAGGGTTAATTGGGGAGATCAGGATGACATAAAACATTTGATAAGATATGCTTGTTGTTATTCGGGCCCGGTGAGTACGGATGGCTCCGAGTTTGTGAGGTCAGGATGAGCCGTCTCTCGTGTTCACAGTGTTCAGCGTTTAGAGATACAGGCAACATCTAAAAATAACCTCACGATACATTTCCACAACACAATTCATTTGTAATGCAGATGTAATCAAGTTGAGGAATTCATATTGAAAATAAATGGCTCATATTTTGTGCACGTGTTTTTGTCTATTTGCGGTCCTGAAATGAAAAGGTCTCAATAGAATTGTCACGTGACTTCTTCAATGTGTCCTTTACACGATGGAAAGTGTCCCTGTACTTTGGGACTTCAGTGGATAAACCAGCAAGTCTGCTTGTGTTTTTTCTGGGAATCTTATTTTGGAGTCGTATGCGTGTTGTCTTGAGCTGCAATGCGTCCAGCTCTCAAGGTCGACCCCTGGCATCTCTTTGACCTGCATAACTTGAATAATTTAATTATGGAACTGAGTTCAGTTGCTCTAAAACTGTGTTTGACCCTCGGTGAAAATCACCTGTCACCTGTGTGTTGGCAGCATTTGAGGCATTTGAAGACCCGTTACCGTTGCTTAATTAGTTCTTTGTTCGTTGACTCGTGATTGCTCATGATATGATGTGTGTGTGTGTGTGTGTGTGTGTGTGTGTGTGTGTGTGTGTGTGTGTGTGTGTGTGTGTGTGTGTGTGTGTGTGTGTGTGTGTGTGTGTGAGGCTATAAAAGCAGCTGAGCAGGAGTCCGTACTCCAGGAGCTGGATCTAATTGAAGGAGGAAGGACTTCCCATCAGATCTCTCGACACCTTACAGGTCAGTCACTGCACGCACACAACTTGTAATAACTTGTAAAACTAAGGTGAGCTTTTCCTGCTTTCTTTAATTAATAAATGAATACATATATTTGAGTTATTTCTCCTTCTCTTAACGGTTCCTTCTGGCCTTCAGAACGATGACCCCCGCTCTGCTCTCTGCTGCCCTGCTGCTGCTGCTGCTTCCTGGGGCTCCAGCTCAAGGTAAGCCTCCAAATGTTTTTAGTTTTGATTTAAACTGAATGCAAAAATGTCCTCAGCTGTCATCAAGAATCATCTTGTTTTATTTAAGTTATAGGATATTGTTTAGCCTCCTTATTTCAATATTGGATTATTCAACTTTGATCTGTTGACCTTTTTTTTCCTCTAGATTTTTATCCTCCACCTTCTTATCCGAGTCTCATCACGATCCTCGTGAGCAACTCGGTGACGAACGCTCCCAATATGACCTTCCCCACGCATGTGCCCTTCAGAGGGATCTTACTGGGCGGGATGAGGAGACTGCAGGACTCCCAGTCCGGCTTCACGTAAGAGCATCACAGCTGTTAACACGCATTAGAAACAGACGCTGCAAAAGTCACTATTAACGAACGTTTAATGGAAATAATGGAAGATCAATCGGGGGAGTCGATGCTTCTTCTTTGCTTATACGACTCTTTTTCCACAACCAGCCGTCTCTCTACGTCGTCTCTGCAGGTTCAAGTATACGGAGAATAAGGACTACGGTCCGTTCCTGGAGAGCGTGAACGGGTTGGCCGGATGCCCGAGTGATCAAACCTACTGGGAGCTGCTGGTGAAGAAACCCAACAACCAAATCATCAGGCCGGATGTCGGTGAGTCTGCCGAAGTCTCGTTCTTATGGAAGCCCATTTTCACAAGACTTTCTATCTCAAATTAAGACTTTGTATCTGAGTGCGTCGAAGTCTTGTTCTTATGGAATAATTTTGTCTTTCTATATCATAATCTCAATTTTCTATTAAATAATTATGACTTTCAATCTGATAATTATGACAACATGGGGATATTTGTCTTATCACAGCAACATTTTAATAATTATGATTTAGTATCTCATAATTTTCTTTCTTCCACGGGTACGGGCTTCCGTACTTTCTTGCTGTAAATCAGTGTGTGATCTTTGTGTGTTTTTTGTGTGCAGGTATTGGATGTTACCTTCCGAGCCCGGGCGACCAGATCATCCTGAACTTTAACAAGTACTGAAGGACGAGCGACCCGAAGCCGGTTCAGCTGCATGATTGTGTTCCTCACAGATTAAAGTTGTGTCTCTAATACAAACAGTGTCATTAAATACACAAACGGTGCGGAACAGCTGACAAGGAAACAGCTGACTTTGTTTTGATTTTCTGAATCCACCCCCACGTTTCATTACTGTTTGTAACCAGATACTTCCTCATGACGATGTATTCCTATTACTTTGGGTGTGTAGTTACATACTAGTAGTAAACACTTGAACATGCTTTGTTTGAATATTTTAATTAAAACACAACAATAAAAATAAAGCTCCTTTACAGCAGGAAATCTGTTTTTTTTCACTCTATTTTTATCTCTGGGCTTTGGACTGTGTCATCCACACAAAGAGAGGAACTCTCTCGTTCCCTGATGGCCATGGCATCCAGATGTGGCGCCAGCCACCCCGGCCTGGCTGTGTTGCGACCCACACCGTTGCCACACTGACGGCTGAGACAACAAATTATGCTGCTCCTAGCTGCATCCCTTCAAATGAGCTTCTCCTCGACGCCGACGGCAGCCTCAGAGGAACCGGAGGCCCCCTGGCACCTGAGGGACTTTGTGGGGGGAGGGTAGTGTAACGGACTGAGGGAAATGTTAGGTTATGAATGTCATGTTCAGGAGGTCAGTGAACGTCTCATGAGCTGGGTAGCTGTGAAGCGTGCCTGTGATTGGAGAGCGAGGGAAGGGGGGTGATAGAAACATTTACTTGACACCTTGAGGTAAAATCATTAATCAGGACATTTATTCTTCGAAGAAGGAACAGAGTCAGAAACACAACATGATCTGTCGATTGCGTATCCTGGACTGCTCCATGAATGAGAGAGAGTTACACGCGAGTCACACGACACTTCCTGATGAACAGCCTATCACAGAACTCCATCTGAGTGATCTGAGTGACGTAGCTGCTGCTGCGTAGGAGGAAGCGGGGAATGGAGGAGACGGAGACGGAGAGCCCGGATCCAACTGGGAGGTTCTGTCCAGGTTCCCTAGGATTAAGGAGATTGCAAAGCAATACAACACTCAATACCATCAAGTGCACCTGTCTGTAATGACGTGGAGCTTCTAATGAGGACAAGACACGTCTGTATGAACGGACTCCCTCTACTGGTGAACTGCAGTATTACAACTGTTAAAGCATTGAGAACGCGCTCTTGCACCAGACATGTTTATATTTTCCACATGTTACATCAACATTAGTTAGCGTCAACAAGCACGTATCACTGTACTTTATGCCTTCAAAGTAAAAGCACTTCCTGTTTACACGCTCTTCACAATAAGAGTAAATCATGTAATAAAACAAGTTAGAACACTGTGGAAAGGCTTTCAGCCTGGGCAGTATTGTTCTGACCCCAAGGAGGAACAGGCTGTCGGATAAAAGATTCAAGAGACTTTTACTCATGCGATACAATCGCTATTTTGAAGGGTTAGGGAATAGAGAAAAATTATAAACTTCATAGGATATAGTGCACTTTCTGTTTATTTAGGCAATGATGAAGTGGATTTTCTGTTTATTTAATTGCATTTTCTGTTTCTATTTTTTGGATTAAGTGCATTTCTGTTTCTATTTTATGGGAAAAAGTGCCATTTATTTTTCTATTTTTCTTAAACCATTACATTGATTCCTATAACAAGCTGGTTTTGTTCTTAGGAGTCGGCCCCCATTTGGTTTAGTGGGGTCTCATGTTTCCAAAAGCCTGTTTTCAATGTGTTGTGCTGTTTGACCTGAATGTCCCCACCATACACAGCCTCTTGGATCCTGTTGTTTGTGGATTTTAAAGTGAGGCATATTTCTTTGGTCAGACAGTGTGAACAGGGTTAATGTTCCTTCAAGTTAATGGCTGAGTTTTATGCCATTTAGTTTTACATGTTTACAATACACTCTGTGGAAAGGCTAAAACAGGGGTCGCAACCTGCGGCTCTTTAACCCGTCTGCTGAGGCTCCCTGAGGCTTTGACCAAAAAAAAAGTGTCCCAGTGGAAAATCTTTCAAAGGGAATTCCTCTTATCTTGGCATTTGATGTGATATTGGGTCACTGAAAATACAAATAAATGTTTAAATATTTCTTTAACTAAAATGTGCATCACATCCTGTCACTTCTCCTGCAGGTGCTACTCGTGATTCAGAGCTCCGCCCTCGCTAAACTATCAACAGAGAGAGGTAGTTTAATTCTGCGTGGACGGATTAATTTGCTTTCACTGCCAACGATGCTGCTGACCTGTCTGCTTGATATGTGGCCAGGAGTTAGCAAACAACAAGACATGTAATGTTGAAAGACTCTTCCAGAACAAACACAGCATCTGATGAACAGTGTCAAGCTGCAGAAGAGCGATTCCTCAACTGCTGCAGCAAACTGAGAAAGTAGATCTACTTTCAGGAAGTGGATCACGTCTCCAAACTCCACTCCTGCTGCTGGTTCTGGGTCAGCTCATGAGACACTGAGGCGTCCTCTATAAAGACGGATCCGTCCTCCGTTTGCAGTGCTGTAGTGAGGAGGAGGCTCAGTGGAAAGGAAGCAAAAGATATGCGTTTAAAATGTAGACCTCAGTGAGGAGGACAGGTATTGAACCTGCTGCCTTGTGGTTACAGGATGAACCCTCTACCACATGAGCCACATACATATAGATAGGACTCATGGTCTGCTTAGTAGTGTATTTAACGGACCTCAATGTAGCCGACACATGACTATTTCTTTTCTCCTCTTCATAAGAGTTTGATAGTTCTAAACAGGTAAAATAGCAATACAATGTCAGCAATTGTCTTTATTCTTGTTCTATAATTTCATAAATACAACAAACTATAGTTTGTTGTACATATAATATGACTATATATACAACTTCATAAGCTTTGATATCAAATAGCTTTTGCGGCTCCAGACACTTTTTTTTTGGTGGAAAAAAGGGCAAAATGGCTCTTTGGACAGGAAAGGTTGCTGACCCCTGGGCTGAGAGATGCGCTTTATTGAACATTGAAAATAAAGTGATGAAAGGGCCATGATGTTTGTCCAGGTATCTTTGCAGTTCATTTGGACATTTGCTTAAAAAAAAGTAAAGTAAAGTAACTAGTAGTGAAGTTACTTTTCAAATGCAGTAACTAGTAAAGTAATCTAGTTACAATTTTCAGAAGTAACTAGTTACTTTTTCTGAGTAACTACCCCACAGTATATGATTCATAATATAACTGTGAAACAGTAGTTGATTGAGAGTAAATACGTTGTTCTTCTATCAGGGGATGTTGTTGTGTGTTGGAGCCGTTCGGAGCAGAGTCTGTGACCCGGAGCAGAGGTGAAGCTTGTTGAGAGGTTTCACGGGGTTCTGCTGTTGTTTGGCGTAGGCTGCGGCCCACAGGAGCCTGGTCTGTTGTTCCCGTAATAAACACACTTCAAGCCATCTAACGTCTCGTAGCTTTCCTGACCCAGGGTCGCTACAATATAATACTGATATTTATTGGAGAAAAAAAAAAGCACTGGACAGCGCCCGAGGTTTGAACCCCCGGAGGGATGGAGACAGGGAATCCTCACTGGGAGAAAGATTGTTGGAAGTAACCACTGAGCTAAACCAGCGCATGAGCTGCAGCAGGAAACTGTGTTCATGAGCATGACTCATGCATCTGATCAGCAGCCTGCTGCTCTGTCTCTGACGTCATCATAGATCCAGTCTATGTTACAGAGCCCGTTTCCTGCTGCAGCTGCTGCACTGGTTTAGCTCAGTGGTTACTTCGACCGCTTGTTATTCTACAATCAGATCTCAACCCCTCGCGGGTTCGAACCTCGGGCGCTGTCCAGTGTTTTGTTAACATTTTATATTTCCTAACGGTTACTTTAATGTTTTTAAACCATAGGTCTCTTCTCAAAAAGATTACAGTCATTGTAGCAATTTAAATGAAGTTGAAGGAAAAAATAAATCTCTTTTGAAAAAAGTTAAATTGAATTAACCCCAACCACAACGTTTATTAACTTCATTTAAAATGCTACAATACTGTAGCCCTTGTGAGAAGATACATATGCTTAAAATGTAAGTAACTGTTAAGTTTAAGTACATTTCACTAAACTCGTGATAAGTACCCCTTACAAAGTCTGATTTCACTAACGAACACATCCACGTAACCGTACAGGCTCGTGGGAGTCTAACAAAGCAATAAGAATCCGTATAAACCCTATTAGTACCTGTAATGTCACAAAACGTGTTTTCTAAAACACGTGATACAACAGGGGCGGAGGTTTATGCAAATGTTAAGTCCCAGGATGCTTCAGTGAGACAATGTTTTCCCATAAAAAAGTAATTTTTCCATTTTTTAACTGAACGACAGAGTTTTTTGACTGGAAATTCGTCGCAACACCCCTGAGCTTCGTTTTATTAAGCTTTTCTTTTCAAATTCCGACACCGTAAAGAATCTCAGTGTTATTTTAGATCTAATTCGTCCTTTAACGCCCAGATTAACACAATCTCAAGGGCTGCTGCGTAACATTTCAAAAGTCAAAGACCGAGCAGAGAAAACACTGGACAGCACCAGAGGTTTGATCCCAGGGAGGCAGAGAGAGCATCGAATCCTTCAGAGAGGATTGTTGTTCAAAGCAACCAGTGAGCTAAACCAGTGCAGCAGCTGCAGCAGGAAACTGGCTTCATGACATAGACTGGATATAAGAAGATGCCAGAGATCCCTTTTTCAGTCGAGAGTTAGAGACCAAGAAAGAAACCGCTCTGGTGTCTCTAGGATCAATATGAAGCTCCGCTAGGAGACAGAGCAGCAGGCTGCTGATCAGATGCATGAGTCATGCTCATGAACACAGTTTCCTGCTGCAGCTCATGCGCTGGTTTGGCTCAGAGGTTACTTCCAACAACCTTTCCCATTGGAGAATCCCCTGCTCTCCATCCCTCTGGGGGTTCCAACCTCGGGCGCTGTCCAGTGTTTTGTGCCAAAAGTAAACTATCAATAAAGCTGCAAATGACATTTTGTGAACACTTTGTTTTGTTTGTTGATGGTTCTGTTAAAATGTATCCAGCACAAGACAAATGGTCACAAGCTGTTATGTCGGAAAAAGAGCAAAAAGAGGACTTTTTTCAACCAAACCTTTTATTATAATACCAGAAGCTCTAAAATGTAAAGCCTTTAATTAAAATAAAATGCATGTGTTGCAGCACCAAAGCCCTAATGATGAATCATAGACCAGTTTCACGATAAGAATTTTACAAACAAGACCAGTCAGAATCCAATAAATGATCAGTAACAGAAATCAACTAAATACATCAAATATATCCATGGAGAATAAATGAACTATGAATACTATAAATATGATATTTGTATTATTCCTCCACTGAAACAGCAGCTTCGCCAACAAAACAACAAACCAAACCCAAAGAAAATGAGGAAATTCCTGAATTTTACCTAGAATTGCAGAATCACATGATTTTAAATAATGATCACAAAATCATGAAATAATGATGAAAAGTTTAGACTTATTCAGAAGTATAAACTGAATTACAGCTGCTCGACCTGCTGGAGCGAGGGTCCGCTCACAGCTGCGAGCTGTAAATATATATATATATATATACATATATTTATATATATTTTATAATATATATATTTTTAAGTTTACATGTGGTACATACGCCTACCAAATGTTGTATATCTATGTTGAACGTACTGCAAGGGCTGCTTTGTTGAATTTAGTTGAATGTTCTCCTTAGAAGTTCATTAGTCCTTTTCTTCTGAACACAAATCAACTTTTCTGCAGAGCAGACACAACCGGACATGTGAACCAAACTTCAGGTCCATTGGTCATAAGGGACAAAAACTGTGGGCTTTCACAACCAGTGGCGGTGCGTCAATAGAGGGCGCTAGGGCGCCGCCCCTCTTAAAATTTTGCGATGAAAAAAAGAAGAAAAAAATAAAATAATATGTACTGTCAAAAAACATGATGTACCACATAATTTAAATAAGAAATATAGCGTGTTGACGCGCTAAATGTGTGTGGGAGACCGTAAGCCCCTGTCAACAACCACTTAAAACCAGTTAAATGTGACCAAATATAATATATCGCGTTCATCATCACTGAGGAAAGCCCCTCCCCTCTCGGGGCGCCGGACCAATGGAAGTCTATGGAAGCGAGCAAACGTTTCAGGGGCGTTACGGCGAGGACAGCTTCTCATTGGCGGATGAAACGAGAATCCTTGGGCGCACAAAAGTGGCTCTGAGCAGCGAGGAAGCGCCGGGCTGTGAAGGAAGATGAGCTTGAAGGATCGATGCAGAGGTGAGTGTCAACATCAGCAGATGCCTGTGTTAGAGTGTGTGTGTGTGTGTGTGTGTGTGTGTGTGTGTGTGTGTGTGTGTGTGTGTGTGTGTGTGTGTGTGTGTTTTATTTCCCACAGCAGAACACATGCTGGACATTGTTAGCTTTGGGTGGATATCATATCAGACTATAACTTTATCTAAAATACCAATTTGTGTGTGTGTGTGTGTGTGTGTGTGTGTGTGTGTGTGTGTGTGTGTGTGTGTGTGTGTGTGTGTGTGTGTGGGGCCATCAAGACACACAAAACAAACTCTGATCGTTGGCTTTTGTCTGTAGTATGAAGCCTGTTTGTAGTAGATATTTCCCACATCTTATCTGTCTCTCTCTATATATTCATCTGTAGGTTGGTGACGCCATACTTGGACACACCAGGGAACGCGTTGCCTTCAAAGACCACCTCACCAGTGCCTCTTTACTGCAGTTTAAATGTCTTTACAAGTAGTGGGGCCTACTCTGTCAAACACCCAATGTAAAATGTGATGTCTCTCTTTCTGAATCTATTCTGCTCTAAACCTCTTTCATGCACCTCTTTTATTCTGTAAACCTCTGAAACCCAACCCAATGTTTCTTAAACCATTCTGCTCTGAACCTCTCATGCCCAAAGTTACACTTTGTTGATAGTTGTTATTGGAGTGTTGAGCTCTGTGTTGTCTTGAAATAAAGCTTTGTTTTTTAGAATATTCTACTCAAAACCTCTTTTCTTCTCATTGTGGAGTGCTATTTAAACCGCGCCGCCCAACTGCGCCCCCCCCCCAAAAAAAATTCACCAGCCGCCAAAAGTTCTTTAGGGGGCGCTATCCGACTTCCGGTACGGTTCAGAGCATGGTCGCAAGAGACTTTATTTTCAGTTTACATGTGTTACATATGCCTACCAAGTTTCATACATGTAGGTCAACCGTAGCGCTGGGGCTGCTTAAATGAATATTTGTAGGGGGCGCTATCGAGCTGAAATGCCATTTTGAAGCATTCAAATCATATCAGGTAACTACGTCGTTGCCTTTAAATGTGTGTGCCAAGTTTAGTTATGTTATGAGCATGCTTAGTTCCTCAAAAGTACCTTCGTTGTTGACCGCAAAGGATGGGTCGCCACGGCAACAGCGTTACATGAAACATCAAAGCTTTGGGGGCTGGCATCATGAAAGTCTTATGTTTGTGTAGAAGTAATTTGATGTCGATCTGATTGACCTACTAAGAGAAGCAAGCCAAAGTATATAACATTCTACTTCCTGTTACCATTAGG
>NC_136598.1:26159933-26177433 GCF_910589615.1 Taurulus bubalis | reverse complement strand
GTGGGGCGTGACAGAAAAAGTTAGAGAACCAGTGGTTTAGTTGTTGCCCCAACACAATTCTAACAAAATGGTCCAAGCTGATTTTTTTCTAAATAACTTGTTGTGACTCCTCCATCCGTGCTTTTTGAAATAACAGAATTCAGAAAATGTAAATCCCTTTCAAGTAAACCAGATGTCTGAGTATAAAGATCAGGACCATAAGGCAGAGTCAGAGAGCGTCTCCAACACCAACATGAGACGAGGCTCAGGACGCTGCAAACTGCTGCAGGAGAGAAAGGTGACACCTCTGTTGATGTTTCACCTCCTGATGCTGCTTTTGCTTTGGAGTTGAGACTCTGTTCCACATCACTTATTGTTGATCCAGCACTTTATTAAAGGTTATGGAAGTTCATTAAACACTCATCCTTTGTTCTCACTGCTTTACTGAGATTATTATGTATGCTATTGTTTATTATTATTACTGTATAATGCATAAATACTGCAATCATATGTAGAAGTATCACAGTATTATTCATGATTATTATTGTTTGTGAAATTGAGGCTTGAACTCCGGTTGATAAAAGATCTTCCAGCTCACTGGTGATCAATACCTGAGTTTATAACTGGTGATCAATACCTGAGTTCATAACTGGTGATCAATACCTGAGTTCATAACTGGTGATCAATACCTGAGTTCATAACTGGTGATCAATACCTGAGTTCATAACTGGTGATCAATACCTGAGTCTATAGGTGGTGATCAATACCTGAAATCATAACTGGTGATCAATACCTGAGTTTATAGCTGGTGATCAATACCTGAGTTCATAGCTGGTGATCAATACCTGAGTTTATAACTGGTGATCAATACCTGAGTCTATAGGTGGTGATCAATACCTGAGTTCATAACTGGTGATCAATACCTGAGTTTATAACTGGTGATCAATACCTGAGTTCATAACTGGTGATCAATACCTGAGTTTATAGCTGGTGATCAATACCTGAGTCTATAGCTGGTGATCAATACCTGAGTCTATAGGTGGTGATCAATACCTGAGTCTATAGGTGGTGATCAATACCTGAGTTCATAACTGGTGATCAATACCTGAGTCTATAGGTGGTGATCAATACCTGAGTTTATAACTGGTGATCAATACCTGAGTTCATAACTGGTGATCAATACCTGAGTTCATAACTGGTGATCAATACCTGAGTTTATAACTGGTGATCAATACCTGAGTTCATAACTGGTGATCAATACCTGAGTCTATAGCTGGTGATCAATACCTGAGTTCATAACTGGTGATCAATACCTGAGTCTATAGGTGGTGATCAATACCTGAGTTTATAACTGGTGATCAATACCTGAGTTTATAACTGGTGATCAATACCTGAGTTTATAGCTGGTGATCAATACCTGAGTTTATAACTGGTGATCAATACCTGAGTTTATAACTGGTGATCAATACCTGAGTTTATAGCTGGTGATCAATACCTGAGTTTATAACTGGTGATCAATACCTGAGTTTATAACTGGTGATCAATACCTGAGTTCATAACTGGTGAGAGAAGCCTCTCCTTCCTCTCCTGGAGAGGAAGGAGAGGCTTCTCCGTCACCGTGTGTGTGTGTGTGTGTGTGTGTGTGTGTGTGTGTGTGTGTGTGTGTGTGTTGCTGCTCGTTAGCTAAGGCTAGCTCGTAGCTCCATGGAGAAGTGTTGACTCTTTTCTCTCTTGCTAGCTACCGTGCGGCACAGCGTGACGTGGCTAACGTTACCGAGCACCGCTGAAGGTGAACCAGAGCTACACAACAGCATAACATGCCTGTGTTTTCTGAGCTAACGCTACAGGGCAGACTGCACCAGCTGGTATAACGCTGATACGTTGCTGCTAGCTAACCCTGCTGTCGTGTTCGGGTCTAATCTGACTGATTTACAACTTTAATCAATCATAAATATTGGGTTTTACATCGGTTTGCTTTAAGACCTCATGATATCCTCCACATAGGCATTTGAACATATAACATTGCTGATCAAACAGAAAGCAGGTGTTTGTTATGGAACCGTCTCTGTCCTGCTCCATGTGCCCGTCCCCCACTGAACCACACCTTCCAGACTAAACAATGCTGATCTTCTCGCTTTCCCCCTAAATACACCGGGAACATCAAAGTGAGGGTTTCTTTCATGTCTCTCCTCATAAACACGGTACTATTGTGTGTTTATGTTGTGTTGCAGGAAACCTCCACCAGCTGAAGTTGAGGCCCTGGGCCCTGTTTCTCGTAGCCGGCTTACTGAGTTAGCGGCTAATTGTCAGGATAAGATGACGTAGGTCAGGCTTTCTCGGTTTCTCGAAGCAAGCTTAGATTAATCACCATAGCAACACATCCAAAAATGTAAACCTGCTCCCGGGCTCAGCTGTCGTCAAGAATCATATTGTTTTATTTAAGTTATCGGATATTGTTCAGCCTCCTTATTTTAATATTTTATTATTCACTTTTGCACTAACTTTGAGCTTTTTATCTTTTTTTCTTACAAATGAAGAGATTAGCTTAACTTTTAAAGTGGGTGATGGTCCGAACACACGAGCCACGGGGACGGTTCCCGACATAACCGTACTGGAGCAGATGAAGGCATGGGCTAAAAGAACTAATGCCTGTTCACACCGGACGCGACGCGAATTTGCGGCGCGACCAGTTTACATGTAAAGTCAATCCACAGACGCTGCGGCGCCAATTTGCGAATGTGCGGCGAGATAGACGCGTTGGAGGCGGCGCCAACAGAGCGTTTGACCTGGGGCGAACAAAGCGAAGGACGCGGCGCGAATTCACGTGAGTTGAATTCTCCCAACTCTGGCGGGGAAATCGCGTGACGCAAAGTTGCGGCAGCCAATCAGTGTTGAGAATCAGCGTTGAGAAGCTCCGCCCATCACCACCGCCGTCTCCGTTCCTGAATGAAACTGCTGCTGCTGCGCCTGAACCAGCGCTGACAGCGGCTTCATTGAGACGCTGTTGTGGGACTACGGATAATATTATGAACCCAGACACCATGGAGTTTGATGTTCCCACATATGTGGAGTTTACACAACAAGTATGAAGCAGAACTGGTGGTTATTTACATGGTGGATGGCATAATCGGTATCGTTTTACGGAGATACGCGAGACGCAGTTCCTGGAGGAGTCGGTGAAATTCACCGAGCTGTGTGCGGCTACGGATGATGTCATGAACCCAAACACGAGGGCGTTTCATGTTCCGACATGTTTGGGACTTCCACAACAAGTATAAAGCAGAACTAGTGGTTATTTATTCCATGGTCGATAGCGGAAATGAAAGCTTCGTCGCTCGTCTCTCACAGAGGCAAGCGACAGAGCTAAGCCACGCCCCTTTGGTCGCGCCGCGAATTCGCGTTTGGTGCGAACGCCCTCTTTCTACTCGCGCGAGTCAACTTCCGCGGTGTGAACACGGCATGATGACGTTGACATCGGCGGCTTCACGTAAGAGCATCACAGCTGTTAACGCGCATGAAGAACAGACGCTGCAAAAGTCACTATTAACGAACGTTCAACGTCTCTCCCGCCGTCTCTGCAGGTTCGTTTCCAAGGAGGATGAGAACGGTGTCCCGTACCGGCACAGCGTGAACGGGGAGCACAAGACCGCTCTCACCTACTGGCATGTGGAGGTCAAGAAATCCGGCTCTGTTCACTTCAGCTCTGTCGCTGAGTCTTTTTTTCTCATAATTATCTCAAATTTTCGACTTTGCATCTCATAATTATGATTTTTTTTTATGTCATAATTATGACTTTCTATATCATAATTATGACTTACATGGGGATATTTTTTATTATCACAGCTACATTTTCATCTTATTCTTTTCTTTCACTAATGGCTTGGGCTTCTATACTTTCTTGTTGTAAATCAGTGTGTGATCTTTGTGTGTTTTTTGTGTGCAGGTCTTGGATACATTCCGACCGACAAAGAGCAGATCCACCTGAAAGTGAAGCTGAAGGCCTGAAGGACGAGCGACCCGAAGCCGGTTCAGCTGCATGATTGTGTTCCTCACAGATTAAAGTTGTGTCTCTGATACAAACAGTGTCATTAAATACACAAACGGTGCGGAACAGCTGACAAGGAAACAGCTGTTTTGATTTTCCGAATTTCTTTCATTACTGTTTGTAACCAGATACTTCCTCATGACGATGTATTCCTCTTACTTTGGGTGTGTAGTTACATACTAGTAGTGTACACTTGAACATGCTTTGTTTGAATATTTTAATTAAAACACAACAATAAAAATAAAGCTCCTTTACAGCAGGAAATCTGTTTTTTTTCACTCTATTTTTATCTCTGGGCTTTGGACTGTGTCATCCACACAAAGAGAGGAACTCTCTCGTTCCCTGATGGCCATGGCATCCAGATGTGGCGCCAGCCACCCCGGCCTGGCTGTGTTGCGACCCACACCGTTGCCACACTGACGGCTGAGACAACAAATTATGCTGCTCCTAGCTGCATCCCTTCAAATGAGCTTCTCCTCGACGCCGACGGCGGCCTCAGAGGAACCGGAGGCCCCCTGGCACCTGAGGGACTTTGTGGGGGGAGGGTAGTGTAACGGACTGAGGGAAATGTTAGGTTATGAATGTTATGTTCAGGAGGTCAGTGAACGTCTCATGAGCTGGGTAGCTGTGAAGCGTGCCTGTGATTGGAGAGCGAGGGAAGGGGGGTGATAGAAACATTTACTTGACACCTTGAGGTAAAATCATTAATCAGGACATTTATTCTTCGAAGAAGGAACAGAGTCAGAAACACAACATGATCTGTCGATTGCGTATCCTGGACTGCTCCATGAATGAGAGAGAGTTACACGCGAGTCACACGACACTTCCTGATGAACAGCCTATCACAGAACTCCATCTGAGTGATCTGAGTGACGTAGCTGCTGCTGCGTAGAAGGAAGCGGGGAATGGAGGAGACGGAGACGGAGAGCCCGGATCCAACTGGGAGGTTCTGTCCAGGTTCCCTAGGATTAAGGAGATTGCAAAGCAATACAACACTCAATACCATCAAGTGCACCTGTCTGTAATGACGTGGAGCTTCTAATGAGGACAAGACACGTCTGTATGAACGGAATCCCTCTACTGGTGAACTGCAGTATTACAACTGTTAAAGCATTGAGAACGCGCTCTTGCACCAGACATGTTTATATTTTCCACACTAACATCAACATTAGTTAGCGTCAACAAGCACGTATCACTGTACTTTATGCCTTCAAAGTAAAAGCACTTCCTGTTTACACGCTCTTCACAATAAGAGTAAATCATGTAATAAAACAAGTTACAACACTAGAAAGGCTTTCAGCCTGGGCAGTATTGTTCTGACCCCAAGGAGGAACAGGCTGTCGGATAAAAGATTCAAGAGACTTTTACTCATGCGATACAATCGCTATTTTGAAGGGTTAGGGAATAGAGAAAAATTATAAACTTCATAGGATATAGTGCACTTTCTGTTTATTTAGGCAATGATGAAGTGGATTTTCTGTTTATTTAATTGCATTTTCTGTTTCTATTTTTTGGGTTAAGTGCATTTCTGTTTCTGTTTTATGGGAAAAAGTGCCATTAATTTTGCTGTTTGACCTGAATGTCCCCACCATGCACAGCCTCTTGTATCCTGTTGTTTGTGGATTTTAAAGTGAGGCATATTTCTTTGGTCAGACAGTGTGAACAGGGTTAATGTTCCTTCAAGTTAATGGCTGAGTTTTATATGACATTTAGTTTTACATGTTTACAATACACTCTGTGGAAAGGCTAAAACAGGGGTCGCAACCTGCGGCTCTTTAACCCGTCTGTTGAGGCTCCCTGAGGCTTTGACCAAAAAAAAAGTGTCCCAGTGGAAAATCTTTCAAAGGGAATTCCTCTTATCTTGGCATTTGATGTGATATTGGGTCACTGAAAATACAAATAAATGTTTAAATATTTCTTTAACTAAAATGTGCATCACATCCTGTCACTTCTCCTGCAGGTGCTACTCGTGATTCAGAGCTCCGCCCTCGCTAAACTATCAACAGAGAGAGGTAGTTTAATTCTGCGTGGACGGATTAATTTGCTTTCACTGCCAACGATGCTGCTGACCTGTCTGCTTGATATGTGGCCAGGAGTTAGCAAACAACAAGACATGTAATGTTGAAAGACTCTTCCAGAACAAACACAGCATCTGATGAACAGTGTCAAGCTGCAGAAGAGCGATTCCTCAACTGCTGCAGCAAACTGAGTAAAGTAGATCTACTTTCAGGAAGTGGATCACGTCTCCAAACTCCACTCCTGCTGCTGGTTCTGGGTCAGCTCATGAGACACTGAGGCGTCCTCTATAAAGACGGATCCGTCCTCCTCCGTCTGCGGAGCTCTAAAGGTCTGTAGTGAGGAGGAGGCTCAGTGGAAAGGAAGCAAAAGATATGCGTTTAAAATGTAGACCTCATGTGAGGAGGACAGGTATTGAACCTGCTGCCTTGTGGTTACAGGATGAACCCTCTACCACATGAGCCACATACATATAGATAGGACTTGAGGTCTGCTTAGTAGTGTATTTAACGGACCTCAATGTAGCCGACACATGACTATTTCTTTTCTCCTCTTCATAAGAGTTTGATAGTTCTAAACAGGTAAAATAGCAATACAATGTCAGCAATTGTCTTTATTCTTGTTCTATAATTTCATAAATACAACAAACTATAGTTTGTTGTACATATAATATGACTATATATACAACTTCATAAGCTTTGATATCAAATAGCTTTTGCGGCTCCAGACACTTTTTTTTTGGTGGAAAAAAGGGCAAAATGGCTCTTTGGATAGGAAAGGTTGCTGACCCCTGGGCTGAGAGATGCGCTTTATTGAACATTGAACATAAAGTGATGAAAGGGCCATGATGTTTGTCCAGGTATCTTTGCAGTTCATTTGGACATTTGCTTAAAAAAAAGTAAAGTAAAGTAACTAGTAGTGAAGTTACTTTTCAAATGCAGTAACTAGTAAAGTAATCCAGTTACAATTTTCAGAAGCAACTAGTTACTTTTTCTGAGTAACTGCCCCAACACTGTTTACACAGTATATGATTCATAATATAACTGTGAAACAGTAGTTGATTGAGAGTAAATACGTTGTTCTTCTATCAGGGGATGTTGTTGTGTGTTGGAGCCGTTCGGAGCAGAGTCTGTGACCCGGAGCAGAGGTGAAGCTTGTTGAGAGGTTTCACGGGGTTCTGCTGTTGTTTGGCGTAGGCTGCGGCCCACAGGAGCCTGGTCTGTTGTTCCCGTAATAAACACACTTCAAGCCATCTAACGTCTCGTAGCTTTCCTGACCCAGGGTCGCTACAATATAATACTGATATTTATTGGAGAAAAAAAAAAGCACTGGACAGCGCCCGAGGTTTGAACCCCCGGAGGGATGGAGACAGGGAATCCTCACTGGGAGAAAGATTGTTGGAAGTAACCACTGAGCTAAACCAGCGCATGAGCTGCAGCAGGAAACTGTGTTCATGAGCATGACTCATGCATCTGATCAGCAGCCTGCTGCTCTGTCTCTGACGTCATCATAGATCCAGTCTATGTTACAGAGCCCGTTTCCTGCTGCAGCTGCTGCACTGGTTTAGCTCAGTGGTTACTTCGACCGCTTGTTATTCTACAATCAGATCTCAACCCCTCGCGGGTTTGAACCTCGGGCGCTGTCCAGTGTTTGGTTAACATTTTATATTTCCTAACGGTTACTTTAATGTTTTTAAACCATAGGTCTCTTCTCAAAAAGAATACAGTCATTGTAGCAATTTAAATGAAGTTGAAGGAAAAAATAAATCTCTTTTGAAAAAAGTTAAATTGAATTAACCCCAACCACAACGTTTATTAACTTCATTTAAAATGCTACAATACTGTAGCCCTTGTGAGAAGATACATATGCTTAAAATGTAAGTAACTGTTTAGTTTAAGTACATTTCACTAAACTCGTGATAAGTACCCCTTACAAAGTCTGATTTCACTAACGAACACATCCACGTAACCGTACAGGCTCGTGGGAGTCTAACAAAGCAATAAGAATCCGTATAAACCCTATTAGTACCTGTAATGTCACAAAACGTGTTTTCTAAAACACGTGATACAACAGGGGCGGAGGTTTATGCAAATGTTAAGTCCCAGGATGCTTCAGTGAGACAATGTTTTCCCATAAAAAAGTAATTTTTCCATTTTTTAACTGAACGACAGAGTTTTTTGACTGGAAATTCGTCGCAACACCCCTGAGCTTCGTTTTATTAAGCTTTTCTTTTCAAATTCCGACACCGTAAAGAATCTCAGTGTTATTTTAGATCTAATTCGTCCTTTAACGCCCAGATTAACACAATCTCAAGGGCTGCTGCGTAACATTTCAAAAGTCAAAGACCGAGCAGAGAAAACACTGGACAGCACCAGAGGTTTGATCCCAGGGAGGCAGAGAGAGCATCGAATCCTTCAGAGAGGATTGTTGTTCAAAGCAACCAGTGAGCTAAACCAGTGCAGCAGCTGCAGCAGGAAACTGGCTTCATGACATAGACTGGATATAAGAAGATGCCAGAGATCCCTTTTTCAGTCGAGAGTTAGAGACCAAGAAAGAAACCGCTCTGGTGTCTCTAGGATCAATATGAAGCTCCGCTAGGAGACAGAGCAGCAGGCTGCTGATCAGATGCATGAGTCATGCTCATGAACACAGTTTCCTGCTGCAGCTCATGCGCTGGTTTGGCTCAGAGGTTACTTCCAACAACCTTTCCCATTGGAGAATCCCCTGCTCTCCATCCCTCTGGGGGTTCCAACCTTGGGCGCTGTCCAGTGTTTTGTGCCAAAAGTAAACTATCAATAAAGCTGCAAATGACATTTTGTGAACACTTTGTTTTGTTTGTTGATGGTTCTGCTAAAATGTATCCAGCACAAGACAAATGGTCACAAGCTGTTATGTCGGAAAAAGAGCAAAAAGAGGACTTTTTTCAACCAAACCTTTTATTATAATACCAGAAGCTCTAAAATGTAAAGCCTTTCATTAAAATAGAATGCATGTGTTGCAGCACCAAAGCCCTAATGATGAATCATAGACCAGTTTCACGATAAGAATTTTACAAACAAGACCAGTCAGAATCCAATAAATGATCAGTAACAGAAATCAACTAAATACATCAAATATATCCATGGAGAATAAATGAACTATGAATACTATAAATATGATATTTGTATTATTCCTCCTCTGAAACAGCAGCTTCGCCAACAAAACAACAAACTAAACCCAAAGAAAATGAGGAAATTCCTGAATTTTACCTAGAATTGCAGAATCACATGATTTTAAATAATGATCACAAAATCATGAAATAATGATGAAAAGTTTAGACTTATTCAGAAGTATAAACTGAATTACAGCTGCTCGACCTGCTGGAGCGAGGGTCCGCTCACAGCTGCGAGCTGTAAATATATATATATATATATACATATATTTATATATATTTTATAATATATATATTTTTAAGTTTACATGTGGTACATACGCCTACCAAATGTTGTATATCTATGTTGAACGTACTGCAAGGGCTGCTTTGTTGAATTTAGTTGAATGTTCTCCTTAGAAGTTCATTAGTCCTTTTCTTCTGAACACAAATCAACTTTTCTGCAGAGCAGACACAACCGGACATGTGAACCAAACTTCAGGTCCTTTGGTCATAAGGGACAAAAACTGTGGGCTTTCACAACCAGTGGCGGTGCGTCAATAGAGGGCGCTAGGGCGCCGCCCCTCTTAAAATTTTGCGATGAAAAAAAGAAGAAAAAAATAAAATAATATGTACTGTCAAAAAACATTATGTACCACATAATTTAAATAAGAAATATAGCGTGTTGACGCGCTAAATGTGTGTGGGAGACCGTAAGCCCCTGTCAACAACCACTTAAAACCAGTTAAATGTGACCAAATATAATATATCGCGTTCATCATCACTGAGGAAAGCCCCTCCCCTCTCGGGGCGCCGGACCAATGGAAGTCTATGGAAGCGAGCAAACGTTTCAGGGGCGTTACGGCGAGGACAGCTTCTCATTGGCGGATGAAACGAGAATCCTTGGGCGCACAAAAGTGGCTCTGAGCAGCGAGGAAGCGCCGGGCTGTGAAGGAAGATGAGCTTGAAGGATCGATGCAGAGGTGAGTGTCAACATCAGCAGATGCCTGTGTTAGAGTGTGTGTGTGTGTGTGTGTGTGTGTGTGTGTGTGTGTGTGTGTGTGTGTGTGTGTGTGTGTGTGTGTGTGTGTGTGTGTGTGTGTTTTATTTCCCACAGCAGAACACATGCTGGACATTGTTAGCTTTGGGTGGATATCATATCAGACTATAACTTTATCTAAAATACCAATTTGTGTGTGTGTGTGTGTGTGTGTGTGTGTGTGTGTGTGTGTGTGTGTGTGTGTGTGTGTGTGTGTGTGGGACCATCAAGACACACAAAACAAACTCTGATCGTTGGCTTTTGTCTGTAGTATGAAGCCTGTTTGTAGTAGATATTTCCCACATCTTATCTGTCTCTCTCTATATATTCATCTGTAGGTTGGTGACACCATACTTGGACACACCGGGAACGCGTTGCCTTCAAAGACCACCTCACCAGTGCCTCCTTACTGCAGTTTAAATGTCTTTACGAGTAGTAGGGCCTACTCTGTCAAACACCCAATGTAAAATGTGATGTCTCTCTTTCTGAATCTATTCTGCTCTAAACCTCTTTCATGCACCTCTTTTATTCTGTAAACCTCTGAAACCCAACCCAATGTTTCTTAAAGCATTCTGCTCTGAACCTCTCATGCCCAAAGTTACACTTTGTTGATAGTTGTTATTGGAGTGTTGAGCACTGTGTTTTCTTGAAATAAAGCTTTGTTTTTTAGAATATTCTACTCAAAGCCTCTTTTCTTCTCATTGTGGAGTGCTATTTAAACCGCGCCGCCCAACTGCGCCCCCCCAAAAAAAAATTCACCAGCCACCACTGTTCACAACTCACGGGTTGTCAAAAAAAAGAAAGCTCTTTAGGGGGCGCTATCCGACTTCCGGTACGGTTTAGAGCATGGTCGCAAGAGACTTTATTTTCAGTTTACATGTGTTACATATGCCTACCAAGTTTCATACATGTAGGTCAACCGTAGCGCTGGGGCTGCTTAAATGAATATTTGTAGGGGGCGCTATCGAGCTGAATTGCCATTTTGAAGCATTCAAATCATATCAGGTAACTACGTCGTTGCCTTTAAATGAGTGTGCCAAGTTTAGTTATGTTATGAGCATGCTTAGATCCTCAAAAGTACCTTCGTTGTTGACCGCAAAGGATGGGTCGCCACGGCAACAGCGTTACATGAAACATCAAAAGATTTGGGGGCTGGCATCATGAAAGTCTTATGTTTGTGTAGAAGTAATTTGATGTCGATCTGATTGACCTACTAAGAGAAGCAAGCCAAAGTATATAACATTCTACTTCCTGTTACCATTAGGTGGCGCTATGACTCTAACTAAATGAATCTGGAAAGGATCTTATCATGTGGAGTCGAGTTACATCGGTTTATTCGGTCATGGCGAAGGATCAAACTTCTGCGATGCTTCGACTCGACGTCGTTCAACGGATCCTAACAATCTTCAAGGTGATGCATTACCAATGTCTTAAGTCTGTTCCGACAACCTTTGAGAGGGATCTGAATAATCTGTGAGGAGCACGGTGTACAAGTAGAAAACATGTAACTTCCTGTTGCCTCTAGGTGGCGCTATGACTAGGATTAAAAATGATCATATGGATTTCTTCAGGGTCAGGAGGTCATGTCATGAGAATGGAGCAGATTCCATCATGTACGGCCGAGTAAAAACAACTTCCATTTTCATGGAAAATGGTGTCTCTTTGCCGCTGCTCTGCGCTCACATAGTTCGATATTTTAAGAATCTTTTGGTAACTTTTCCCTGCAAAGGTCTCAACATCATATTGCCAGAATGTGAAATCAATTGTATTCAATCTCTAGGAGGAGTTCTTTAGTGCGTTTAGGAGGAGTGGGCAAGAATGTGTTTTTTACAAAATTCAAAATGGCGGAAAATCTAAGTAGGCGGAGCTTAACGGACCGAAAATATTTTTTGTAGAGTAGATGGAACTGGACATGTGTGTAAAATATCAAGTCAATCGTTCATAACGGGTGATGGGTATGTGCTGTCAAACAGAAGTTCAACTCTAGGGGGGCGCTATCAAACATTTATTTTCGACACCCCAATAAGATCGCAATTTTCACCAAGTCGGATTAATGTTCAATTTTTGAAAAATGTAGGTTTCGCCCAAGCACCTCCTTTCCCCACGCAATGACGACATATACATATAATAAACGTTCAAATAACAATAGGTCCTTTGCTCTGACCACGTCAGTGCTCGGGCCCTAATAATAAACATTACGATTACAATAGGTCCTCCGCTCTGACACAACAAGACACAGAGATTTGGATTTATGGGTAATTTATTGAAAAGCAAGACAAAAGTACAAAAAGAATGAAACGGAGCGACTTCATTTGACTTTCATCACGTAACCCAACACAAGAAGAGATTCAGAGCATTAATGTTCAATTTATACACAAACATCCCGGGTCCCAAAATACCAGCAGGAAATATATTAAAGAAAACGTCTATCAGCTGAGAAGCTTCAAACATCACACAACTATTTTAGAATCTCAGATACAATTTAAATACTATGATATTTAAAAATATTTGATTAATTCAGAAAAACCTCAGACATAAAATATGATTTGCTTCAGCCCGTATGGAATCAAACCTAGATCTTTAAATGTGATCTGCTGGAAAGAAAAACACAAGCAAACTATTTACACAACTGGAAACAAATGTACTGATGTCTATATTGTGTGTGTGTGTGTGTGTTACATGTGTGTTACCAATATTGATTTCAGCAGAAAGCCCAACAGCAGAAGTATTAAAGTGTAGCTGGTGGATTTGTTTGAGATGAACATCTTTATGTGAAGAGAGCTGTGATGCTTTCATTCTTCTGAAGATCTCCAAGAACAATCTTCCTCATTTGAGGGATTTCATTTTTTTTTTCTCATATTGAAACTAAATGATCCAAATAATTTAATACATTTTTTTTCAACCAGTTTTTCCAAATGTGTTTTCTTTGTATTCCAGCCGATGACACATAAAACATAAGTGGTATTCAATCCTAATGTTGGTGGTGAGGTGGCCCCTTTTCTTCATCTTTGTAGATAATGATGTCTACTGTCGCCAATTTGTGAAGGAGAGGAGTTCCTTCCTCTTCACGCTGCCACCCGCATCTGTCTGGGAAAATAAATAAGCATTCATAAATGAAGAGTGTAGAAAGTAACAATATGTCTCTAATGTGTCAGAAATGGAAAGGTGTCAAACCTTTAGGACGGAGAAGTGAATGCGTGTTCTGAACATGAGTATAAATATGAATACAGGTGATATTTCAGACAGGAAGAGGAAGTAGTTACCTTTACATCAGTTGTGTGGAGGCGCTTACGTCTTCTGCTGAAGAAGAGTAGACCCTGAAGAGAAGGACATACAGTTAGAAAAATAGTCAAGTCAATGGTGGGTGGATGGATGGATGGATGGATGGATGGATGGATGGATGGATGGATGGATGGATGGATGGATGGATGGATGGATGGATGGATGGATGGATGGATGGATGGATGGATGGATGGATGGATGGATGGATGGATGGATGGATGGATGGATGGATGGATGGATGGATGGATGGATGGATGGATGGATGGATGGATGGATGGATGGATGGATGGATGGATGGATGGATAGATAGATAGATAGATAGATAGATAGATAGATAGATAGATAGATAGATAGATAGATAGATAGATAGATAGATAGATAGATAGATAGATAGATAGATAGATAGATGGATGGATGGATGGATGGATGGATGGATGGATAGATGGATAGATAGATAGATAGATAGATGGATGGATGGATAGATGGATGGATGGATAGATAGATAGATAGATAGATGGATGGATGGATAGATGGATGGATGGATAGATAGATAGATAGATAGATAGATAGATGGATATGAACCTGATCCGCTCATCGGAGGAGGAGGAGGGTTAAGTGGAGTCATCACACCTACAAAAACAGAACAACATAAATCATCCAGTTCAGCTTCCTGGATGAACTTTCTCTCCACAAATGTTCTGAGTCTATAATCTTATACTCATGGAACTAAAATCAACCGTCTTGTGCTCTGTATGCACAGATGTGTGTATACGAGTATGTACAGAATGATTTTATTCTTCTTATGCTTTTCTTTCTTTATTTCTACTTTATGATAATTTCTACTTTTTCATTTTAAAACATATTAACATTGTAGGAATGATGAAAGTATAAATGACATCATATGCAAGTGAATATCATTTATGTTATTCACCCGTACTTCACCCACTTGATATCAGTTAGAAAAACTATGATCATGTCAGTTTGGAGTTATGAATTACAACTCATTGTTAACCACTCTGCACATGAGCATCTAGTCAAAGATTACAGTTTAAATGAAATTAAAACACTTCTACTTACTTCCTTGAGGATCTTTATCTGAAATAAAAAGAAAAGACAGGATGTCAGACGTCACAGTTGTATATTCAGAATATCTTTTCTCCACTAAATCTGAGCAAAGTATTGGGGAAAAAAATGATATCTGCAAAAAAATCACTTTTAAAAGATATTTTGATCATAACTATGAACTATTCAGCACGATATGACAAGATTTCTCAAAAATGCCTCCTCAAGCGGTCACCGAGTTTTTCAAACTGTATGGTTCAGGGCCTTAGCAACCACCCAAATACTAATAAGACACCTTTTTGGAAAGATTAGGACCAAAGAATTGGAATCTGCAACAACCATCATAATAGAACACAGCATTCGGGTTTTCAAAGAAGTTTCAGGCAAAAAACTGTGACGTTCGGTTAAAAAATGGAGTTTACATAAGTACTTAAACTTAACGGTTACTTTCATGATGTTTCACACCAGATGTCTCTTCTCACAAGGGTTGCAGTGTTGAGCATTGGGTTATGACAAATTCTTTATATATACTTTTCTTCTCTTTTCTAAGTTCTTTTACTTTTCTCTTTATGCATTATAACTACATATGCATTATAACTATGCATTATAACTACATTGTTTTGAGTGAAATATAGTCTTTTATCACAATGCATTATGCTAAACTGTTTTGAGTGAAATATAGTCTTTTATCACAATGCATTATGCTAAACTGTTTTGAGTGAAATAGTCTTCCATCACGCTTAATACGCTGTAATACATTCCTGTTTTTTTATGACACTTATCAATCACATGACACAAGTCTAAATATGGTCATAGTAGATCCTGTGCCTTGCAGCTGACCTTTTGTGTTTTTTTAATCTGTATTCTTGTAGCTGTTGAACATGTGATCGGGTTCAGGGGATGTTGAACCACAGACACCAATTACTCAAATACACATAATCTGTCTGACACTTGTTCAGCTGCCCTCTTTGAAGTTGTTCTGAAACAGTAACTACTAACCCTTTTGGCCGTATGGCCGAGGTGCATGTTGTAACCACACACACCTGCTACTAAGTCACTCCCACTATGTATTGATAAGGGATCTTCCCACACACTAGCCTATACATACTATGATAAACTGTGCACTCTTCAGTTCCTCTTGGACTCTGTCCCTGAGATGGAACCACTCAGTTTGAGAAATCAAACAGAGACTTTCCTACATTGTAATACTGGTAACTGCTTCTAAGACAAAAAAGAAACGGTTGATGAATTACAAATGTGACCTTTTACGCTTTTTAAACATATAATACTGGTGAACTGACTCTTAGCTACTGAGGGGTATAAACAAACCCCCAAGTAAAGAAAAAGACTCCGTTATGGTACTGTGTGTATAATAACTGTTGAAATAAATGTATACTCTAAAATAAGAGTGTAGAACTCTACTCAATGGGGACTCCCGTTTAATGGAATAAGATAACTTAAGGAGTAGACGCTTCCCCTAAGTTCTGACCAGGTCAGGGCCGTCCCGTTACAGCGGTATTGTAGCACTTTAGATGAAGTTAAACAACCATGTGGTTCCGGAGATAATGTGTTGTTGTTTTTTGTCTGATAATAGGCGCAGGGGGATTTTCGCACACTGTTTTTAAAGGGTTAAAACCCTTCTCCCTTTCTGATTTCATTGGAGCGTTATACCAGTTCTCTGTTAGATTACAATGGTCCTGTCACATCACCATCACACTGGGGCTCTGAGCTCTACACGTCTTACTGCTGGTTGCTTCAGACTGGGAAAGTGACCTGAAGCTGGTTTCCCTTTGCAACCTGATAAGCAGAAAGTCAAAGGCTAAAATCAAAGAAGAACAGGAAACGTCAAACTTGGAAATCCTTGAGTTTCTCACCTTTCCTCTTTTTGTAAGCCATGAATCCACCGACAGCGAGGAGGACGAGGAGGAAAAGACCAGCCACTGCAGCGATGATGATGATGATGACGGTCATGTCAAAGGGCTTCTCTGTTGAGCAAAACAACAAAACAAAAGCTGAGGCAGTGAATCACTTTGGTCAGGACTTTGAAGTGTGTCTCTGTGAAAACACAAAATGTCATCGTTTCATTTGCGATAACTGCAGAAATAATTATGTGAAAATAAAGAAACCACTTTGGCACAAACGGCCTTTTTCAAAATGAAAGAAACCAACGTCTGTTTGAGTTTAGAGGGCGTCCATCAGCTTAAAGCACACAACACAAGAATGAAGTGGTATTCAGCACAAACTAAAAGGCATAACTCTCAGAACACACGTGTTCGCCTCCTTCCTCCTCCTGGCCTCACCTCCGTTGGTCCGGATCACCGCTGCATCCAGTCTGGTGACGTTGTCGGTCTCCACACCGGCCAGCTGGAACACACACTCGTACCTCCCCCAGTCTCCAGCTGGCACCGAGGAGACTTTCAGGTCGACGCTCATCTGGAAGGTTCCGTCGTGGTTGGGGAGGATCTCTCCGTGGTCCACGTCCTCATGGAGCTCCTCTCCATCCTTCCTCCAGAACAGAGCGGCTCTCTCCGGGTAGAACCCTGTAGCGTGACAGCAGACTGGAGAGGAGGGAGTCTTCTGGAGGAGAGACACCAAGGGAAGCTCTGGAGGGAGGGAGAGAGGGAGGGGGAGAGAGAGGGAGAGAGAGGGAGGGGGGAGGGGGGAGAGAGAGGGAGAGAGAGAGGGAGGGGGAGGGGGAGAGAGAGGGAGAGAGGGAGGGAGAGAGGGAGAGGGAGAGAGGGAGAGAGAGAGATGGAGAGATTATTATCAGCTACTGTGCATTAATAGTATCACTCATGTTTGATGTCATGTAGTTTAGATGCCTGAGTAAAACATACACTTGGTGAGGGAGGAAATGTGGTGAAGGAGGGAAGGAGGCAGAGGGAGGAAGTGACGGAGGACATGTGGAGAAGGAGGCAAAGGGAGGAAGTGAAGGAGAGAAGGAGGC
>NC_136598.1:26144933-26154933 GCF_910589615.1 Taurulus bubalis | reverse complement strand
AGTGGGGCGTGACAGAAAAAGTTAGAGAACCAGTGGTTTAGTTGTTGCCCCAACACAATTCTAACAAAATGGTCCAAGCTGATTTTTTTCTAAATAACTTGTTGTGACTCCTCCATCCGTGCTTTTTGAAATAACAGAATTCAGAAAATGTAAATCCCTTTCAAGTAAACCAGATGTCTGAGTATAAAGATCAGGACCATAAGGCAGAGTCAGAGAGCGTCTCCAACACCAACATGAGACGAGGCTCAGGACGCTGCAAACTGCTGCAGGAGAGAAAGGTGACACCTCTGTTGATGTTTCACCTCCTGATGCTGCTTTTGCTTTGGAGTTGAGACTCTGTTCCACATCACTTATTGTTGATCCAGCACTTTATTAAAGGTTATGGAAGTTCATTAAACACTCATCCTTTGTTCTCACTGCTTTACTGAGATTATTATGTATGCTATTGTTTATTATTATTACTGTATAATGCATAAATACTGCAATCATATGTAGAAGTATCACAGTATTATTCATGATTATTATTGTTTGTGAAATTGAGGCTTGAACTCCGGTTGATAAAAGATCTTCCAGCTCACTGGTGATCAATACCTGAGTTTATAACTGGTGATCAATACCTGAGTTCATAACTGGTGATCAATACCTGAGTTCATAACTGGTGATCAATACCTGAGTTTATAACTGGTGATCAATACCTGAGTTCATAACTGGTGATCAATACCTGAGTTCATAACTGGTGATCAATACCTGAGTTCATAACTGGTGATCAATACCTGAGTTCATAACTGGTGATCAATACCTGAGTCTATAGGTGGTGATCAATACCTGAAATCATAACTGGTGATCAATACCTGAGTTTATAGCTGGTGATCAATACCTGAGTTCATAGCTGGTGATCAATACCTGAGTTTATAACTGGTGATCAATACCTGAGTCTATAGGTGGTGATCAATACCTGAGTTCATAACTGGTGATCAATACCTGAGTTTATAACTGGTGATCAATACCTGAGTTCATAACTGGTGATCAATACCTGAGTTTATAGCTGGTGATCAATACCTGAGTCTATAGCTGGTGATCAATACCTGAGTCTATAGGTGGTGATCAATACCTGAGTCTATAGGTGGTGATCAATACCTGAGTTCATAACTGGTGATCAATACCTGAGTCTATAGGTGGTGATCAATACCTGAGTTTATAACTGGTGATCAATACCTGAGTTTATAGCTGGTGATCAATACCTAAGTCTATAGGTGGTGATCAATACCTGAGTCTATAGGTGGTGATCAATACCTGAGTTCATAACTGGTGATCAATACCTGAGTTCATAACTGGTGATCAATACCTGAGTTTATAACTGGTGATCAATACCTGAGTTTATAGCTGGTGATCAATACCTGAGTTTATAACTGGTGATCAATACCTGAGTTTATAACTGGTGATCAATACCTGAGTTCAGAACTGGTGATCAATACCTGAGTTCATAACTGGTGATCAATACCTGAGTTTATAACTGGTGATCAATACCTGAGTTTATAGCTGGTGATCAATACCTGAGTTCATAACTGGTGATCAATACCTGAGTTTATAGCTGGTGATCAATACCTGAGTTCATAACTGGTGATCAATACCTGAGTCTATAGGTGGTGATCAATACCTGAGTTTATAACTGGTGATCAATACCTGAGTTCAGAACTGGTGATCAATACCTGAGTTCATAACTGGTGATCAATACCTGAGTCTATAGGTGGTGATCAATACCTGAGTTTATAACTGGTGATCAATACCTGAGTTCATAACTGGTGATCAATACCTGAGTCTATAGGTGGTGATCAATACCTGAGTTTATAACTGGTGATCAATACCTGAGTTCAGAACTGGTGATCAATACCTGAGTTTATAGCTGGTGAGAGAAGCCTCTCCTTCCTCTCCTGGAGAGGAAGGAGAGGCTTCTCCGTCGCCGTGTGTGTGTGTGTGTGTGTGTGTGTGTGTGTGTGTGTGTGTGTGTGTGTGTGTGTGTGTGTGTTGCTGCTCGTTAGCTAAGGCTAGCTCGTAGCTCCATGGAGAAGTGTTGACTCTTTTCTCTCTTGCTAGCTACCGTGCGGCACAGCGTGACGTGGCTAACGTTACCGAGCACCGCTGAAGGTGAACCAGAGCTACACAACAGCATAACATGCCTGTGTTTTCTGAGCTAACGCTACAGGGCAGACTGCACCAGCTGGTATAACGCTGATACGTTGCTGCTAGCTAACCCTGCTGTCGTGTTCGGGTCTAATCTGACTGATTTACAACTTTAATCAATCATAAATATTGGGTTTTACATCGGTTTGCTTTAAGACCTCATGATATCCTCCACATAGGCATTTGAACATATGACATTGCTGATCAAACAGAAAGCAGGTGTTTGTTATGGAACCGTCTCTGTCCTGCTCCATGTGCCCGTCCCCCACTGAACCACACCTTCCAGACTAAACAATGCTGATCTTCTCGCTTTCCCCCTAAATACACCTGGAACATCAAAGTGAGGGTTTCTTTCATGTCTCTCCTCATAAACACGGTACTATTGTGTGTTTATGTTGTGTTGCAGGAAACCTCCACCAGCTGAAGTTGAGGCCCTGGGCCCTGTTTCTCGTAGCCGGCTTACTGAGTTAGCGGCTAATTGTCAGGATAAGATGACGTAGGTCAGGCTTTCTCGGTTTCTCGAAGCAAGCTTAGATTAATCACCATAGCAACACATCCAAAAATGTAAACCTGCTCCCGGGCTCAGCTGTCGTCAAGAATCATATTGTTTTATTTAAGTTATCGGATATTGTTCAGCCTCCTTATTTTAATATTTTATTATTCACTTTTGCACTAACTTTGAGCTTTTTATCTTTTTTTCTTACAAATGAAGAGATTAGCTTAACTTTTAAAGTGGGTGATGGTCCGAACACACGAGCCACGGGGACGGTTCCCGACATAACCGTACTGGAGCAGATGAAGGCATGGGCTAAAAGAACTAATGCCTGTTCACACCGGACGCGACGCGAATTTGCGGCGCGACCAGTTTACATGTAAAGTCAATCCACAGACGCTGCGGCGCCAATTTGCGAATGTGCGGCGAGATAGACGCGTTGGAGGCGGCGCCAACAGAGCGTTTGACCTGGGGCGAACAAAGCGAAGGACGCGGCGCGAATTCACGTGAGTTGAATTCTCCCAACTCTGGCGGGGAAATCGCGTGACGCAAAGTTGCGGCAGCCAATCAGTGTTGAGAATCAGCGTTGAGAAGCTCCGCCCATCACCACCGCCGTCTCCGTTCCTGAATGAAACTGCTGCTGCTGCGCCTGAACCAGCGCTGACAGCGGCTTCATTGAGACGCTGTTGTGGGACTACGGATAATATTATGAACCCAGACACCATGGAGTTTGATGTTCCCACATATGTGGAGTTTACACAACAAGTATGAAGCAGAACTGGTGGTTGTTTCCATGCTGGATGGCATAATCGGTATCGTTTTACGGAGATACGCGAGACGCAGTTCCTGGAGGAGTCGGTGAAATTCACCGAGCTGTGTGCGGCTACGGATGATGTCATGAACCCAAACACGAGGGCGTTTCATGTTCCGACATGTTTGGGACTTCCACAACAAGTATAAAGCAGAACCAGTGGTTATTTATTCCATGGTCGATAGCGGAAATGAAAGCTTCGTCGCTCGTCTCTCACAGAGGCGAGCGACAGAGCTAAGCCACGCCCCTTTGGTCGCGCCGCGAATTCGCGTTTGGTGCGAACGCCCTCTTTCTACTCGCGCGAGTCAACTTCCGCGGTGTGAACACGGCATGATGACGTTGACATCGGCGGCTTCACGTAAGAGCATCACAGCTGTTAACGCGCATGAAGAACAGACGCTGCAAAAGTCACTATTAACGAACGTTCAACGTCTCTCCCGCCGTCTCTGCAGGTTCGTTTCCAAGGAGGATGAGAACGGTGTCCCGTACCGGCACAGCGTGAACGGGGAGCACAAGACCGCTCTCACCTACTGGCATGTGGAGGTCAAGAAATCCGGCTCTGTTCACTTCAGCTCTGTCGCTGAGTCTTTTTTTCTCATAATTATCTCAAATTTTCGACTTTGCATCTCATAATTATGATTTTTTTTTATGTCATAATTATGACTTTCTATATCATAATTATGACTTACATGGGGATATTTTTTATTATCACAGCTACATTTTCATCTTATTCTTTTCTTTCACTAATGGCTTGGGCTTCTATACTTTCTTGTTGTAAATCAGTGTGTGATCTTTGTGTGTTTTTTGTGTGCAGGTCTTGGATACATTCCGACCGACAAAGAGCAGATCCACCTGAAAGTGAAGCTGAAGGCCTGAAGGACGAGCGACCCGAAGCCGGTTCAGCTGCATGATTGTGTTCCTCACAGATTAAAGTTGTGTCTCTGATACAAACAGTGTCATTAAATACACAAACGGTGCGGAACAGCTGACAAGGAAACAGCTGTTTTGATTTTCCGAATTTCTTTCATTACTGTTTGTGACCAGATACTTCCTCATGACGATGTATTCCTATTACTTTGGGTGTGTAGTTACATACTAGTAGTAAACACTTGAACATGCTTTGTTTGAATATTTTAATTAAGACACAACAATAAAAATAAAGCTCCTTTACAGCAGGAAATCTGTGGGGAATGGAGGAGACGGAGACGGAGAGCCCGGATCCAACTGGGAGGTTCTCTCCAGGTTCCCTAGGATTAAGGAGATTGCAAAGCAATACAACACTCAATACCATCAAGTGCACCTGTCTGTAATGACGTGGAGCTTCTAATGAGGACAAGACACGTCTGTATGAACGGACTCCCTCTACTGGTGAACTGCAGTATTACAACTGTTAAAGCATTGAGAACGCGCTCTTGCACCAGACATGTTTATATTTTCCACACGTAACATCAACATTAGTTAGCGTCAACAAGCACGTATCATTGTACTTTATGCCTTCAAAGTAAAAGCACTTCCTGTTTACACGCTCTTCACAATAAGAGTAAATCATGTAATAAAACAAGTTACAACACTAGAAAGGCTTTCAGCCTGGGCAGTATTGTTCTGACCCCAAGGAGGAACAGGCTGTCGGATAAAAGATTCAAGAGACTTTTACTCATGCGATACAATCGCTATTTTGAAGGGTTAGGGAATAGAGAACAATTATAAACTTCATAGGATATAGTGCACTTTCTGTTTATTTAGGCAATGATGAAGTGGATTTTCTGTTTATTTAATTGCATTTTCTGTTTCTATTTTTTGGATTAAGTGCATTTCTGTTTCTGTTTTATGGGAAAAAGTGCCATTAATTTTGCTGTTTGACCTGAATGTCCCCACCATGCACAGCCTCTTGGATCCTGTTGTTTGTGGATTTTAAAGTGAGGCATATTTCTTTGGTCAGACAGTGTGAACAGGGTTAATGTTCCTTCAAGTTAATGGCTGAGTTTTATGCCATTTAGTTTTACATGTTTACAATACACTCTGTGGAAAGGCTAAAACAGGGGTCGCAACCTGCGGCTCTTTAACCCGTCTGTTGAGGCTCCCTGAGGCTTTGACCAAAAAAAAAGTGTCCCAGTGGAAAATCTTTCAAAGGGAATTCCTCTTATCTTGGCATTTGATGTGATATTGGGTCACTGAAAATACAAATAAATGTTTAAATATTTCCTTAACTAAAATGTGCATCACATCCTGTCACTTCTCCTGCAGGTGCTACTCGTGATTCAGAGCTCCGCCCTCGCTAAACTATCAACAGAGAGAGGTAGTTTAATTCTGCGTGGACGGATTAATTTGCTTTCACTGCCAACGATGCTGCTGACCTGTCTGCTTGATATGTGGCCAGAAGTTAGCAAACAACAACACATGTAATGTTGAAAGACTCTTCCAGAACAAACACAGCATCTGATGAACAGTGTCAAGCTGCAGAAGAGAGATTCCTCAACTGCTGCAGCAAACTGAGTAAAGTAGATCTACTTTCAGGAAGTGGATCACGTCTCCAAACTCCACTCCTGCTGCTGGTTCTGGGTCAGCTCATGAGACACTGAGGCGTCCTCTATAAAGACGGATCCGTCCTCCTCCGTCTGCGGAGCTCTAAAGGTCTGTAGTGAGGAGGCTCAGTGGAAAGGAAGCAAAAGATATGCGTTTAAAATGTAAACCTCATGTGAGGAGGACAGGTATCGAACCTGCTGCCTTGTGGTTACAGGATGAACCCTCTACCACATGAGCCACATACATATAGATAGGACTTGAGGTCTGCTTAGTAGTGTATTTAACGGACCTCAATGTAGCCGACACATGACTATTTCTTTTCTCCTCTTCATAAGAGTTTGATAGTTCTAAACAGGTAAAATAGCAATACAATGTCAGCAATTGTCTTTATTCTTGTTCTATAATTTCATAAATACACATATAATATGACTATATATACAACTTCATAAGCTTTGATATCAAATAGCTTTAGCGGCTCCAGACACTTTTTTTTTGGTGGAAAAAAGGGCAAAATGGCTCTTTGGACAGGAAAGGTTGCTGACCCCTGGGCTGAGAGATGCGCTTTATTGAACATTGAACATAAAGTGATGAAAGGGCCATGATGTTTGTCCAGGTATCTTTGCAGTTCATTTGGACATTTGCTTAAAAAAAAGTAAAGTAAAGTAACTAGTAGTGAAGTTACTTTTCAAATGCAGTAACTAGTAAAGTAATCCAGTTACAATTTTCAGAAGCAACTAGTTACTTTTTCTGAGTAACTGCCCCAACACTGTTTACACAGTATATGATTCATAATATAACTGTGAAACAGTAGTTGATTGAGAGTAAATACGTTGTTCTTCTATCAGGGGATGTTGTTGTGTGTTGGAGCCGTTCGGAGCAGAGTCTGTGACCCGGAGCAGAGGTGAAGCTTGTTGAGAGGTTTCACGGGGTTCTGCTGTTGTTTGGCGTAGGCTGCGGCCCACAGGAGCCTGGTCTGTTGTTCCCGTAATAAACACACTTCAAGCCATCTAACGTCTCGTAGCTTTCCTGACCCAGGGTCGCTACAATATAATACTGATATTTATTGGAAAAAAAAAAAGCACTGGACAGCGCCTGAGGTTTGAACCCCCGGAGGGATGGAGACAGGGAATCCTCACTGGGAGAAAGATTGTTGGAAGTAACCACTGAGCTAAACCAGCGCATGAGCTGCAGCAGGAAACTGTGTTCATGAGCATGACTCATGCATCTGATCAGCAGCCTGCTGCTCTGTCTCTGACGTCATCATAGATCCAGTCTATGTTACAGAGCCCGTTTCCTGCTGCAGCTGCTGCACTGGTTTAGCTCAGTGGTTACTTCGACCGCTTGTTATTCTACAATCAGATCTCAACCCCTCGCGGGTTCGAACCTCGGGCGCTGTCCAGTGTTTTGTTAACATTTTATATTTCCTAACGGTTACTTTAATGTTTTTAAACCATAGGTCTCTTCTCAAAAAGATTACAGTCATTGTAGCAATTTAAATGAAGTTGAAGGAAAAAATAAATCTCTTTTGAAAAAAGTTAAATTGAATTAACCCCAACCACAACGTTTATTAACTTCATTTAAAATGCTACAATACTGTAGCCCTTGTGAGAAGATACATATGCTTAAAATGTAAGTAACTGTTAAGTTTAAGTACATTTCACTAAACTCGTGATAAGTACCCCTTACAAAGTCTGATTTCACTAACGAACACATCCACGTAACCGTACAGGCTCGTGGGAGTCTAACAAAGCAATAAGAATCCGTATAAACCCTATTAGTACCTGTAATGTCACAAAACGTGTTTTCTAAAACACGTGATACAACAGGGGCGGAGGTTTATGCAAATGTTAAGTCCCAGGATGCTTCAGTGAGACAATGTTTTCCCATAAAAAAGTAATTTTTCCATTTTTTAACTGAACGACAGAGTTTTTTGACTGGAAATTCGTCGCAACACCGCTGAGCTTCGTTTTATTAAGCTTTTCTTTTCAAATTCCGACACCGTAAAGAATCTCAGTGTTATTTTAGATCTAATTCGTCCTTTAACGCCCAGATTAACACAATCTCAAGGGCTGCTGCGTAACATTTCAAAAGTCAAAGACCGAGCAGAGAAAACACTGGACAGCACCAGAGGTTTGATCCCAGGGAGGCAGAGAGAGCATCGAATCCTTCAGAGAGGATTGTTGTTCAAAGCAACCAGTGAGCTAAACCAGCGCAGCAGCTGCAGCAGGAAACTGGCTTCATGACATAGACTGGATATAAGAAGATGCCAGAGATCCCTTTTTCAGTCGAGAGTTAGAGACCAAGAAAGAAACCGCTCTGGTGTCTCTAGGATCAATATGAAGCTCCGCTAGGAGACAGAGCAGCAGGCTGCTGATCAGATGCATGAGTCATGCTCATGAACACAGTTTCCTGCTGCAGCTCATGCGCTGGTTTGGCTCAGAGGTTACTTCCAACAACCTTTCCCATTGGAGAATCCCCTGCTCTCCATCCCTCTGGGGGTTCCAACCTTGGGCGCTGTCCAGTGTTTTGTGCCAAAAGTAAACTATCAATAAAGCTGCAAATGACATTTTGTGAACACTTTGTTTTGTTTGTTGATGGTTCTGTTAAAATGTATCCAGCACAAGACAAATGGTCACAAGCTGTTATGTCGGAAAAAGAGCAAAAAGAGGACTTTTTTCAACCAAACCTTTTATTATAATACCAGAAGCTTTAAAATGTAAAGCCTTTAATTAAAATAAAATGCATGTGTTGCAGCACCAAAGCCCTAATGATGAATCATAGACCAGTTTCACGATAAGAATTTTACAAACAAACAGCAGCTTTGCCAACAAAACAACAAACCAAACCCAAAGAAAATGAGGAAATTCCTGAATTTTACCTAGAATTGCAGAATCACATGATTTTAAATAATGATCACAAAATCATGAAATAATGATGAAAAGTTTAGACTTATTCAGAAGTATAAACTGAATTACAGCTGCTCGACCTGCTGGAGCGAGGGTCCGCTCACAGCTGCGAGCTGTAAATATATATATATATATATATATATATATATATATATATATATATATATATATATATATTCTATATATATATATATATATACATATATTTATATATATTTTATAATATATATATTTTTAAGTTTACATGTGGTACATACGCCTACCAAATGTTGTATATCTATGTTGAACGTACTGCAAGGGCTGCTTTGTTGAATTTAGTTGAATGTTCTCCTTAGAAGTTCATTAGTCCTTTTCTTCTGAACACAAATCAACTTTTCTGTAGAGCAGACACAACCGGACATGTGAACCAAACTTCAGGTCCATTGGTCATAAGGGACAAAAACTGTGGGCTTTCACAACCAGTGGCGGTGCATCAATAGAGGGCGCTAGGGCGCCGCCCCTCTTAAAATTTTGCGATGAAAAAAAGAAGAAAAAAATAAAATAATATGTACTGTCAAAAAACATTATGTACCACATAATTTAAATAAGAAATATAGCGTGTTGACGCGCTAAATGTGTGTGGGAGACCGTAAGCCCCTGTCAACAACCACTTAAAACCAGTTAAATGTGACCAAATATAATATATCGCGTTCATCATCACTGAGGAAAGCCCCTCCCCTCTCGGGGCGCCGGACCAATGGAAGTCTATGGAAGCGAGCAAACGTTTCAGGGGCGTTACGGCGAGGACAGCTTCTCATTGGCGGATGAAACGAGAATCCTTGGGCGCACAAAAGTGGCTCTGAGCAGCGAGGAAGCGCCGGGCTGTGAAGGAAGATGAGCTTGAAGGATCGATGCAGAGGTGAGTGTCAACATCAGCAGATGCCTGTGTTAGAGTGTGTGTGTGTGTGTGTGTGTGTGTGTGTGTGTGTGTGTGTGTGTGTGTGTGTGTGTGTGTGTGTGTGTGTGTGTGTGTGTGTGTGTGTGTTTTATTTCCCACAGCAGGACACATGCTGGACATTGTTAGCTTTGGGTGGATATCATATCAGA
>NC_136598.1:26034966-26134733 GCF_910589615.1 Taurulus bubalis | reverse complement strand
TACCTGAGTTCATAACTGGTGATCAATACCTGAGTCTATAGCTGGTGATCAATACCTGAGTTCATAGCTGGTGAGAGAAGCCTCTCTTTCCTCTCCTGGAGAGGAAGGAGAGGCTTCTCCGTCGCCGTGTGTGTGTGTGTGTGTGTGTGTGTGTGTGTGTGTGTGTGTGTGTGTGTTGCTGCTCGTTAGCTAAGGCTAGCTCGTAGCTCCATGGAGAAGTGTTGACTCTTTTCTCTCTTGCTAGCTACCGTGCGGCACAGCGTGACGTGGCTAACGTTACCGAGCACCGCTGAAGGTGAACCAGAGCTACACAACAGCATAACATGCCTGTGTTTTCTGAGCTAACGCTACAGGGCAGACTGCACCAGCTGGTATAACGCTGATACGTTGCTGCTAGCTAACCCTGCTGTCGTGTTCGGGTCTAATCTGACTGATTTACAACTTTAATCAATCATAAATATTGGGTTTTACATCGGTTTGCTTTAAGACCTCATGATATCCTCCACATAGGCATTTGAACATATGACATTGCTGATCAAACAGAAAGCAGGTGTTTGTTATGGAACCGTCTCTGTCCTGCTCCATGTGCCCGTCCCCCACTGAACCACACCTTCCAGACTAAACAATGCTGATCTTCTCGCTTTCCCCCTAAATACACCGGGAACATCAAAGTGAGGGTTTCTTTCATGTCTCTCCTCATAAACACGGTACTATTGTGTGTTTATGTTGTGTTGCAGGAAACCTCCACCAGCTGAAGTTGAGGCCCTGGGCCCTGTTTCTCGTAGCCGGCTTACTGAGTTAGCGGCTAATTGTCAGGATAAGATGACGTAGGTCAGGCTTTCTCGGTTTCTCGAAGCAAGCTTAGATTAATCACCATAGCAACACATCCAAAAATGTAAACCTGCTCCCGGGCTCAGCTGTCGTCAAGAATCATATTGTTTTATTTAAGTTATCGGATATTGTTCAGCCTCCTTATTTTAATATTTTATTATTCACTTTTGCACTAACTTTGAGCTTTTTATCTTTTTTTCTTACAAATGAAGAGATTAGCTTAACTTTTAAAGTGGGTGATGGTCCGAACACACGAGCCACGGGGACGGTTCCCGACATAACCGTACTGGAGCAGATGAAGGCATGGGCTAAAAGAACTAATGCCTGTTCACACCGGACGCGACGCGAATTTGCGGCGCGACCAGTTTACATGTAAAGTCAATCCACAGACGCTGCGGCGCCAATTTGCGAATGTGCGGCGAGATAGACGCGTTGGAGGCGGCGCCAACAGAGCGTCTGACCTGGGGCGAACAAAGCGAAGGACGCGGCGCGAATTCACGTGAGTTGAATTCTCCCAACTCTGGCGGGGAAATCGCGTGACGCAAAGTTGCGGCAGCCAATCAGTGTTGAGAATCAGCGTTGAGAAGCTCCGCCCGTCACCACCGCCGTCTCCGTTCCTGAATGAAACTGCTGCTGCTGCACCTGAACCAGCGCTGACAGCGGCTTCATTGAGACGCTGTTGTGGGACTACGGATAATATTATGAACCCAGACACCATGGAGTTTGATGTTCCGACATATGTGGAGTTTACACAACAAGTATGAAGCAGAACTGGTGGTTATTTCCATGGTGGATGGCATAATCGGTATCGTTTTACGGAGATACGCGAGACGCAGTTCCTGGAGGAGTCGGTGAAATTCACCGAGCTGTGTGCGGCTACGGATGATGTCATGAACCCAAACACGAGGGCGTTTCATGTTCCCACATGTTTGGGACTTCCACAACAAGTATAAAGCAGAACTAGTGGTTATTTATTCCATGGTCGATAGCGGAAATGAAAGCTTCGTCGCTTGTCTCTCACAGAGGCGAGCGACAGAGCTAAGCCACGCCCCTTTGGTCGCGCCGCGAATTCGCGTTTGGTGCGAACGCCCTCTTTCTACTCGCGCGAGTCAACTTCCGCGGTGTGAACACGGCATGATGACGTTGACATCGGCGGCTTCACGTAAGAGCATCACAGCTGTTAACGCGCATGAAGAACAGACGCTGCAAAAGTCACTATTAACGAACGTTCAACGTCTCTCCCGCCGTCTCTGCAGGTTCGTTTCCAAGGAGGATGAGAACGGTGTCCCGTACCGGCACAGCGTGAACGGGGAGCACAAGACCGCTCTCACCTACTGGCATGTGGAGGTCAAGAAATCCGGCTCTGTTCACTTCAGCTCTGTCGCTGAGTCTTTTTTTCTCATAATTATCTCAAATTTTCGACTTTGCATCTCATAATTATGATTTTTTTTTATGTCATAATTATGACTTTCTATATCATAATTATGACTTACATGGGGATATTTTTTATTATCACAGCTACATTTTCATCTTATTCTTTTCTTTCACTAATGGCTTGGGCTTCTATACTTTCTTGTTGTAAATCAGTGTGTGATCTTTGTGTGTTTTTTGTGTGCAGGTCTTGGATACATTCCGACCGACAAAGAGCAGATCCACCTGAAAGTGAAGCTGAAGGCCTGAAGGACGAGCGACCCGAAGCCGGTTCAGCTGCATGATTGTGTTCCTCACAGATTAAAGTTGTGTCTCTGATACAAACAGTGTCATTAAATACACAAACGGTGCGGAACAGCTGACAAGGAAACAGCTGTTTTGATTTTCCGAATGTCTTTCATTACTGTTTGTGACCAGATACTTCCTCATGACGATGTATTCCTCTTACTTTGGGTGTGTAGTTACATACTAGTAGTAAACACTTGAACATGCTTTGTTTGAATATTTTAATTAAGACACAAACATTTGAATACATCTCCTTTACAGCAATAAATCTGAGTTTTTTTTAACTTCATTTTGCTGATAAAATGATCAGTTTTTACATGAAATGACCGAAGATTTATCCAAACAAGATATATTACATTTAAATTGTGTCTCTTTAAATATACAGTTGTTCACAGGGGAGTCCTGAATGGTTCATAAAGTCCATTCAAATCATAAACTATCACACAGCCCAAAATTCAAAGATAATATAAATAATATATTAGGTATAAGGGGTTTAATATAGTTTTAAAAAAGTATGAATATGTTCTGTTTGTCTCACTTTTACTCAAATGAATACGTTTAAAAGCCGACATCTATATGCTCTCAGTTAAAACAGCATGTCCAGTGTTTTAATTAAGACACTAAATAAATAATAACATACTTTCACCTTTTACCTCTAGTGCTATTTAGCCAGATAAAGGTGATTTCATTCCTCCAGGTAATTTTATTGAATTTAATTTGAGGTCAGAGGTCATTTTCTCTATTTTACATTTACCTAAATTCACCGTTTCAAATATCTTCTTTTAAACCGACACTCAATATTACCTCATATTACAATTTGCAGGAACAAAAGGCAGATTTACATAACCAGGGGGTTAAATGTGTCCGAGAGCATTGTGGCAAGACAGAATGTGTCCCTGAAAAGCTGAAGTCCGATTTTTTAAATTCTTCGTGAACCACCTTCACCTTTTGGAAACCAACCTGTTTTAGGCCCTTTCCTCAAACATGTCATCTCCAAACTAAAACTAAATCTCTGCAACCACTAGGGCTATTTGAATAATGTTGGTTATAATAAAAGGTACACATGTGAGATTGTGTTATATACATTTATTTATAAATATATAAATTAAATAGATACATGTAAAAAAAAAAAAAGTATTGTCTGTTCCTCTACTTTCCATCAAGGCTCTGAGATGAAATGGAACAGAATAATGACTTCATCCCACACATCAAGCTTCATGGGATGTTCCCCTTTAAACCAAGACTACTTAGACTGCTGAACCCAGGTAGTTTGAACCTAACCAGGTAGTTTTATTTAGCTGCTTTTATTCCTGTAACGAGCTGCCGAGTAACTCTTTATAAGATATGAAGCGAGGATATCATGCATTTAAAAAACCAACAAACAACTTCAGCTGTTTATTCCCTTGTGCTCATTTCCATTTGTAAAAAGAGAAGAAAACAATAACATCCAGGTGGAAGAGTGTTTTATTCAGAAGACATTGTTGCCCGACATCAAACAGGTTCTTCTCCTGCTTGTTCACAGTCGACTGAATCTTCACCATTTTGTAAGTCTCAGGATGATCCGGTCCCGAGCGCTGGGGATGTAACACCCGATGCCTGCAGCACATAACGGAGCCCTTTACTATGAGGGGTTTACCGGAAAGAGTTGCATCAAAAGAGACCGATTGTCAGCCGTCTGGACTCACCGACGTCCGGGCTGAAGGTTTTGCCGTCCGGCGTCTCGACCAGCAGCTGCCAGTACGTGTGGTCGTCATGGTTTCCAGCCACTCCGTTCACGCTCTCCAGGTACGCGCCGTAGTTTAGGTCCTCTGAGAAGGTGAAGCTGAAGGGCCGAAGGATGGATATATATAGATATATATATATGTGTATATATATATATATATAGAGAGAGAGAGAGAGGGAGAGAGAGAGAGATAGTAAGGAGGGAGGGAGGTGGGTAGGTAAGGAGGGAGGGAAGGAGGGAGGAAAGGAGGTAAGGATGGAGGGAGGGAGGTAGGGAGGTAGGGATGGAGGGAGGGAGGTAAGGATGGAGGGAGGTAAGGAGGTAGGGAAGTAGGGAGGTAAGGAGGGAGGTAGGTAGGGATGTAGATAGGTAAGGAGGTAGGGAGGGAGGTAGGGAGGTAAGGAGGGAGGTAGATAGGGAGGGAGGGACGTAAGGAGGGAGGTAGGTTAGGAGGTAGGTAAGGAGGGAGGTAGATAGGGAGGGAGGCAGGGATGTAAGGAGGCAGGTAGGGAGGGAGGGGGAAGGGAGGGAGGTAGGTAGGTAAGGAGGTAGGTAAGGAGGGAGGTAGAGAGGGAGGGAGGTAAGGAGGGAGGTAGGGAGGGAAGGAGGTAAGGAGGGAGGTAAGGAGGGAGGGAAGGGGGGAGGGAGGGAGGGAGGTAGGGAGGGAGGTAAGGAGGGAGGGAGGGAGGGAGGGAGGTAGGTAGGTAAGGAGGTAGGTAAGGAGGGAGGGAGGGAGGTAGGTAGTTAGGTAAGGAGGTAGGTAAGGAGGTAGGGAGGGAGGGAGGTAGTTAGGTAAGGAGGTAGGTAAGGAGGGAGGGAGGGAGGGAGATACTTTATGAATCCCGCAAGGAGACATGTTTTCTCTACAAATCAGCAATAAAATATAAAATGCACAATATATACTAAAATAATAAAAATAAATGAACTACCCAAACAGAACAAATAAAACAGTGACAGTTGAGCTCAGACGTCAGGTTTCAGTTCTCTGGTATAAAACAGGTCTTTGAACGCCCCTCACTGGAACACTCGTCCTCCTTTCACAGATTACCTTGAAGCATCTTGAAGGTTTGTTTGCCACAGTTTTCTGTCATTTTCTGCAATAATCCAAAATCCAATTGAAGAATCACATTAGTGTTTTTGGTTGAAAGCTAACTTCCTGTTATTTTATTGATTCATTGATTTATTTACATTAGAACCTACAGTTATTTTAACATTGCTGCTAAAAATAGACTTTTTCCGATACGTCACTCTGGTTGAAACGGGAATATTTCCAAATAAAGTTCACTATCATTAAAACCAAAAAAACCTGTTTGAAGTCGTGACTCGTACCTGAACTTAGCGTTGGAGGCCATGAGTCTCTTCAGAGCGCCCAGCAGGATCCCTCTGTACGCCACATGCGTGCTGAAGCTCTCAGGCTTGGTTTGTAGTAAAGTGTTCTGCACCACCACGGTAATGGGAACCGGTTCAGTCGCTGAGCGATTGCCGACAAAAAAACAACGATAAGATTTTCTGATATCCAGTAAATATCATTTCAGGATTATGGTTTCACGCCTTAGCTTACTTTGAGTCAGAGTCCCAGGAAGCAGCAGCAGCAGCAGCGCTGCAGAGAGCAGAGGAGTCCCCGTCATGGCTGAAGCTCACCGCTCTCCCACCGACGCGCTGTTTTATTCCACTCGGCGCTGTTTGCATACCGGAGCAGAGAGAACTGTGTTGATGTTAGATTGAAGAAAGCTGATAATGGTTTCCACTGAGCCAATTCAAATGTCACCTTGAGGTTATGTAATAAAACGTGTTTAACTGCACAACAAACAATGACCTTCAACAACACTGCAGGATTCTACTTGCTCCTTTTAAGGTTTGCTAACATCTCTAGCATTCCAGCATGAAGTGGTGTACAATATACAGCCTACAATGCACTGTAGGCCAACTACAGTATACAATACTACAGTAAAAGGGACAAAAATCAAAGGAGTCAACATGTCATCAATGTTCCTATTCGTCCTCCTCTTCCTCTTTCTTGCCCTCCTCCTCTTCCTCCTCGTCGCCCACCTCGCATACGCATGCTCGTCCTCTCACATTGTTTCTTCTCTCCATTCTCAGACTTTCTCCTTCCCACCTTCAACCACCTGTTTGCTCTCTAAACTGGCTTATATTGGTTGTTTTCTCCACTTATAGGGCACCCTAAAGGCACTTTATCATGTTTTCTCCACTTTCAGGGTACCCTAAAGACACTTCATCATGTTTTCTCTACTGGAAGGGCACCCTAAAGACACTTTATCATGTTTTCTCCACTTAAAGGGCACCCTAAAGACACTTTATCATGTTTTCTCCACTTAAAGGGCACCCTAAAGACACTTCATCATGTTTTCTCCACTTACAGGGTACCCTAAAGACACTTCATCATGCTTTCTCTACTGGAAGGGCACCCTAAAGGCACTTCATCATGTTTTCTCCACTTACAGGGTACCCTAAAGACACTTCATCATGTTTTCTCTACTGGAAGGGCACCCTACATACACTGTATCATGTTTTCTCCACTTAAAGGGCACCCTAAAGACACTTCATCATGTTTTCTCCACTTATAGGGTACCCTAAAGACACTTTATCATGTTTTGTCTACGGGAAGGGCACCCTAAAGGCACTTCATCATGTTTTCTCCACTTAAAGGGCACCCTAAAGACACGTCATCATGTTTTCTCCACTTACAGGGCACCCTAAAGACACTTCATCATGTTTTCTCTACGGGAAGGGCACCCTAAAGGCACTTTATCATGTTATCTCCACTTACAAGGTACCCTAAAGACACTTCACTATGTTTTCTCCACTTACAGGGCACCCTAAAGGCACTTTATCATGTTTTCTCCACTTACAGGGTACCCTAAAGACACTTCATCATGTTTTCTCTACTGGAAGGGCACCCTAAAGACACTTTATCATATTTTCTCCACTTAAAGGGCACCCTAAAGACACTTTATCATGTTTTCTCCACTTAAAGGGCACCCTAAATACACTTCATCATGTTTTCTCTACTGGAAGGGCACCCTAAAGACACTGTATCATGTTTTCTCCACTTAAAGGGCACCCTAAAGACACTTCATCATGTTTTCTCCACTTACAGGGTACCCTAAAGACACTTCATCATGTTTTCTCTACTGGAAGGGCACCCTAAAGGCACTTTATCATGTTTTCTCCACTTAAAGGGCACCTTAAAGACACTTTATCATGTTTTCTCCACTTAAAGGGCACCCTAAAGACACTTTATCATGTTTTCTCCGCTAACAGGGCACCCTAAAGGCACTTTATCATGTTTTCTCCACTTAAAGGGCACCCTAAAGACACTTCATCATGTTTTCTCCACTTACAGGGTACCCTAAAGACACTTCATCATGCTTTCTCTACTGGAAGGGCACCCTAAAGGCACTTCATCATGTTTTCTCCACTTACAGGGTACCCTAAAGACACTTCATCATGTTTTCTCAACTGGAAGGGCACCCTACATACACTGTATCATGTTTTCTCCACTTAAAGGGCACCCTAAAGACACTTCATCATGTTTTCTCCACTTGTAGGGTACCCTAAAGACACTTTATCATGTTTTCTCTACGGGAAGGGCACCCTAAAGGCACTTCATCATGTTTTCTCCACTTAAAGGGCACCCTAAAGACACGTCATCATGTTTTCTCCACTTACAGGGCACCCTAAAGACACTTCATCATGTTTTCTCTACGGGAAGGGCACCCTAAAGGCACTTTATCATGTTATCTCCACTTACAAGGTACCCTAAAGACACTTCACTATGTTTTCTCCACTTACAGGGCACCCTAAAGGCACTTTATCATATTTTATCCACTTAAAGGGCACCCTAAAGACACTTTATCATGTTTTCTCCACTTAAAGGGCACCCTAAAGACACTTCATCATGTTTTCTCTACTGGAAGGGCACCCTAAAGACACTGTATCATGTTTTCTCCACTTAAAGGGCACCCTAAAGACACTTCATCATGTTTTCTCCACTTACAGGGTACCCTAAAGACACTTCATCACGTTTTCTCTACTGGAAGGGCACCCTAAAGGCACTTTATCATGTTTTCTCCACTTAAAGGGCACCCTAAAGACACTTTATCATGTTTTCTCCACTTAAAGGGCACCCTAAAGACACTTTATCATGTTTTCTCCGCTAACAGGGCACCCTAAAGACACTTCATCGTGTTTTCTCCACTTACAGGGTACCCTAAAGACACTTCATCATGTTTTCTCCACTTACAGGGTACCCTAAAGACACTTCATCATGTTTTCTCTACTGGAAGGGCACCCTAAAGGCACTTTATCATGTTTTCTCCACTTACAGGGCACCCTAAAGACACTTTATCCTGTGTTCTCCACTGGAAAGGCACCCCAATGACACTTCATCATGCTTTCTATTTGTTACAGTAACAATACTGACTGCTCAATCGATTTTGACTGGTTGCAGGTTCATATCAACAAAGAACAAAATTATACACCCTAAAGGCACTTTATCATGTTTTCTCCACTTAAAGGGCACCCTAAAGGGCACTTTATCATGTTTTCGCTACTGGAGGGCACCCTAAAGGCACTTTATCATGTTTTCTCTACTGGAGGGCACCCTAAAGGCACTTTATCATGTTTTCTCTACTGGATGGCACCCTAAAGGCACTTTATCATGTTTTCTCTACTGGAGGGCACCCTAAAGGCACTTTATCATGTTTTCTCTACTGGAGGGCACCCTAAAGGCACTTTATCATGTTTTCTCTACTGGATGGCACCCTTAAAGGCACTTCATCATGTTTTCTCCACTGGAGGTTCACTCAAAAGGCACTTTATCATGTTTTCTCCACTTAAGGGGCACCCTAAAGGGCACTTCATCATGTTTTCTCCACTAACCCAAACCCAAACCCCAGTAGCAGACGGATTTGTAAATGCCTCATTCAGTTTCGTCTGAAATGTTCTCTAAACTATCTAACATACAAGCTACTCTATTGAAGATGATCTGTGTGTGTTTCTGTTTAATGTCCCAGTTGCTTGTTGTCTTTGTGAAAGTGAGGCAAGGTGCTGGTGATAAATGGTTTGATTACCCGGACGATCAAATTACATTCATATCGGTGGAATAAGATCCATATAGAAAGAGAATCAGCCCCATCAATAAAATCACACTTTGCTCTCTTGCGGCTAACCCTTTGATAGTCCACCACTCTTGTCTTGTTAGTGCGCTACCTTGCCACCAGAGGTCGCTGTCGACCTCCAGGACGTTTCAATATAACCGGAGGGAATCTAAAAGACTTTCTTTTCTTCAGACGCTCATAAAGCAATGTGTATCACTGCACTGCTCTGCAAAGCACAACACTATCACATGTAATACTCTATTATGTTGTTGAGCACCAACCACAATGTGTCTAATGTCAATGTACAGCAGAAGGAAATAAGAAAGTTTGAATACCTGAACCTTCGCCTGCCTGTTCATTTATGAACGTTATTAAAGCAACCTTTAGAACCTACAAGAGGGACTCATGAGTCATGTGATACGACTACATCACCCATCATGCATCAGTCGGAAGGGTTGTATCGTGTGTGTGTGTGTGTGTGTGTGTGTGTGTGTGTGTGTGTGTGTGTGTGTGTGTGTGTGTGTGTGACAGCAGCCAGGTGTCATTCTCCTCAAACGTATTATTTTAGGAGACAAATTACAGACTAATCACGTTCAAGGCTTGATGGTAATTTAGCAGTTGTGGAAAGTATCTGTTCCTTAAAAAGTACTAATACCACACTGTTATAATTGAAAGTCCTGGAACAAAAATGCTACTTGTGGAGAAACAATAGATTGATACAATAAGAACAGACAAATATAACAGTAAGTTAATTTATTTATAATGTAATATATTCAAGCAATATATTCAAGTAAGCTGGCTCATACGGGCTCAACATTTCCTCCACATGCAGTATTTTGGGGGCCAGACGTGCTGTTAGCATCTCTTGTGTTAGCTCTCTGTTAGCATCTCTTATGTTAGCTCTCTGTTAGCATCTCTTATGTTAGCTCTCTGCTAGCATTTCTTGTGTTAGCTTTCTGTTAGCATCTCTTGTGTTAGCTCTCTGTTAGCAACTCTTGTGTTAGCTCTCTGTTAGCATCTCTTGTGTTAGCTTCATGGTAGCATCTCTTGTGCTAGCTTTATGTTAGCATCTCTTGTGTTAGCTTTATGTTAGCATCTCTTGTGTTAGCTCTCTTTTAGCATCTCTTGTGCTAGCTTTCTGTTAGCATCTCTCGTATTAACGGGTCGGTTTTGACCCATGTCTTAAATCAGCTGTAAAATACACTAAAAACAATTATCTATCATCCAATGTGTTTCTCATCTTTTGGTTACCTTGTTATCTTCCTTATGCATGAACATATTGTTATGTTTTAATATTTTTGGTGTGGGCCTCTGGGCCTTTTCTTTGTCAGGATACCTTGATTCCAATTAAAGAAATGGTAAAATGAACCTCAAGAGAATCATATAAATGAATAAAAGATTGTTCTGTTACCTGACTATTACTGAGGGGTAGTAGAACACATCTCTTGAATACATTTGTTTTATTTATTTTTTCATTTTAATATTATTAACTATAGTAACATCTATGGTGATACGGGTCAATTTTGACCCATGTATATTTACTTCAAGAAAAAGGCTAAAAAGTACTTTTTTTTCCCGCAATGTAACTTTAATACAAACACAAAATGAAAAGCAGAACAAGTCATAACACAAGACATAGATTCTCAAGGTCAAACAAACAACAACCAATCAAGCAAATCTTATTTTTAAAACGGGGTCAAAACCGACCCTAACAACACAAAGGTCATCATTTCAACCAGAGCGTTTTATAATTTAGTGAGACTTTTTTGTCTTGTTTTATTTTGTTGAAATAGAGGTTCCTGACAAAGTCAAAAGGCATTGATACAATAAACACATTTTATGTGGTTCTTTCATGCATTTAAAACCTAAAACACGAGAGGAAGGTTAACCAACGGAGAGACACTAGAAATGGGGTGATGGGAAGTCGTCTGTTGGAGGTGAGAGGGTGAATTTTGGTTGATGCCAGACAGGAAGGAGTTACAGTCGTCAAGTCCTGAGGGGATAAAATTACTTTTTTTTGCATTTCAAGGAAGCCAGACTGGACTATATTTGAAGTATATTTGAAGCGTATTTACGGGGTAAAAAGTCTGACACAAACTTCTTACCCCGTAAATAGACTTTTTTTCTGCAACTGGTTTACATCCCCATTCAACATAAAGACCCCATCCCTGTGAGCAACCAGTCTGCATCATCCCAGTTTGACACCAGATGTGCTCACGGGAGAATTCCTCCCCTCCGGCAGGTGAGTGAGAGACGGATGAGAGACAGAGACAATGGTGTCAATGTGCTCGTTGCATGTTGTCCTCCGGTCTGAACACGTCGAGGCCCCGCTGAGCGCATGGATTCCGGTCTCTGAGGGTTGCCGGCCCGGTTGACGGGTCGCGGCTTGTTGCCTCGTCCGTCACGTGTTCAGAGCGAGAGGAATTCAACGGCAACTTCCACAGGATGTGTGCAGAGCAGCCGGGACACAAGGACACACAACACGGGAACGCGGGAGGTGGCTTCCCATTACAACTAAAGGAATACAAGTCACGCAGAGGGGTTTTCCAGAGCTTTCAACCACGTCATGGTCTTCCTCGGCAAACGTGTCATACTTACGCCAATCAAACAAAATCTGCTGGAGAAGAATATGAGATGTAATTAAAAACTACGGAAATTAATAGTAATTAGTACTATATTTAAGATTTATTTTTTAATTTATTCATCCATCCATCTATTTATTCATCTTTTTATTTATTTACCTATTTACTTTAGTGAAGGAATGAATTTTCAGGGATGAATTTTCACTGACATTTTCAAATTGCCATTACACCGATTTGACTCAAATATTTTCACCAATGTGTAACTCTAATTAGTAATTATTTTAAAATAGGTATGTTATAATAATAACAAGCTGCATATTTTTGGGTAATTTTCAAAAGTTCACCTTAAGGTATCTTCATTTGAGTTAACATTATTTAACTTTTGCACACTCTTGAGCAAAGGGAACTGGTGGGGAAAAAGCCAACAGGCTGCAGAGTTCCCAGGTCATAGAAAATGTATCTTACATAATAAACCCGTCAAGATGAAGATTATAATGACAGAAATCCACATTTCTACGAAGCCATCCCTCCCTCCTTCTTCCTCCTCCCGCAAACCAACAACCATGTGACCGGCACTACAGTAGTCCTCCTCCTCCTCCTCCCTCCTCCTCCACCCCCTCCCTCCTCCTCCTCCTCCTCCTCCTCCTCCTCCTCCTCCACCCCCTCCCTCCTCCTCCTCCTCCCCGCTGTGCCCTGCTCGGCTCCGGCGTGCAGCGCTGCTGTAGATGCGGCAGACTGGAGCAGAGCCCGTCTGATGTGAACGCTGCAGCCGGGAGGAGGACACCGACACCCCGACACTTTCCTCCGCAGCGTCACGGTGAGCTCTTCATCCCTCCTCTTCTTTTTATCTTGCTCCTCGAATTGTCTTTATCAGTCTCACTTTCTTTTTAAAACATCTCATATGACTCATCTGTGCCTGTGGGTGCGTGTGTCACCGTGCACGCGGTCCGTGCCCGCGCACTCGTTTCATCCGCCGGCTCCTTTAAATGTAGCGGAACAAGTAGCTAATTGTTACAATGTATCAAAGTCACTCAAAGAGGAATAAAACTAGATGAAAAAATGTGTTTTACCATCGTGTTTAATTCAATTTAAAAACTTTAAATAATACTTAATATGTACTTACTTAAATACATTAAGTTTCCCTATATTTAAAAAGAAGAACTTTTATTTCGGCTAACGTTAACAGAGATGCTTTAACATATTTGTTCTTAGAGGCTAACATTTTAACTCCAAAAAAGCAAAAAAGTCCACCGTTTTAAGCTCCGTGGCGACTTTCTCTTTGCACTTTTTGTACAGCTCCGGTATGGCAGTCTGACTGAAATGTGTACGGGGGTATCCTGTACCGTATCTTTGTATCTTTGGCTATGAACTCGGTTATTGCCCGAGTGATTTCCCCGCGTCGTTGTGAATTACGTTCATATGGATTGACGCTTTCAAACATTTCGGTCAGTGATCCCTGTCTTGAGGTATTTGGCTTGTCTGGCGCACTGGTGCTCTGCATCTTGGCCACACATCTGTCATACGCTGATTTGTGGTGTTTTTTTAAGTGCTGGAACAAGTTAGTAGTGTTACCCCGTGAAGTAGCAGCAGGATGCTCTGCACGTCACCGGACGCTGCGCAGCATCTTCTTGTTTGAAACCAGAACAGCACGTCGGTGGTGTGGAACCACCGACGTGCTGTTCCTCTTCCAGACTAAAGTCTCAGCTGTGTCAGTGTCTGACTGTCCCGTGGAGCCAGAGGACATTGCGCAACAGGTTAACGGGCCGCATGAAAAGTTGATGCAGCCGAGTTCTCCGCTCTTTCGCTCTCGTCACGTGATGACGTTGTAATCGCGCACGTTGCGGTTAGAAAATCTCGTTTTATCATATCGCGATATTATCGCAAATGCAATTAATCGTTCAGCCCTACTTTGAACGTCCTTTTACCAGATAGTCAGCATCTTAGAGTTCTTATCAGCTGGTTTGAACTTGAGTACCTTCAACCCCTATGTTATCAGTTTTTCCAGTCTTACTTTTAGTTAGTCATTATCTGAACATACACATTATTAAACCCATGTTCAATCAATGAATGTATATTAAAATACAGCATATACATATTTTCCCATTACAGTGTGTTTTAACATCGTGTTTAATTTGTGGTATAAAGCCACGCACTTTAAATAATACATAATGCATTAATTCATAAATAAAGAGTGAGTTTGTGAAGTTGTGTTATTTCGGCTAACGTTAACAGAGATGCTTCAAGTCATCATTACCGTTAACCGTAAATTCAGATGGTTATAAGTATTGCGTATAACATTACCTTATAGAGGCAGTTGGTGAAGTTCTGTTGCTTTATTGAAAAAATAATTGGTCAAAAAATATCTGAATTGAGTTATTTTTGGCTAACGTTAACAGAAATGTTTTAACAGCTTTGTTCTTGGAGTTTAGCATCTGGATTCAGCTATTTTTTAAATATTAAATCCAGTTAAACAGTAAACGTCCCATAAAGAGTAAAATAAACATTGTGTTTAATTAGTGGTATTAAGCCACAAACTTTAAATATAACCGTTAGTTTAAAATGAAGGTTTTTTTAAGCTAATGTTAGGCTACATCATCATAACCGTTAACCGTTACTTCAGTTGGTTATTAGCTGTTATTTGCAATGCAATGGTGTATAATATTACCTCATAGAGAGAGTTTGTGAAATCAGGTTTAGCTTTATTTTAAAAAATATGTATCAAAAATATTTGAATTTAGTTATTTTGGCTCACATTAACTTAGATGTTTCTGTATATTTGAATTCCTCCCTTTTTTTAATACAAAATTCAGAATCTGTTTATTTAAATTAAGAATGAAAGAAAACAATACCTACAACCCTGCATGATCTCTGGCGTTGGTAGTTTAGTCCTTCTCTTTGCGTTTCTCTTTACTGCTGATAAAATAAAAACTGAGATAAACAGGTTTGAATGCTAACGGATAGACTTTGTGAGGGAAATGTGCAAACACTCATTGCAGAAACGTTGAAGTTCAAATCCTGAAACACTTGAAGTGACAGTTGAAATACAAACACTGGAAGAAGTGGAAGTGTCCATTTAAGTGCAAGTACTGAATGAAGTTTGAAGTATCAGTTGAAATAAAAGCACGGAAAAGGTCAAAGATTCGTTGGAAGTGCAGGTGACACGTTGAGCTGAAAGCGTCGGGTGAAGTCCTGAAACAAAGTCGTGCCATTCCAAGTCTTTGAACTTGATATGATATCATATAAGTGCTGCAAAATGAGTCTTAAAACCAGGAAATGAGTCAGCATTTTTCTCTGGTCTCGAAGTCTATATCTTTTTTTTTTTAATGGGTTTTTGGTTAGATGCCAAAATCAAGGTGTTTAGCTAACGCAAGAGATTTTAACGTTTGATCCATGAGATAAAACACGTCAGTAAATGCGTTGCTGTGGAAATTAGAAGCTTTTACAAGTTGCTAACAAAACGTCATCACACCAACAATGAAGCTGAGTGAAGTCATGTGACAGAAAAAAAGAAAAATATTGTCTTTTTGTCGAGGGAACTAGCGCAACGCTAACCTCCGGGTGTCGGCCGATAGAAAAACACGTCTACCCTGCAGTACTTAAGGCCTCGAGTGAATTTGGCACAAACGTCCACTTGCACTTTGAGTAATAGGTTGTAGGTTGAGGGCAATAGTACGACATGATATCGTAACATGAGTCTACATTTCGACTTTGTGGTGTGCCATAAGTGTCGTCCTTCTCTGGTTTTACAGACTGCATTACAGTAAAGTGATGTCATTTTTTTTCTTCTTAAAATTCTGGATTTTCAACCACAATATCGATATATATATACACACCGTGTGTGCCCACAGTGTTGTCATTTTGCAGCATTATGTCGTCGCAAACAACACAAACAACAAACAAACAAACAATTCCACGTCCTTGAGCGTGAAACCAACGGGTCGCATTTCGTGACTATTTGCTGAACTGCCACGCGAACGTGTTGAATATCGATATCGAGGAGTTTGGTCAAAAATATCGGGCTATTTTAATGGGCCATAACTCTAGAATTCACATGTTAATTATGACAATTTCACACAAATGTCTCATAGGATCGATTGATTTTGATGATGACATTTTCTAGCTTACGATCACCAGTAAACTGCCTTTTTAAGGCTGAAGGAAAACTGATTAATATCCGAAGCATCAGCTGCCATTCGCCTCGTAACAACCTCGTAGTTGAGTTACTTTAGTTACTACTACATTACTACTGTACATTACTAGCTGTACATTACTTACTATACATTACTAACTGTACATTACTACTGTACATTACTTACTGTACATTACTACTGTACATTGCTAACTGTACATTACTACTGTACAATACTTACTGTACATTACTAACTGTACATTACTTACTGTACATTGCTTACTGTACATTACTAACTGTACATTACTAACTGTACATTACTTGCTGTACATTACTACTGTACATTATTTACTGTACATTACTAACTGTACATTACTACTGTACATTACTAGCTTTTAATTATGAACTGTACATTTCTAACTGTACATTATTTACTGTACATTACTACTGTACATTACTAGCTTTTCATTACTTACTGTACATTACTTACTGTACATTACTACTGTACATTACTAACTTTTCATTATGAACTGTACATTACTAACTGTACATTATTTACTGTACATTACTGCTGTATATTACTAGCTTTTTCATTATGAACTGTACATTACTTACTGTACATTACTACTGTACATTACTAACTTTTCATTATGAACTGTACATTACTTACTGTACATTACTACTGTATATTATTTACTGTACATTACTAACTGTACATTACTACTGTACATTACTAGCTTTTAATTATGAACTGTACATTACTAACTGTACATTACTACTGTACATTGCTACTGTACATTACTAGCTTTTAATTATGAACTGTACATTACTAACTGTACATTATTTACTGTACATTACTACTGTACATTACTAGCTTTTCATTATGAACTGTACATTACTTACTGTACATTACTACTGTACATTACTACTGTACATTACTAGCTTTTCATTATGAACTGTACATTACTTACTGTACATTACTACTGTACATTACTAGCTTTTCATTATGAACTGTACATTACTACTGTACATTACTAACTGTACATTATTAACTGTACATTACTAACTGTACATTACTACAGTACATTACTAATTGTACATTACAGAAGACCACCCTCCCCCTCTCATGAGTAAGAAGTGCTGCTGTAGCTTATGGAGCTCTTACGAGGAATGTATGTGAGCCCGTAAGGACTTTTTTATTCTTTTTCCCATCAAAGCCTCTTCGGTGAATTAGCTCTTATTCTTACAAAGTCATGGGAGACCGGCATTATTAACCCACTTTCCTGGGTCTTAACATCCTGACATTCAGCCCTCTCATGTTACGTAAGAACAGCAGTATTACTAGAAAGCTGCTGCACAATTATTGCAGTGCATACAGTACTTAGACGAGCATAATTATAGGCACCTTCAACCTCCACAGAACATTCTCATTTATGACAACATTTGTGAGTGTAAAATAGAAAGCATGCATATCAACTATATACTGAATATAGTATCTGTGATGTAATACTTTATTGGCATCTGATGGGGGAAATTCAAACAGGAGGAGAGATTACAAAATGTGATTATTTTTTCCTGCATAGAGGAATTTTTGACAACCACCATGGAAACACGACTGGCAATTCAAATATTTTCCAAAAAACCTCCGGACTCTGGCGGAATTCAATCAAATTTAGTTGTCTTTTTTTTTATTGTATTTCATATTTGGTAGAAAGAAATGTCTTTAATGTCAACATGTAACCAAAGGTTGGCTCAGAGGTAAACGCGTAAAAAGCCCAAACGCTGGGGGTTAAAGGCTGTAAACACAACCTTATAAAACCTATAGATTAGACCAGTTTTTATGAGTTAATTCCAGTTAAACCCGTCCGTTGGCACGATTCCTCCCCATCGCTTTGATGTCTCCATTCAGCCGCTTGTACCGACCACTTTATTTAACTGTAATGGGCTTTTAATCCAGCCGTAGTCGGAGCATCAGGTTTTAAGAAAAGTCAGATGGACGTCACAAGCGGCACAGCAGATAATCTGAAGCGGTAGGATCTCGGGTCAGCGAGTTCCTCTCTCTGGACCTTCCCTCTCGCCGAGAGCGGCGCCGTTCCATCCAGGTGGACTCGTGACATGTTGGCGTATGTTTTGTCCTTCTCAGGACCGTTTGACACCCAGAAAAAAAGAAAGTATTTTCTTTGGCTTTCCCTCTCCGGGTTGTCAGTGCAATGCGTCTGCATTGGAGGTATGAGGTATGATTCCCATACATTAGCCGGGCTCGGTGCTTGGTAGTGTACCTGAGTCTGCAGATTTGCTTCCCAAGCCGGTAAACTCCAGTTCCCTCCTGCTCCGAGCAGATCAAGGGCACAAAAAAGAAAGTTGGTTTTAATCCCCAAAGGGATTAAGAACCCCATGAGTGATTAAATGAGACTTCTGTCTCAAAGAAAAAGGACAAATTACTGTACCACCTCAGACTTTGGAACCGCTGCTACAGACGTATCTCTCTTTCGATGATCGGTAATCACCTCGCGGTCACCGGGCGGAGTGCATACTTCTGCTGCTTAGAGTCCTGCGGGACAATGAGCCGGATTCTGTCTGACGTTGATCACACCAAGATATCTGTTCCCAGGAATCGCATATACGTTTCCACCGAAGCCGGACTCATGATGGACCCCGTCTCCAACCAAACTACGTTCCCATACACACACACACACATTCTTTCTCCTGGATTACGGGGTCGCAGTTTTTTAATCGTTGGAAATTGCAACGAGGTGCAATAAAAATGCAACAAAATGACCGGGATATGTTAAAGCAACAGAATTAAGAAACACATTTATAAAAGGTCAAAAAGCCAGGAGTAATACGTTTCCCTCCAAACTAACAACAAATCTTCATGCTGACAATACATTTTACTACATTTACTTGCACACTCAATTTCCAGTATTATTACGAGTATGATAATATTCTCCAAAAATTACGGGTCACGGAAACAGCATATTACTGTACTTTGGATATTCCAATTATGGTCTTATTATAAATGTGGCATTTTCTGATTAAGACATGTGATATAGAGAGATGGATAGATAGATGGATGGACGGATGGACAGACAGATGGATGGATGGATGGACAGATAAATGATGATGGATGGACAGACAGATAGATGATGGATGGATGGATGAACAGATAGATGGATGGATGGACAGATAGATGGATGGACAGATGGATGGATGGATGGACAGATAGATGGATGGACAAATAGATGGATGGACAGATAGATGGATGGATGGATGGATGGACAGATAGATGGATGGACAGATAGATGATGGATGGATGGACAGATAGATGATGGACAGATGGATGGATGGATGGACAGATAGATGGATGGACAAATAGATGGATGGACAGATAGATAGATGGATGGATGGATGGATGGACAGATAGATGGATGGACAGATGGATGGATGGATGGACAGATAGATGGATGGACAAATAGATGGATGGACAGATAGATGGACAGATAGATGGATGGACAAATAGATGGATGGACAGATAGATGGATGGGTGGATGAACAAATAGATGATGGATGGATGGATGGACAGACAGATAGATGGATGGACAGATAGATGATGGACAGACAGATAGATGGATGGACAGATAGATGATGGATAGATGGACAGATAGATGGATGGATGGATGGATGGATGGACGAATAGATGATGGATGGATGGACAGACAGATAGATGGATGGACAGATAGATGATGGACAGACAGATAGATGGATGGACAGATAGATGATGGACAGATGGATGGATGGATACTTTGACACAACAAACATTGAGAGACACTATCAAAGTGTTTTACTTATATTCCTGAACTAATACGTTTCTTAAAGGTATACAACTGTTCATAATAATAATAATAATACTTTTTTGTATAGTGCTTTCCAAGGTACTTTAGGGACTTAACATGGTAAAAACAAAAAATTAAGCAAAAACAAGAGAGATGACATCATAACAGTAAGACACAAAAACAAACATAACTAACATCACGGGTTAAAAGCAGACATGTCAGAGAGCCACATTCCAATTGAGACGCTTTTTAATTTTTTTGCATCAAAGCACTTTCTGAGGGGAAAACGGCCATCTTGCCTACGAGGAGGTGGGACGTGAACCCTGGTCTCTGCCGATTCGTCGCTTTTTTTAGACCGTGTTTTTCAAACTCGCCAACGTCAACGTGCTAAATGTGCAGTCGCTGACAGGAAGTCAACTTGGACCGGAATGGAAATTAAGAGGTCTATACGGACGCGGAAAAAAATAGCAGCAGCAGCAGGTCTCTGGATCGTTACTCATACGAGACGTGTTTGATTTGCTCACATGTGAGAGGCCTGACAAATGGTGTTGAGCTGCTATAGGGTTTCGACACCCACACACACACACACTCACACACACACACACACACACTCAGCCACGGAGCCATGCTGTTACTCACCGCTGTCTCTGTATCGTCAGCACTCTGTCTCTTCTGTCTAGAAGCTTTATCTGTGAGCGGCTCAGGAACACAACAGTTGGTGAAGAAGGAAATAAACTGCCAGTTGCTCTGTGAAACTGGATACCAGTGTCACCAGTGGGTACCAGTGAGTACCAGTGTCACCAGTGTCACCAGTGGGTACCAGTGGGTACCAGTGTCACCAGTGGGTACCAGTGAGTACCAGTGTCACCAGTGGGTACCAGTGAGTACCAGTGTCACCAGTGGGTACCAGTGGATACCAGTGTCACCAGTGGATACCAGTGTCACCAGTGTCACCAGTGTCACCAGTGGGTACCAGTGGATACCAGTGTCACCAGTGGGTACCAGTGGATACCAGTGTCACCAGTGGGTACCAGTGGATACCAGTGGGTACCAGTGTCACCAGGTAAAAGCTAGTGTATTGTGCGCTTTTATTTTAAAGTAATGTTATCAGAACAATATAACAGGCACTCTGGAGCAACAGCAAGTTTACAACAGTATATAAATCTAAAATATATGCTAGGGAAGAAAAAAAGATGTATATATATATTTTTTTTTTTAATGCTTCTATATGACTGGTCATTCAATTAAATATTGTATTTATTTTCAGATGTTATAGACTATTTTATTCTAATGTAAAACAGCTTAATATCATGAAGGAAGAAACATTTGTCTTTTATCAGGGAACAACATAAACAGTCTGTTCAGTAGTAAGGGTCCCTGTGAGGGACAAGCCCCTCCTTCTTTTGTCATGTTCAGTAGTAAGGGTCCCTGTGAGGGACAAGCCCCTCCTTCTTTTGTCATGTTCAGTAATAAGGGTCCCTGTGAGGGACAAGCCCCTCCTTCTTTTGTCATGTTCAGTAGTAAGGGTCCCTGTGAGGGACAAGCCCCTCCTTCTTTTGTCATGTTCAGTAGTAAGGGTCCCTGTGAGGGACAAGCCCCTCCTTCTTTTGTCATGTTCAGTAGTAAGGGTCCCTGTGAGGGACAAGCGGCTCGCGGCAGCATCCGCTGCTCGCTGAGAACAGAAACTACAGAACAAAACGTGCTTCAGTCTGTTGGCAACAAGCCGGTCTGTGAGGCTGCGGAAATGCGCGCGCACATACGTAAATCGCCTTCAAAGTAAAAGCAGTGCCGTTGTTTTGCATTTATGGTGAGCAGCAGGATGAAAACTGTGTGTTGCGAAGTGCACGTTACAAAGTGTGTGTTACAAAGTGTGCGTTACAAAGTGTGTGCGTTGCAAAGTGTGTGCGTTGCAAAGTGTGTGTTACAAAGTGTGCGTTGCAAAGTGTGTGCGTTGCAAAGTGTGCGTTACAAAGTGTGCGTTGCAAAGTGTGTGTTACAAAGTGTGTGTTACAAAGTGTGCGTTGCAAAGTGTGCGTTACAAAGTGTGCGTTACAAAGTGTGCGTTACAAAGTGTGTGTTACAAAGTGTGTGTTACAAAGTGTGTGCGTTGCAAAGTGTGCGTTGCAAAGTGTGTGTTACAAAGTGTGTGTTACAAAGTGTGAGTGTTGCAAAGTGTGCGTTACAAAGTGTGCGTTGCAAAGTGTGCGTTACAAAGTGTGCGTTGCAAAGTGTGTGTTACAAAGTGTTTGTTACAAAGTGTGTGCATTGCAAAGTGTGCGTTGCAAAGTGTGCGTTACAAAGTGTGTGTTACAAAGTGTGTGCGTTGCAAAGTGTGCGTTACAAAGTGTGCATTGCAAAGTGTGCGTTACAAAGTGTGCGTTACAAAGTGTGCGTTACAAAGTGTGCATTGCAAAGTGTGCGTTACAAAGTGTGCATTGCAAAGTGTGCGTTACAAAGTGTGCCTTACAAAGTGTGTGTTACAAAGTGTGCCTTACAAAGTGTGTGTTACAAAGTGTGCGTTACAAAGTGTGCCTTACAAAGTGTGTGTTACAAAGTGTGTGTTACAAAGTGTGCCTTACAAAGTGTGTGTTACAAAGTGAGTGTTACAAAGTGTGCCTTACAAAGTGTGTGTTACAAAGTGTGTGTTACAAAGTGTGCCTTACAAAGTGTGCCTTACAAAGTGTGCGTTACAAAGTGTGCATTGCAAAGTGTGCGTTACAAAGTGTGCGTTACAAAGTGTGTGTTACAAAGTGTGCATTGCAAAGTGTGCGTTACAAAGTGTGTGTTACAAAGTGTGCGTTACAAAGTGTGTGTTACAAAGTGTGCGTTACAAAGTGTGTGTTACAAAGTGTGCATTGCAAAGTGTGCGTTACAACGTGTGCGTTACAACGTGTGCGTTACAAAGTGTGCGTTACAAAGTGTGTGTTACAAAGTGTGCGTTACAAAGTGTGCGTTACAAAGTGTGCGTTACAAAGTGTGCGTTACAAAGTGTGCGTTACAAAGTGCTCTATGACTACATTCACTTACTTTCTCATTCTGAACATTTCATACTTACTTCACCCTCAGCTCTCTTCAGCCTTTGGGAACACTTTTTTTTCCACTTTCTCTCTGCAGCGTCATGAACTGTCTCCACATGTCTAATGTTTCATAATGTAATGCCAAAGGTATTCTGGGGTTTAATGTATACCAGCTTTCATGGCCAGGCCCATTCTTGTCTAGAAGCTGAACAACATAATGCGAGAAAAGTTCTGTATATGTGTGTGTGTGTGTGTGTGTGTGTGTGTGTGTGTGTGTGTGTGTGTGTGTGTGTGTGTGTGTGTGTGTGTGTGTGTGTGTGAGACAACACTGGATTCTCTAGCAGTGAAAATGGAGCCTTGCATTGTAGTTAAGCTGAACTTCTTCGTAATACAAAAAAATGACTTATAAAAGAAACATTCCTTTATAATTGTGTGTAACAACCCTAATATTCACCAGTTGCTCCTTATTGCATTGATTTTATTTATTTATTGGCTTCAGAAGGTCTAACTTTTAACAGATAAGTGTTTCATCGCATCCCTCATTATATCTGAAAGTGTTGGAGCAGCTCTCTGTTTCCAATCGATCAATTAATTGATCAATTTTTAGTTTTTTACTGTTTATTTATTTATTCCTCCACATATGAGCTGATGAAGCAGGTTCAGTAGTTCCTCGTCTTCCTCTTTAGTTTTTTGGCACAAAGCGAAGCTGCTGATGGCTCGAGGGTCCTGCTGTTTTTACAGAGACATCGAACTTTTATTAAACGACCTCCAAATATGCCGGCGAGGCACCAAATCCCCGCTGCAGGTGTTAAAATGAGACGCGTCAGCAGCTAATGAAGCCTGACCGCCTGCACCTCTGCTGCCTTTCATCTTCCTCTTCCTCTCCCCTCTTCCTCCCAGACAGAGAGCCGGCATGGACAACAAGGCGTTGGAACTGGAGTCTGTGAGCGTCCCCGTGGAGGAGGCGGTCGTGTGCAACGGCGGCGGCCAGCAGGAGGCGGTCGTGTGCAACGGCGGCGGCCAGCAGGAGGCGGTCGTGTGCAACGGCGGCGGCCAGCAGGAGGCGTCCATGTTGACCCACCTGAAGAAGGTGGAGAACCACATCACTGAAGCCCAGCGCTTCTCACACCTTCCCAAGCGCTCGGCCGTGGACCTGGAGTTCAGCGACCTGTCCTACACCATCCGGGAGGGGCCGTGCTGGAGGAGGAGAGGTACCACACACACACACACACACACACACACACACACACACACACACACACACACACACACACACACACACACACACACACACACACACACTGCTTTGTGGAGTCATTTCATATCTATTTTATTATTTTTATTTGAAAACATCTTCAAACATCTGGATTCATTCAAGTGTTCCACCAAAACTACATTTTACAAGACTACATTGAACACATCATAGTAACGTTATAATGTACCTTAAAAATACTCATTTTCACTGAGCAGAGCCTGAACACATCATAATGTAACTGAATGGAATTAGAATCTCCGCTGGTTCTCTGTTAGCGGTGCTGCTAACGTTACTAGCTCTCCTCTTGTTGGTTCTCTGTTAGCGGTGCTGCTAACGTTACTAGCTCTCCTCCTGTTGGTTCTCTGTTAGCGGTGCTGCTAACGTTACTAGCTCTCCTCCTGTTGGTTCTCTGTTAGCGGTGCTGTTAACGTTACTAGCTCTCCTCCTGTTGGTTCTTTGTTAGCGGTGCTGCTAACGTTACTAGCTCTCCTCCTGTTGGTTCTCTGTTAGCGGTGCTGCTAACGTTACTAGCTCTCCTCCTATTGGTTCTCTGTTAGCGGTGCTGCTAACGTTACTAGCTCTCCTCTTGTTGGTTCTCTGTTAGCGGTGCTGCTAATATTACCGGTTCAATCCCAACCCCGACTGAATACAGAGCGTGGTCTGATAGTTGGAGGTTTTCTTTGAGCTAGGCACCAGACCTGGTTCCTGCTGCACAGTACTAGCTGCCCACTGCTCCTTAAAGTAGGATGCGTTGAGACCTAATTTCACCTTTTAGTAGCTGACATATAACATTTTGATTTGATATTAATTCAACTCTTTGAAGTGAATAATATTTGTAAATGATCAATAAATGATGTGGCAAGAAGACGCACTACGGATCCTAGGAAGATCGCATGAATATCTTTCGTAATATCCGACATGTTCGGGACCTCTGGTCCGTCTTCTGAACCTGAACATGAGGAAGATTATCGCCTCACAGAGGGAAACGAGCTGAACTCAGGCCGCTGTGATGCGAGACGAATAGAGATCTGCAGAATGCTGCGTGATGGCTGGTGTTCTGCTGCTCTTGCTGGTGCAGCTTACGGTCAGTGGAGTTGTGGATCAGACAGAGGACACACGCACCGGTTGTGCAGACGTCTGGTGAGGAATACAAAGTAGCTCGGCAGCCGGCCGGGCTCTGTTGCGTCCGTGTGGCTCGGCAGCCTCAGTGAGATGAAGAAGTCGCCTCAATGTGGCCTCGCAGTGATTCTGTCCACTGAGACTCGTCCTCACTCTGATTGATGCTTACAGTTACTGCAGGGAACCCTTCTCTTTATTGATCGTTCTCGTGGAGATCAGTTCCCTACAGCCGGAGCAGAGGAAGGAGTTTATGTTATACTGTATATATATGGATATATATATATATATATATATATATATATATATATATATATATATATATATATATATATATATATATATATATATATATATATATATATATATATATATGTGTGTGTGTGTTGTATAGAAGTCTATGCTTCATGTGTTAAAGCTGCATTCTCTCTCCTGACCACCAGGGGGTGACTCCTCTGGTTGTATAGAAGTCTATATAAATGACTCTAGGAAGCAATTTGTAGTTATATTTTAACGCTGAGTAAGCAATATCAACCTGATTATTTGATTGTTTAATCATCACAACTGTCTTTCGAATCCATTCACAAATAGTTTCCGTGTGAACATTCAGAGTGTCATGTTTCTCTCTCACTGCTCTCAGTCCGTGAGGCGTTCAGTGTTCATGCTGAGCTCTTCCTCTGAGGCTCACTAATGCTGCTTTGTTTAGGTCATCAATAATGGAGCTGACCGGGGAGAGGAGAGGAGGTGAGGTAGGATGAAAGGAAAGGAAGGGGGAGGGGAGTTAGGTAGGGTGAACAGGAGGTGAAGTGAAGTGAGGTAGGGTGAACAGGAGGTGAAGTGAGGTAGGATGAAAGGAAAGGAAGGTGAAGTGAGGTAGGGTGAAAGGAAAGGAAGATGAAGTGAGGTAGGATGAACAAGAGGTGAAGGGAAGTGAGGTAGGGTGAAAGGAAAGGAAGGTGAAGTGAGGTGTGGGGGTAGGATGAAAGGGAGATAAGGTGAAGTGAGGTAGGGTGAACAAGAGGTGAAGGGAAGTGAGGTAGGGTGAACAGGAGGTATGGTGAAGTGAGGTAGAGTGAAAGTGAAGGGAGGTGAAGTGAGGTAGGATCAAAAGGAGGTGAAGTGAGGTAGGGTGAACAGGAGGTGAAGTGAAGTGAGGTAGGGTGAAAGTGAATGGAGGTGAAGTGAGATAGGGTGAAAGTGAAGGGAGGTGAAGTGAGGTAGGATGAAAAGGAGGTGAAGTGAGGTAGGATGAAAAGGAGGTGAAGTGAGGTAGGGTGAACAGGAGGTACGGTGAAGTGAGGTAGGTTGAAAGTGAAGGGAGGTGAAGTGAAGTAGGGTGAAAGTGAAGGGAGGTGAAGTGAGGTAGGGTGAACAGGAGGTACGGTGAAGTGAGGTAGGTTGAAAGTGAAGGGAGGTGAAGTGAAGTAGGGTGAAAGTGAAGGGAGGTGAAGTGAGGTAGGGTGAAAGTGAAGGGAGGTGAAGTGAGGTAGGGTGAACAGTGTCCCATGATGCATCACTTCCAATTCCACTGCTAGTAAAAAACGACTGTAGAAGAAAAGCGTTTCTCTGGATTGACGTGCCGCTCAGCTCGAGTCACAGATTTCTTTCATGTGTTTGAACTTGTTTGAAGTCTCTTTTTAAAAGCTGCTCTGGTCAGCTCTCCATCGACCGCTTCACTGTTTTCACTGCCACAGAGCCACCCTGTCACAGCAGTGTGTGCATGAGGTGTTTTTACTCCTTTCATTCATTAATACATCACATTTGTTGAATAAATACACACCAGCAGCAGCGGAGATAGTGAGTCAGATGATATGTTTCACATCGTTTTTGTGTGGATCATAATAACGTATTAATAAAGAACACATCTGTTGGGATTTGACCGAAATAACAGCATTTTCGGGTTAAGCTAGGCGTATAAACAGCTACAATAAAGGCATGTTGGAACATGTTAGCAGCCTCAGTGCAAAGTCATGTCTTGGAACTGTGACAAATATTTAATATAACTTAAACTCAAGTCTATACAAATTAAGTAATTATGTTTTTATTGCCTCAGACCGCAGCCGACGGTTAACCCAAACACAGCTGCAAAAAGAGTTAGCAAGAAGTATATTGATGATGTCTTCCAACATGCTAAAGATATGCAATAAAGAACAATAAACTGCCGTTAAAAGAACCGGGTGTCTTGTTTGATCAGTTCCAAGAACACGCAGTCCAGTTTCTGATTCTTCTGTCAACAATATCTCGCTGAAAGCTGATGCCGGTGAGCGCTCGGCGTTAATGCTGTTTGCCTTAAGTGCAGCGTTTGATCCGGTACGTTGTTGGATCCATACCTTCAGACGAGAGCAGAGGGTCAGAGAGTTCCTGTCCTGTTCGACCGAGGGGAAGTTCCTATTAGTGTGTCCTGAAGGTGATGAGATAGGAGAGCAGCATAGATAGAGCTTTGGTGGCTGAACTAAAGGTGTTTTTAGGCCCCCTCAAACACAATGGTGCGTTTGTGGGAAGCTGGTGAGGGATCGTATCCTGAGCTCAGAGGGAATTACCTTTCACAGCTGGGACTTCCTGTCTGCGTTAGTTGAGTCAAAGTGGATTCCATTCAGTTGCATTATGATGCGTTCAGGCTCTGCTCAGTGAAAATGAGTATTTGTAGGGTACATTATACCGTCATCACGATGTGTTCAATGTAGTGGTAAACATGTGGTCAAGTTTGAAGCCGGTAATCAGTAGTATCTTCATAAATGTGTGAATGGTTTCTCCCATCTGCGCTGACAAGGTCAACCACTTCTTTCAAGGGATGGCCTTTTTATCAGAAAGATCTTGTTGATCCTTTCCTTGTTGTTGTTGATCCTTTCCTTGTTGTTGTTGTTGGTGATCCTTTTCCTGTTGTTGTTGATCCTTTCCCTGTTGTTGTTGATCCTTTCCCTGTTGTTGTTGATCCTTTCCCTGTTGTTGTTGATCCTTTCCTTGTTGTTGTTGATCCTTTCCCTGTTGTTGTTGATCCTTTCCTTGTTGTTGTTGATCCTTTCCTTGTTGTTGTTGGTGATCCTTTCCCTGTTGTTGTTGATCCTTTCCTTGTTGTTGTTGATCCTTTCCTTGTTGTTGTTGTTGATCCTTTCCCTGTTGTTGTTGATCCTTTCCCTGTTGTTGTTGATACTTTCCCTGTTGTTGTTGATCCTTTCCTTGTTGTTCTTGATCCTTTCCTTGTTGTTGTTGTTGATCCTTTCCCTGTTGTTGTTGATCCTTTCCCTGTTGTTGTTGATACTTTCCCTGTTGTTGTTGATCCTTTCCTTGTTGTTGTTGATCCTTTCCTTGTTGTTGTTGATCCTTTCCTTGTTGTTGTTATTGTTGATTGAGCCACGTGAAGCGTCCTCTTTGTTGTTTCCAGGTTTCAAAGCCTTACTGAAGTGCCTTTCTGGAAAGTTCTGCAGCCGAGAGCTGATAGGGATCATGGGGCCCTCAGGGGCCGGCAAGTCCACCTTGATGAACATTCTGGCTGGATACAGGTAAGAGGGCCAGATGCCCCTACTGGGCAGTTCAAGTAACAGCTTGTAATGAGGGCCGTACCCTAGGGCCATTCATAACTATATATATACTCAGGCTGGGAAAAGTTGAAAATTTTTTACTGATTAATCGCATGATTTTTGGCATTATGCGCCAAATTCAATAATGAAGTAAAAACTAGTGTATTGGGCGCTTTTATTTTAAAGTAATGTTATCAGAACAATATAACAGGCACTCTGGAGCAACAGCAAGTTAACAATAGTATATAAATCATTATATATGCCGGGGAAGAACGTGCTTTCACGTTGAGGACAGAAACTACAGAACAAGACGTGTGTCAGTCTGTTGGCAACAAGCCGGTCGGTGAGGCTGCGTAAGCGTGCGCGCACATACGTAAATGGCCTTCTAAGTAAAAGCAATGCCGTTGTATTGCATTCATGGCGTGCATCTTATTTATTTCTTTTGCTTTTTTGATTGATCTCACGTCTGCCGGACTGGGAGAGCCGTAAGATGCCCAGGCCTGAACTACGCCGTGTGGGAGAGATTTAACGTGCAGCACCTGTGTGCGGCAGCATTAAAAAAAAGAGTTAACGCATGATCAAATAATTAGCGCATGATTTTTTCTTTTTTCTTTTTCTTTTTTTTTATTTATGCACAAATAAAGACCAGGATATGCTAATTGTATTAGTATTATGCTGTGAATTATAATAATTACATTTTCACATTTCTTTTTATTGTATTTCTTTTTTTATTTGTATTTTGTCTTTTTGTCCTTTTTCTTTAGTTTTTAGATAAATTATCTTAAAGATACTTCAATAAACAAACTGAGGCTTTACGCGTGTGTGTGTGTGTGTGTGTGTGTGTGTGTGTGTGTGTATGTGTGTGTGTGTGTGTGTGTGTGTGTGTGTGCGTGTGTGTGTGTGTGTGTGTGTGTGTGTGTGTCCTCCCAGGGAAACAGGCATGAAGGGTCAGATCCGGGTCAACGGTCGGCCCCGGGACCTGCGGACCTTCAGGAAGATGTCGTGCTACATCATGCAGGAGGACATGCTGCTGCCGCACCTCAGCACGCGGGAGGCCATGATGGTGAGCGCCGTTACCGCCAGCGTCTCCATGGGAACGCTCCTGTTGCCTGACGACCTCTCTTCCTCTGCTCTCAGGTGTCTGCCAACTTAAAGCTGGATGAGACGATGGACGTGAAGAAAGAACTGGTGAGCTGAACACATGAATGAAGCCGAGCTGAGAGGACGATAAACGCTCCAACGCTTACATGATGTCAATGTTATGTTTCACTGACGTACAATTAAGCAGTCAGTATCAAATGTAATCATGTTATTTATTTATTATTTATGGGTTATTTTAGCCCCTCCCCTCTCCAAAGGTGTTGCCTTTTACCAGGCCGCCATTTTAAATAATAATTTAGAAAGATACAGATTAAATTGAATACAATTTATACATTTACAAGACTCCAAATTACCATAATATATTGTGTTAATATATCAAAAACGTATTTGTACAGACACACACACACACACACACACACACAGACACACGCACACAGACACACACACACAGACACACACACACACACAGACACACGCACACACATGCACAGACACAGACACACACACACTCACAGACACACACACAGACACAAGCACACACATGCACAGACACAGACACACGCACACACACGCACACAGACACACACACAGACACACACACACACAGACACGCACACTCACACAGACACACACACATACAGACACGCACACACACTCACACAAACACACGCACACACACTCACACACACGCAAACACACACAAAGTTTCTTTTAACGACCCATTTCTAAAAACCCACATTCATGCGTCCATATTTAAAGTGTGCGTCGCTCGGTGTTGTGCGTCCGTATTTAAAGTGTGCGTCGCTCGGTGTTGTGCGTCCGTATTTAAAGTGTGCGTCGCTCGGTGTTGTGCGTCCGTGCAGGTGAATGAGATCCTGACGGCGTTGGGGCTGCTGGACTGCGCTCACACTCGCACCAGCTCGCTGTCCGGCGGGCAGTGCAAGCGGCTCGCCATCGCCCTCGAGCTCGTCAACAATCCTCCCGTCATGTTCTTCGACGAGCCCACCAGGTGAGGCGGAGCGTGGTGGTTCAACTACTACAAGATGAGTTGTGTAACAGAAGATGACGCGTACATAGGAGGATCTGACCTTCGCCGTATGAAGGTCAAAAGGCTACAAAAGGGACACATATTGGAATATAATATACCATTTATAATGTTTTAATTTCTAGTTTTATACCAACATTATACTTTGCCAAAGTTCATGGGTTCGTAAACAAATTGTCAATGTGAACTTTTTTAATGATCGGTGACCCAGATGCAGTTTCACATCTGGCTGAGAACATTTCTGATGATTCTGGTGACAGTCGGACATCTGGTGTCAGAGGACAAGTATACTTTTAATTACAGAGGCTCCATCTGGCTGGGACTCCAGCTCTCTAACGAAAGAAGAAGAAAGAAAGAAACCAAATGAACCATCTATGTATATATATATATATATATATATATATATATATATATATATATATATATATATATATATATATATATATACATAGCTGGTTCATCACAGCAGCTTATTTTTCCAAAATGTCAAACGTTTTCATTTAAGGGTTTCTATTAGCGGACCGGTGATGTCATTACACATGTTATTACACGTTAATGACTCTCTGTCCTCGTCATCAGACATGTTATTGCACATGTTATTACACGTTAATGACGCTCTGTCCTCGTCATTACACACGTTATTACACATGTTATTACACGTTAATGACTATGTCCTCCGTCATTACACATGTTATTACACATTAATGACTGTCCTCCGTCATTACACATGTTGTTACACGTTAATGACGCTCTGTCCTCGTCATTACACATGTTATTACACATGTTATTACACGTTAATGACTCTGTCCTCGTCCAGTGGGCTGGACAGCGTGTCGTGCTACCAGGTCGTCTCTCTGATGCGTTCGCTGGCGCTGGGAGGACGGACCATCATCTGCACCATCCACCAGCCCAGCGCCAAGCTGTTTGAGATGTTTGACAAGGTACGAGTCTGTGTGTGTGTATGTCTGTCTGTCTGTCTGTGTGTGTGTGTGTGTGTGTGTGTGTGTGTGTGAGTGTATGTGTGTGTGTGTCTTAGTCAAGTCAAATCTCAATCTGTAACGTGGCCAGTGACATACATGTAGTACTGCAAAGTTTTCCTCTGAAGTAGAAGTACACAGTAAGTAGTACACAGTAAGTAATATACAGTAAGTAGTACACAGTAATTAGGATCATCATAATACATCTGCAGCTGTTTGGGGCCCTTTTAGTTGTGTGGGGCCCTTTTAGTTGTGTGGGGCACTTTTAGTTTTTTGGGGGCCCTTTTAGTTGTGTGGGGCCCTTTTAGTTGTTTGGGGCCCTTTTAGTTGTTGGGGCCCTTTTAGTTGTTTGGGGCCCTTTTAGTTGTTGGGGCCCTTTTAGTTGTTTGGGGCCCTTTTAGTTGTTGGGGCCCTTTTAGTTGTTTGGGGCCCTTCTAGTTGTTTGGGGCCCTTTTTGTTGTTTGGGGCCCTTTTAGTTGTTTGTGGCCCTTTTAGTTGTTGGGGCCCTTTTAGTTGTTGGGGCCCTTTTAGTTGTTGGGGTCTTTTTAGTTGTTTGTGGCCCTTTTAGTTGTTGGGGCCCTTTTAGTTGTTGGGGCCCTTTTAGTTGTTTGTGGCCCTTTTAGTTGTTGGGGCCCTTTTAGTTGTTGGGGCCCTTTTAGTTGTTTGGGGCCCTTTTAGTTGTTGGGGCCCTTTTAGTTGTTGGGGTCCTTTTAGTTGTGTGGGGCCCTTTTAGTTGTTGGGGTCCTTTTAGTTGTTTGGGGCCCTTTTAGTTGTGTGGGGACCCAACTGACTCGGGTGTGCGATGTCACTGGTGTGATGCCGACCTTCACCTTTGACCTTGACTGTTCTGTGTTGCCCTCCAGCTGTACATCCTCAGTCAGGGGCAGTGCATCTACAAAGGCTCCGTCCCGTACCTCATCCCCTACCTGAAGACGCTGGGCCTCCGCTGCCCCACCTACCACAACCCTGCCGACTTCAGTACGTCCCACGTCGCATCCGCACCGCGCGTTCGATGCCGAGCAGGATGCTAAACCTCTCCGTGTCTCCCTCAGTCATCGAGGTGGCGTCCGGAGAGTACGGAGACATGAACCCGGTGCTGTTTGAGGCGGTCCAGAGTGGGATGTGTGCGTTGGGAGAGAAGAAGACCCAGAGCGACAGCAACGGCCAGTCAGTGTGTGCAGCGAATTGTGCGACGGTACGTGGGTTGTTTACATTTGTGTCATTTAAGGTGTACTGTGTGCTTTGGAATTCTAATTTTCTCACTTTTTCATGTTTACACCGAGATTTCACAAAATGTTTGGTCATGGAAATTTGGTTTAAAGTCATGGAAATCCTTTGTGTATGAACCCTGTTCCTGGTGCCATCGTTTGTGTTGTGCTGCAGCTTTTTTGTAGCGTACATTTTAATGTTGTGTTGTTATCTCTCCCCGCAGGAGGCCGGACACATAGAGAGACATTCCTTTGCCACGAGCACACTAACACAGTTCTGCATCCTCTTCAAGAGAACCTTCATCACGATATGTCGAGACCAGGTGGGTGAGATCCGATGAAGCCGGTTCCAAACAGGCCAGGAGACGCTCCCTAACACGTGGACGTTTCTTTTGTTTGTTTTCCCGGTTGCCAGGTCCTGACCCACCTACGGCTGATGTCCCACATCGCCATCGGCGTGCTGATCGGCCTGCTCTATCTGAACATCGGCAACGACGCCAGCAAGGTCTTCAACAACACCGGCTTCCTCTTCTTCTCCATGCTCTTCCTCATGTTCGGAGCGCTCATGCCGACCGTGCTGACCTGTGAGTCCGTGCGAAGGGCAGGGAGTTCTCTTTTTGACACCTTTTTGACTGCAGATGTAAAAAAAAGTACCACAACCAGCATTTCACTCACCAGATGCCCGTAACCCCAGGCTTCAGCCTGAGATTCTAGGTTCGAGGTTCGAGCTTCTAGCGTCTTCTTCTTCTCTTTCTTTCATTGAAAGAAGTCACGCTGCCCCACTGACCAATCACAGCGCATGTTAATGATGGTCACGCCGGGCTTTGACTTGATACTGACGGCTTTGTGCGCCTTCTTCTAGTTCCTCTGGAGATGTCGGTGTTCCTGAGGGAGCACCTGAACTACTGGTACAGCCTGAAGGCCTACTACCTGGCCAAGACCATGGCCGACATCCCGTTCCAGGTGAGCTGCCAGTGCTTGGGGGGTCTGAGGGATTAGGGTTGCACCGCTGCACCCTAGTGGCGCATGCAGGTTGTTGCAGTGGGTTATTACACTTCAGTTTCTCTGGTTGGCTCTCTCCATTAATATTTACCGTGTATTTTATTGTGTGTGTGGTATTTGAGTCCTCGAGTAAGACAGAATGTAAGAAGATGTCACCTATTGGTTCGTTGACTCTTTTGAAGCCTTGAGTTTTGGCGTTTTAGCCGTCACCATCTTGGCTTTTTTTTCTATACGTCTCTGGTAGAGACCTGTCAATCACCTTGTAGCCCCGCCCCTAAAGCGTCCCCTGCTTTATGGTCTGTTTGACTCTAAATGACCATAATTTACTAAATGAACATCATGCTGTATTGAAGAAGACTTGAAACTAGAGATTGAGACATAAACTCATGTTTACAATGTTTACTGAGGGAATACATCAAGAGAAGTAGAGTCATTTATTTAGACTTCGATACAACCAGAGGAGTCACCCCCTGGTGGTCAGGAGAGAGAATGCAGCTTTAACACATGAAGCATAGACTTCTATACAACCAGAGGAGTCGCCCCCTCGTGGTCAGTAGAGAGAATGCAGCTTCAACACATGAAGCATAGACTTCTATACAACCTGAGGAGTCGCCCCCTGGTGGACAGGAGAGAGAATGCAGCTTTAACACATGAAGCATAGACTTCTATACAACCAGAGGAGTCACCTCCTGGTGGTCCGGAGAGAGAATGCAGCTTTAACACATGAAGCATAGACTTCTATACAACCAGAGGAGTCACCTCCTGGTGGTCCGAAGAGAGAATGCAGCTTTAATACATGAAGCATATACTTCTATACAACCAGAGGAGTCACCTCCTGGTGGTCAGGAGAGAGAATGCAGCTTTAACACATGAAGCATAGACTTCTATACAACCAGAGGAGTCGCCGCCTGTTGGACACTAGGGAGAATGCAGCTTTAGCACAATTTAGCATTAGCTTCCCTCTTCAGAACTAGAGGCTAAGTTAGCTAGCTAGCTAGCAGGCACTAAAATAAAGGTGAAGGGAGGCGTTACTATTATGTAACTATTGTTTCAGGTGCTCTGCCCCATCCTGTACTGCAGCATCGTGTACTGGATGACAGAGCAGCCTCCTGAGGCCAGCCGCTACCTGCTCTTCGTGGCCCTGTCCACCTGCACGGCCCTGGTCGCCCAGTCCCTGGGCCTGCTGGTCGGGGCCGCCTCCCCCTCGCTACAGGTACGACACGTCGCACACGCTCAACGTGAGGTGAACGAACACACGCTACACACACGGGTGAAGAACGCGTGGTTTCTTCCCGCAGGTCGCCACGTTCGTCGGGCCGGTCACAGCCATCCCCGTGCTGCTGTTCTCCGGGTTCTTTGTGAACTTTGACACGATCCCCAAATACCTGCAGTGGAGCTCCTATGTGTCGTATGTCAGGTGAGTGCAGCTAAATATGATATGGATATTATAATGATATTATATGTTATTACAACCTGGGTCATTTCTATTCTCCCTGAGTGATCATTTAGATAAGTAGAAAGTATTGCGTAACCACACAAAACCTAACCCAACTCATTATTACGGCTTTCCAGCTCTCGGTTTTAAAATACACACTTCATAAAAATGTGCAAAAACATTTATTAAATCTAGTTTTACTTAAATTGCACTTTTCAAACAATTCAAAGTGTGTGTGTGTGAGTGTGTGTGTGTTGCAGACTTTCCATTCTAATCTCCATGAATCAGGTTAAATGATCACTTTACAGACTAATGGCCCAGCGGTCTGAACAAAATAAGTTGCCTATATATATATATATATATATATATATATATATATATATATATATATATATATATATATAATATACATTATATATATAATAATATATATACTGTATATTATTATATATTATAATAATATACAGTATATATATATACTGTATATTATTATATATTATATATATAGTGTATATTATTATATATTATAATAATATACAGTATATATATATACTGTATATCATTATATATTATTATACGTTATAATAATATACAGTATATATATACTGTGTATTATTATATATTATTATACGTTATAATAATATACAGTATATATATAATATTATTATACGTTATAATAATATACAGTATATATATATATATACTGTGTATTATTATATATTATTATACGTTATAATAATACACAGTATATATATATATATACTGTGTATTATTATATATTATTATACGTTGTAATAATATACAGTGTATATATATATACTGTGTATTATTATATATTATTATACGTTGTAATAATATACAGTATATATATATATTATATTATTATACGTTGTAATAATATACAGTATATATATATATATATATATATACTGTGTATTATTATATATTATTATACGTTATAATAATACACAGTGTATATATATATATATATACTGTGTATTATTATATATTATTATACGTTATAATAATATACAGTATATATATATATATATACTGTGTATTATTATATATTATTATACGTTATAATAATACACAGTATATATATATATATATATATATATATATATATACTGTGTATTATTATATATTATTATACGTTATAATAATACACAGTATATATATATATATATATATATATATACTGTGTATTATTATATATTATTATACGTTATAATAATACACAGTATATATATATATACTGTGTATTATTATATATTATTATACGTTACAATAATATACAGTATATATATATATATCATCCTCCCCTCAGGTACGGCTTCGAGGGCGTCATCCTGTCCATCTACGGGATGAACCGCTCAGAGCTGGCGTGTCCGGTTCCGGTCTGTAAGTTCCAGAAGCCGGAGGAGGTTCTGCAGCTGCTGGACGTGGAGAACGCAGAACTCTACGTGGACTTCATCGTGCTCTTCGTCTTCTTCGTCGCGCTGCGGCTGGCGACCTTCCTCATCCTCCGCTACAAGGTCAACTCTGAGCGGTAGAGCTGTCACACGCCCAGAGAGACTTCTCCTCCGGACCTCGTCTCTCTCTCTCTCTCTCTCTCTCCATCCCTCTCTCTCTTTCTCTTTATCGCTCCCTATCTCTCTCTTGCTCTCCTCTCTCACGTTCTCTCTTACTCCCTCATCCCTCTCTCTCTTCCTCTATCTCTCAGTCTCTCTCTCCCTCCCTCTGTCTCTTCCTCCCTCTCTCTCCCTCCATTGCTCTCTCCTCCCTCTTCCTCTCTCTCTCCCTCTCCCTCCCTCTCTCTCTCTCCCTCCCTCCATCTCTCTCTCTCTCTCCACAGACACACAACCTCTCATTCATAAAAATGCGCCGCTGCTTTAAGGGGCGGAGCTTCTGGTCTGCACTGCATCTTACTGGTTTCACCTGGAGGACTGGACTGAAGGAGCGAGGAGGCCACGCCCCTTCAGCTGTGAGGAGGCCACGCCCCTTTTCGCTGTGAGGAGGCCACGCCCCTTTCTGCTTTGTTCACATTCCTCCAGAAACGTGACTAGTGGACGAGTGAGTTCTCTCTCTCTTTTCTCTTAGAAGAAGAGAGAGCGTTTAGGTGACGCAGGAGAACACTGAGCTAGTTTTAGTTGTGTTATTTCTGTTGTTATTGTTGTTGTTGTTGTTGTTGTTGGGTGACAGCTGGTTGTTGTCCCCAAACACACATTAAATCATTGTTTGAGCTAGATTGTTTTTTAACATGTTGATAGTTGTAAATTAATCTTTATCATGATTGTCTACGGAAATTTGGTATTTTTTGTACTTCCACGATGACGATGATCTGAAACCTCCTTAATCATTTTATACTGTACTGTACTATCCTTAGTATTATATGCATAACAGATCCTTTACTGTTTATTATGTCATGCGATCATTGTTGGTGCTAACCTGAAGGTTCATGTTTTATTTTGAACACATAAAGAAGTGAAGCAGACCGGAGAACAACCAAAGAAACGCTTCTGTCGCTGGAAGTGAGCTCACCTTTTGTTCACTTGTTGTTGTCGTTGTTGTTGTTGTTGTTGTTGTTTGTCACGACCACTGAGATGTCCATTCATCCTCCTCTGAGATATATGTTGTGTAACGTTCAGCTCAACTGTCTCTGACGTTCCAATAAACTCGGATCGAACCACTTTGATTGAATATGTCGTGTATCCCTGCTGAGTCAGCGTCTTTAGTACGACCCGGCTCCTGCTTTGTGACTTTGTTTTGAAAGCTGCGATATGAATACGATTAGTATTATTACAAAATATGTTTATCCCAATACAAAATTGCAAGAAATACATTTTACATTTTCAGTGAAATATAAAATATGTATTTAATTAGATAATTACCACTTCCGGTGTATGTGTATGTATGTATATATATATATATATAGATATATAGATATATATATATATAATAATAATTAATTAATAATTAAAAACAATATATATATGAAATAAAAAATGATATATATATAATTTGTAATTTTGTATACATATATTATTTAGTAATATTTGATTATAATTACTATCTCTCTCTCTCTATATATATATGTATATATATACATATATATATATATATATATATATATATATATATATATATATATATATATATATATATATAAACCCACACACATGACACATCATAATAATAAAAATATATATACAAAATTACAAATGATATATTTATATATATATCATTTTTGTTGTTGTGGCTGGTGGAGCTCGATGCAAACTATTAAAAGTTAGTATTAATAACTACAGTGAAATAAAAACAGTGATGAAAGAAAAGTCCACTACGTATTGCCTCTGATAAGTAGATCCGCCCTCCTCTGCCTCTGATTGGCTCCTTCTCGTTGCTTTCCGTTGGTTGGATTGGTTAGATTTACCCACGAGGAGTAGGATTGGTCAGAGTGAGGGTAAAGTATGTATAAGCCAATCAGAGGCGGAGTAGGGCGGGTCATACCTTTACCAGTCTCGAAAAAAAGAAACAAATCCGCCATCCGCGTTAAATGAACTGTGGAGGGCAGCAATGCGCCGTTGCTGCTTCTAGTCTGCCGCTAATCGAACGGACGAAGAAGAAGAGACCGGAAGAAGGAAGAAGGAGAAGGAGGAGAAGAAGAAGAGCAGAGCAGAGGTTGTTTATTTACTCTCATGAAATGACAAGAAGGTCTTTACAATAATAATTAGCCTGCTGACCGTTTTCACTTCCGGTCCACAGCTTAAGTTACAGTAAGTTATCATTATAACCCCGGTGCTATACACCTAGTGCTCTATTTACACTAAATAATGTTCCTTTATCTGCCAAATGTTTACATTTTAACCAGCTACATCTTCATCAGGTTAGATTAATATGTCTGTTTGTCTGACATTAAGTTCTCTTGACACATGATACTCTAACAGACTAAAACAAGATATATATATATATATATATATATATATATATATATATATTATTATTATTATTATTATTATTATTATTACAGACACAAGAATAACAAGCACATCATGTGCAATATTACATTTGTCCAACTTGTCCAATAATACATTTCAATTTCATGTGCAATGTTGTTATTTATTATATTATTATAATTTATTTGTATATCTCCCTCCATATTTATTTTCTATTTTATTTCCGTTAGGAACTTTTTATACACTTTATACTATTGTGTTTAATCTTTGTTGTTGTATTTTATTTTTTCTATTTAAGCTTAATTTTTTACTTTATTTATTTACTTTGATTGTGTTCTATTTTTCCCTGGTTGACAAAACGTATAAGAACTCTACAAGTGTAAAATAAATAATACTAACGTATTATTTATTTTACACTTGTTTACATTTTATAGTTTTTTGCTGTTTTTCTGTTGTAATTGGACCAGAGGAGGGAATGCTGCCGCTACTGGGATCTGAGTTGACACCAGTGCAGCTCTATCGACTTCTCCTCAGGTGCTGCAGGCAGCTGCCCTCTGCAGCGATGCAGCAGCATTATCGACACGCCATCAGACAGGTGAGCTCACCTGAGCGCCGCCTGACGAGATGGAAACGCTTTGCAGAGGAGCTTGACACTTTAGTACAGGGGTGCCCACACTTTTTTGGCTCGCAAGCTACTCTTAAAATGACCAAGTCAAAAAGATCTACCTACCGTAATAATGGTAAATATATATATATATATATATATATATATATATATATATATATATATATGTGTTTGTGTATATGACGATACTTTATATTTACAATATTGGCATACCTTGCATAACTGCATTATGACACAATACAATTCCGTACATTTTTGGTCATTACATTTTGCTCTGATGACTTCACTGAATGGAACCAGCAGGGTTGCATAGTCCGGACAGTAGCTGCTGGTAGCCAGCCTCAGGCAGACCAAATGGTCATCAGTCATGGTGGAACGGTGTTTGGACTTTATATTTTCATAATATTATTATACAGTCGGCCTTCTCCAGATGCGCACCGAACAGCCGTCTTTGAAGAGCTCTCGCTCGAACAGAACAGGTGATCTTCGTTGCCACATCCATGATCTCTTTCACGTTTAACATTGTAGCACATAATGCTTGTTGGTGTATTATGCAGTGTTAATTAAGGAAGTCTGGGAAAACATCATCCTCCCTGTACTTGGCAATAAATCCATTCAAGCTGCCAAACACTGCCGCCGCACCGTCCGTGGCGATTGACAATAATAGGCTTGTTTGAGATGAGCCGGTTCTGTGCAGAATCGATCGGCGGCGATCGGCGCGCAATGCATGCTGGGTAGATTTGTGTCTGACTTGCTCTGACGTCATGCACACGTGGTCAACGATAATCTCACGAGAGCAAGGCAGCCCTCGATTTCCGAGCCAGGCGCCGCAGTAGCTCTCCATCGACTGCTTGGCCCAGTGCATGATGGGAAACGCCAGGCTGTCGCCACATCAGAGAGCTGATTGGCTCTTAGATCTGACAGCAAACACCACATGTTGTAGAAAATCCTTATTTTATGTGTAGTTGTAATACTTAACGCTGGATTGTTGACTATTCGTCTCATTTTTAATACTAAAACATATTAGTATTGTTAATACAAAATCTTATTAATATAACACATCCAGTAGTAATGTATTTCACAGGCAGACATAAAAAGAACAAAGGATGCAGCTACACACACATTTCTACATAAATATATATTTATAAATGCATATGAAAAAATCCAAACGTGATCTGTAAACTACAAGTAGACAAAAGTTCGGAACTAACAGGAAGTCATTTTTCTGTGACTTCCTGTTTATACTTTGAAGTCAGCTGAAAACTGTCCGGCTTGATCGCAGTTTATTGACAACGCCTCCTGCTGCGGCCGCTGCTCTCTGGACTCCTTCGCAGCTCTTTCGAAGGAGCCTACTAATTTGCCCACCGGGAGCTGCGTTTTGTCGATAAAGTTTAATTTTCTTAATGGTATGCGATCTACCTGCACTACCTTCGACGTATTGGGCACCCCTGCTTTAATATGTAGAATATTAAATGATATACAGCTAACTCTGGAGTCCGGCGTCATGACTCCGGTCCCAAAGGAGTCATGAGGTCGTCTAGTTTTTATACGATATGATGAAGTGTCTTGAAAACTAAAACACTTGGTTACCCGATGCTTTTGGTTTCCAGGGTTACGTCAGTCACTCGGATGAAGACGACCCGGAGAGGATACAGATGATGATCCAAAGAGCCGTCGCAGACGCAGCCTGGGTTCTGGATAAAGTACGGATGAAGGCCTTTTTTTACATTTTATTATTTATATAAATACACACTGCCATGTTTAATTCTGTGTTTTATTGACAGTACACCAAGAAGAAGTGATGCTCATAACCCACGGGGGGGTCGTGGATGTGATGTTCATCCTGTTATCTGTTCTCGTTATTGTGGAGACGTGAAGGATGAAGCAACATCTGATGGATGTTTGGACTTCTTAGTGAATGAGTCGTCATTATCCAGAAAGAAAAAGTGTGAATACTGTTCCTAGATTGAAATGACATCACTGTATATTGTAATTATTTTTTTTAATGAAATAATTCTCAATAATTGTAGCTTACAGTATAAACTTGAAGTTACCACGAGGAACTTTCATGTTGTGTTGATTCTGGCGCCCCCTGTGGACTAAAGTGGTAGTGTCTCTGAGCACCTGACTAATGCTCTCAACATGAACTCTGTACTTTGTGGTGTTTCAGGAGGAAAACTGACTCAGTTATTCTCTCATATTAGTTTCATATTTTATACATCAGCTTTGTGTGAAATCCTGAAATGAAGACAAGAAGAAAATACTTTGTTCATGTTTGTTTATTCATCATAAACATTCAGTTTGTCTGTTAAATGACTCTTGATCAACTATTTCATGAACAGATTCACGTCATCCACACAATCAATCAGTTTAAAATGAATCATTTGCCAAACAAATAAATGTAATTAAGGATTTGTTCACAAATACACACAAAGAGAATCAATCAGTTTAAAATGAACCTCATGTATATTATCCCTCGTGTAGCCCTTACTCATCCCGTATACACCCCGTGTCCTGCGGGTCAAACTGCCTTTGCTAAGGAGCCTTCGATGAGTGCGAGCACACCGAGGGAGATGTGAACAGCGCTAAGCTCTTTATTCACACATAACAATGTGTGAATAAACGTTGACAAGACATCATGTTGTCCTGAGTGATGTCACACAGCAGCAACGTTAGTGATGTCAGGCCCCCATTGACTTGGTTGGATAGAAAGAGCATGGCCCTGAAACTCTAACTAAACTCTGATTTAGCTGGAACCCGTAAACGTTTCCCTGTCTGCGTACGAATACAGCCTACGTACCTTCCTTTCCTCGTGTCTTTATTCACACATAGCAATGTGTGACAGACGATTTCAATTTTAATCAATTCAGTTTATTTCGTATAGCCCAGAATAACAAGCAAAATGTTTTACCTCAGAGGGCTTTGCAATCTGACATCCTTACAGTCACTTCATTACAGTCACATGACTTCATTACAGCCACATGACTAAAGACGCCATCTCTCTCTCCCTGTCTGTCTGTCTGCGCGTGTCTATTTATTCATGTACAATTATTTTAAAGCTAGTAAATCAATAATTCCCTCATTGTGTCGCTGCAGCAGAAAGGCCAATCAGAGAAACACGGAATCGTATTCACGAAGCAACAAAGTGCTCACTCGGCAAAGCACACAGTGTGTGTGTGTGTGTGTGTGTGTGTTTGCAATCCCTCTCCCCGGATGGACAGAAGCAATGTACGTCACGTGACCAGAATGAACAGCATAAATTGTGAATATTGAGTAGTAGGCATGGTCCACAATCCGTAGAGAGGTAGGCGACAGAAGGGGGCGGGGCTACGGCGGCACGAGGCCGGCTCACAAGGCCCCGCCTACTCTCACCCTACATAACACCATCTGTAGGCTCGCACAAACACTACTAGACAGCACGACAGGGCATTACACACAGCTGAAGAGGTCCGACCATGGCATTGGTGCACCCCAGAAAGTTGACTCATGATTGTATATTACAGGTTTACATGTGTCTCCATGGTGCAAGTTTCTCTTTGTCCGAAATGCTCAAAGGGACATTCGGGGATCCCGTGTGGCTACTACAACGGCTGCTTGCAGAAATTGGAAAACACCGCAGAACCTGGAACCTGCTATCTAAACCCCTGAGGGTATCCGAGGATCCTTGCTGGCCGTCTGCCGCCCGTGTGGTGCAGGACATGCAGGAAATGTTAGGGTTCCTCGGAGCTTCATAACTCCAAAGAGGAGCACTTATGAACTAAAGAATCATCAGTGTCTCCGTTTGAGGTTATCACTTAGTGTTTTTGTAAGGTTAATCAAAATGACCAAATCTGGACACAGAGAGGAAAACTGTAAATGTATTCAATGCAATTTGATTGTCACAAGTAAGACAACCCCAAAGAGAAGCACTTATGAACTAAAGAATCATCGGTGTCTCAGTTTGAGGTTATCTGAATGTGATTTCATTGAGATCTATCTTCCGTTGTAATCTGTAGAATTTGTCTTGTTGAACCGCCCCAACAAGTAGCACTTACTGAATGTAAACACAAGCCAATGCTCAAGTTGAGGCAATATAAAAGACTTCCAATGAGCAGTCATGGTATCCCCGTAGTCCAGATGGTTCTTCCTAGCATCCTTGTGTCCCAGAAGCTGTGGAAGTGGTGTTTCTTGCACAGATTTGCCCATCTTAAATACAAAATGTCGTCAAGTCACATGAACTCCGCCTATTTTTGGAGGAAGTTTCAATGGTCTTGATGATGTCGTAAACAATAGCTTCATGAAGAGACAATCATCCTGAATGTGTGCAGTACTTTGAAGCAAAACAAACACATGTAGTTAGCACTGTATATCTACTCCAAAAGGCACATTCCAGCATAAGACCAAAGACAGCTTCTGAAACATAGACAACAAATCTGAATGTGAAACCAATGCAGAATGACGGACTAAATTAGAAGAGCATATCTCACTGGAGTTTTCAAACGACATACAGCTTACATCCTCAAAGATGCAAAGATGATGTGAGTAAATCAAACACTGTAACTCTTCCACTGTTTTATTATAGATCTCAACCTCAAATAAGTAAGTGTCACATGATCTTCATCATCACGTGTTCAAGGCAGCGAAGGGAACAGCTCCTGTCTCCAACGGTGAGACTGTCTACAAATATGAATGTGTCCTCTCTTAAATATCTGCCGTATATTAAGCCAGCTGTTCTCTCCACGGCTCTTTCAGCTGCCTTCTGGTGGTCCCTGGTCCTTAAGGACTACATGGACATCCAGGAGGCAGTGCTGGCCATGAGGCTGATGGGGAGCAGCCTGTCCTCTGCTGGCCTTCCTCCTCCTCCTCTTCCTCCTCCTGCCGGTCAGCCTCCTCTTCCTGGACCACCCAGGTCCAGGTCCTACAGGAAGAGGAAGGCAGCCTCGACCCGGCAGCAAAACCTGCAAGCAGACGACGCAGGAGACTTGACTCTGTCCACCTTCACATTCATGAGTGACTTACTGCACGTTCGTCAGTGGAAAAACTAAAGAGGAGATGAGGGAAAGACACAAGGGGGATTACATCAAACATATATATAATAGTTTCTTATTCCTTTGTATTTATTTATTTACTATTATTTGCCATTTATGTTGTTATGTGTTTTTTTTATATGATGAATATGTATATAAATAAATATATATCTATATATATTTAAACACTGTAACAAGATAACTGTAGAATTTACAGTAAGGATCTGTAGTATATTTCACAGTATGCTTACTGTAAAATTAATCACAGTACCTGTTTGTAGTCATTTCTACAGTAATAATCCCAGTACCGTCATTGTTATTACAGTAGTTATCAAAATACTGTAGGTTTAAATCCTCATTTTACTGTAAATGAATAACAGTAAAATAATTACATACTGTAAAATGAAGATGCACTTTTGTTCAACAAAAGTCATTTATTTTAATATTTCAACATTTTAAATGAAACATTTCCTTTTTGTTTTTAGTTTGTAAAAAAAATTGTTTGTAAACAACAACATTTTTTATGGTATTCTTGAACATGCAACATTTTAAATGTTCCTCTTTCTTCAAGTTAATATGACAATTTAAACATGTTTTAAAGTAATTTGACAGTAAACAGTAAAATTCAAGCAATGGAAGCAATGAAATATTCAGGTCAAGGGGGAAATGTATAAAAACTATTTGAACTAAAACAAATAATTGTAGTACAATAAAAAGTCCATGACTGACTTTACTGTATTGAACTGAATCCTCTTCCTGGAGGTCATCTTCTCCATGAACTGAGTCTCTTCATGAACTGAGTCTCTTCATGAACTGAGTCTCTTCATGAACTGGAGTCTCTTCATGAACTGAGTCTCTTCATGAACTGAGTCTCTTCATGAACTGAGTCTCTTCATGAACTGAGTCTCTTCATGAACTGAGTCTCTACATGAACTGAGTCTCTACATGAACTGGAGTCTCTTCATGAACTGAGTCTCTACATGAACTGAGTCTCTTCATGAACTGGAGTCTCTTCATGAACTGAGTCTCTACATGAACTGAGTCTCTTCATGAACTGAGTCTCTTCATGAACTGGAGTCTCTTCATGAACTGAGTCTCTTCATGAACTGAGTCTCTACATGAACTGAGTCTCTTCATGAACTGGAGTCTCTTCATGAACTGAGTCTCCTCATGAACTGAGTCTCTTCATGAACTGGAGTCCTCTTCCCTGCAGTGGAAGGACAGAGAGACATTGGTTACCGATTCCCATTAGAAATACCGCAATATGTTTCTACTATGACGATGTCAGCCTATGTGGTGTTTGTCTGGTACTGGGATCTCACCAACATGATGAGCCTTGAGGCTCAGCAGGGACACCTGGGCCTTAACATCAGCCTGGTGGAGGTTTTCTGCAACACAAAATAAACACACAATAGTACCATATTTATTATGAGAGACATGAAAGAAACCCTTACTTTGATGTTCCAGGTGTATTTAGGGGGAAAGTGAGAAGATAAGCATTGTTTAGTCTGGAAGGTGTGGTTCACGTGGGGGACGGGCACATGAAGCAGGACAGAGACGGTTCTTTATATATGGGGCTGTGAACAGGTGTGTGTGTGTGTGTGTGTGTGTGTGTGTGTGTGTGTGTGTGTGTGTGTGTGTGTGTGTGTGTGTGTGTGTGTGTGTGTGTGTGCAATCAGCAATTCTATATGTTTAAATGCCTATTGTGGAGGATATCATGATTGATTAAATTAGACCCGAACACGACAGGAGGGTTAAGCTAGCAGCAAAGTATCAACGTTATACCAGCTGGTGCAGTCTGCCCTGCCATGTAGCGTTAGCTCAGAAAGTTGTGTTAAAGTCTTAGCTTACTTGTTGTGTAGTTCTGGTTCACCTTCAGTGGTGCTCGGTAACGTTACCCATGTCACGTTGTGCCGCACGGTAGCTAGCAAGAGAGAAAGTCAAATCTTCTCCATGGAGCTAGCCTTAGCTAATGAGCAGCAACACACACATACACAGCGACGGTGTCACACATAAACAATTCTAAATAATTTACAAGTTACACTAAACTTCTGCCATTTATCAACTATATGAAGCCAAATGATTTACATCACAACTTAACGTGCAAATACTATATGTTGGTAATATTAGTAACACTAACGTTAGCTTACTAGTGCAGGAAAGTGTCCCTACTTCTTCTCTTAAAGTCACATAGTTAGCGTTACACGGTGACTTTACGTGATAAGACTGTGCTGTCTGTAATTAATGTACATTTACAAAATGCTGGCAAGAAGGAAATATGAAGGAATAATAATGAGCTTTGTTATCTTGCTGGTGCTGAAGTTGAAGTGGACTCTGGTCAGAAATGATGTAGCTTACTGTCATCGTTTGTGTAACACAGTGGTTCTCAAACTGTCTCTAGTAATTGTTTTATTTGTATACTTAAAAAAAAAATGGGGAAATTATTCTCTGCATTTTACCATCTTTAGTAATTAAGGAGCAGTGTGTTGTTGTGAAGCATTGGGGCTTCAGTGTCTTGCTCAAGGACACTTCAACATGAAACTATGGAGAACAGGGATGAACCGCTACCTAATGGTTTCAGGACAACCACTCTCCCCATGAACATGACAACTTTACTAGAAAAGTACAAAGTACATGGACATAAAACGTCATTAATAAATACATGGAGAAATGCCTGTACTTTCATGGAAATGTTTACGTTACGCCGTTAACAGGCGACGCTGCTCATGCACGACTCGACGATTCTTGGCGTTTTGCTAAAAGCCTCCGTGGGATCTCCGTGAGGTTGGCTTGTCTGCTGTTGCGTCTCTCAAAACAGAATATAGATCTAAGCCCAACATTGAGCATTAATTGAGTGGCCGTATAAAATCTACAACCCTGTTTAAAAAATATGTGTAGAGGAAAGCAGCTCACTGCAGCCACTAATACTGATACAACCTGATGGCTCACACATCTGCACTCATTTTGTTTTGCACAGGTTGAACGTTATTGTTATTATCTTGAAAATATCTTCAGTGTTTTATATTTTATATAATGAGTGTCTTCAATGCAAGCAGATTTATTTTGGTAATTTGACTTCTTTTGAATATGTGGCTCTGAATTCCACTCAAGTTTTATTCCTCAACATTTACAGACCACCTAAATACTGTGCAACCTCCTTTGATGAGTTTACTGAACTGCTGTCGATAATCTGTATTGATTTTGATTGTGTTGTCATTGTTGGTGATTTTAATATCTATGTTGATAATCCCCAGGTCTACCTTGTGAACCATCCGACCCCTCAGGTCGTCTGCGACGGTTCTACTTCCTTCCATATTAATCCTCACAGGAGCAGCAATATGACAGAGTGAGAAAAGCAACCGTTGAAGATTTGGAGGTCATGCAGTACTATGACCTACAGAATGGAGGCGTAAGTGAGGCCCAGTAGGCCTCCCTTACACTGTGGTATTTTCACTCAGTGTTCTCTGCAACACCGTCTGCATTCACACAATGACTGACATGTTTCCCCTGTGTTTTACAAGTATTTAACCCTCGCGTTGTCCCAGGGTCAAAATGACCCGCGTCCGAGTGTAAGGCCCAATCCCAGTGTTCCCCCTAAACCCTCAAACCCTGAACCCTCAGGGACTCACTGACGTCAGCTGTGTGAGAGTCTGTGAGGTTTGAACTGGTGTGAATATGAATGGGACAGCACTTTGCTGCAACATATCACGTGACTACACTGGAAAAAATTTGGAGTGACATTTACTTAAAAAAAGCTCGGTAACAATTTCCACACAGAAATTCCAAGTAATTTTTAATCAGGCAATTTTTAAGTGAAGTTTACTTACTAATAACAACGTTTTTTCATCCAAAATCAATTTTACTTGAAAATTACTTCCTGAGATATAACATTTACTCAGCCTTTGATAGTAATCTTGAGTCAGCCTTTGATAGTAATCTTGAGTCAGCCTTTGATAGTAATCTTGACTCAGCAGTCAGAGCTAGTTGTATTACGTGTATTGAAACCCTTCCGGTCTGTCTCTTCCTGCGGCGGAGTTTCCCTGGGTCCTAAGTCCCTCCATGTTTAGCTTCCTAACACCAAATGTACCAACGTAAAAACTGCTGTTCACCACTCGCAACAGCTTTTCAGTTGGCCGGCGGTCCTTTTCAGCATCAATGAATTAATGTTTTTATTCGAAAAAAATACCGTGATGTAACGTGAAACCGCCAGAATCTTACAAAATACCGTGATATGAATGTTTGGCCATACCGCCCAGCCCTAGTTGCCAGGTTTACTTGTATCCCCCAAGTACATTTTACTTCCTTGTGTCAGGTTGTACAGTCACTCCAGTAGTTTAGTTAATATTACTTGGTGTGAATGATCACATTTACTTATCAAAATAAGGATTCATAATTACTAACAAAGTAACACATTAAATAAAAGGTGACCTTTTAAAGTAAAAAGACTGAAATAATAATTTAATGTAGAATTTACACATATAATCAAGGTAATAATTACATGGCCAAAAAGTCTTTTTTTTCAGTGTACATGAAAAAATATTGTGTATTTATTTTGTACTTTTTATTCACTGATTTGAACGTCTTCCTCACGAGATGAGAAGTCATTTCTAAATGATCTATTTACTTGTTTTTGTAAAAACAAAATGTTTGATGAATGTAAAACAAATATTATTATATATATATTCTGCTTGCATTCCTCTGATTTCATGTGTTTTATGTTCTATCTTTAATCTGTAATGCTGTAGTGTAAAGGTACACCATGTCCATGTAATTATTACCTTGATTATATGTGTAAATTCTACAATAAATTATTATTTCAGTCCTTTTACTTTAAAAGGTGACCTTTTATTTAATGTGTTACTTTGTGTTTGTTAATAAAGATTAAAGATTGCTCTCAAAGGCTGAGTAAATGTTATGTCTCAGGAAGTAAATGTTACGTGACCATTTTGGATTAAAAAACATTGTTATTAGTAAGTCAACTTAACTTAAACATTTTCGGAGTAAAAATTACTTAGAATTTCTGTGTGGAAATTGTTACCGAGCTTTTTTAAAGTAAATAGCACTCCAATTTTTTTTCTGTGTATTTTATCAGGCTGAAAGCCCACGTGTCTCTTTGTTTACCTTTTTTTTTTTTTTACGTCTTCATGCTTTCATTGGGAACTGCGTGTTTAACATCACATTGCTATGAACTGTGGGTAATTCCCTTAGGCAAAGTCAGCATTAGATGCTGAGTTCCGGAAAGGGATCATAAAGGGCTCAAAAGGTCTGCCAGAGACTCAAACACTCTACGATGGGACAGTGGGACACCCCTAAACCCTCAAGGACTTCACGGGAGCGCGCCTCAAAGTCCGTGAGTCCGTAAGGGTGGAGATTGAGATTAGGCCTATGTCTCATCAACCTAACCCTTATCCCGGGGTCAAAATGACCCGCGTCCGAGTGTAGTTCTCCCCAACCCTAACCCTTTGTCCAGTTGGCGTTTGAGGAGGTAAAACAGGCTCTCTGTGGGGAACCACTCCTTCATACCTCTAGCTTCTCTCTTCCCTTTACTCTGCAGACCGATACTTCGAACAGAGGGCTGGGGGCCGTTTTATCCCAGCAGGTACAGGGGGTTGACCACCCGGTCCTCTACATCAGCCGGAAGCTATCCGAGAGGGAGGCCAGGTACATCACATAGAGAAGGAAGGAGTGCCTGGTCATCTGGGGGGCGGTCGACTCCCTGCACTAATCAGTGTAATCAATGTTTCTAACAGAGAAATGATCTCCGTTGTAAACAAATGTTAAACACAGTCTCTCTCAAACTGCTCCACTTCCTGGAATGAACCACAGCTTTAAAACCGCTTCCTGTGCTTCCTGTTCTCCAACATAGAGAGATCCGCTCTGTCTGTATTTCCTGGTTCCCTCCCCTTCAGATCTACAGTTCCATAGATGGGTGTAACCAACATGAGGTGACGTGCAGCAGCTGACGCGCCCCGTTCACTGCAGAGACACATGTTGTTCAGATCAGAGCTCAAAGTAAAGTCGCTTATGAGGAAGTGAAACTCAGACAGTCGTTGTCTTTGAGAGGTGAAATGGCGGAGAAAGGAGTTCAGCTGGACCGGGAAAGCATCTCTTGTTCCATCTGTCTGGATCCACTGAAGGATCCGGTGACTATTCCCTGTGGACACAGCTACTGCATGAACTGTATTAAAGCCCACTGGGATGAAGAGGATGGGAAGAAACTCCACAGCTGCCCTCAGTGTAGGAAGACCTTCACACCGAGGCCTGTCCTGCTGAAAAGCACCATGTTAGCAGATTTAGTGGAGCAACTGAAGAAGACTGGACTCCAAGCTGCTGCTGCTGATCACTGCTATGCTGGACCTGAAGATGTGGCCTGTGATGTCTGCACTGGGAGGAGACGGAAGGCCTTCAAGTCCTGTCTGATGTGTCCAGCTTCTTACTGTGAGAAACACCTTCAGCCTCATTATGAAGCGGCTCCATTAAAGAAGCACAAGCTGGTGGAGCCCTCCAACAAGCTCCAGGAGAACATCTGCTCTCGTCACAATGAGGTGATGAAGATCTTCTGTCGTACTGATCAGCAGTGTATCTGTTATCTCTGCTTAATGGATGAACATAAAGGCCACGACACAGTCTCAGCTGCAGCAGAAAGGACCGAGAGGCAGAGAGAGCTGGAGGGGAGTCGACTAAACATCCAGCGGAGAATCCAGGACAGAGAGGAAGACGTGAAGCTGCTTCATCAGGAGGTGGAGGCCGTCAATCTCTCTGCTGATAAAACAGTGGAGGACAGCGAGAAGATCTTCACCCAGCTGATCCGTCTCCTGGAGAAAAGAAGCTCTGATGTGAAGCAGCAGGTCAGATCCCAGCAGAGAACTGAAGTGAGTCGAGTCAAAGAGCTTCAGGAGAAGCTGGAGCAGGAGATCACTGAGCTGAAGAGGAACGACGCTGAGCTGCAGAAGCTCTCACACACAGAGGATCTCAACCAGTTTCTACACAACTACCCCTCACTGTCACCACTCAGTGAGTCGACAGACTCATCCAGCATCAACACCCGTCCTCTGAGATACTTTGAGGACGTGACAGCGGCTGTTTCAGAAGTCAGAGATGAACTACAGGACGTCCTGAGAGAGAAATGGACAAACGTCTCACTGACGGGGACTGAAGTGGATGTTTTACTGCCACAACCAGAGCCCACGACCAGAGCTGGATTCTTAAGGTATTCACGTGACATCACACTGGATCCAAACACAGCAAACACACGGCTGTTATTATCTGATGAGAACAGAAAAGCAACAACAATGAGTCAACAACAGTCTTATTCTAGTCACCCAGACAGATTCAGTGGATGTTATTATCAGGTCCTGAGTAGAGAGAGTCTGACTGGACGTTGTTACTGGGAGGTGGAGAGGAGAGGAAGAGGAGTTAATGTAGCAGTCGCATACAAGGATATCAAGAGAGAAGGGAGTGAATTTGGATTTGGATGGAATAACAAATCTTGGGCATTAAGATGTAATAAAAACGGTTATTCATCTTTTCACAACAAAGTCCAAACAAATCCCGTCTCAGGTCCTCAGTCCTCCAGAGTAGGAGTGTACCTGGATCACAGAGCAGGTATTCTGTCCTTCTACAGCGTCTCTGAAACCATGACTCTCCTCCACAGAGTCCAGACCACATTCACTCAGCCTCTCTATGCTGGACTTTGGCTTTATGGTGGATCCACTGCTGAGTTGTGTAATCTGAAATAGACAGAAGTCCTTTGAGGGTTAAACTGTGTCTGAACTCTTGAACTCATGTAGTCTCCATGTTTGTGGCTGAGAGATGATTGTTGAGGCGTTTCTTCACTGCACAGAGATCAGCTGTCAGTCAAACATTGTGGGCGGTACTTTGACGTCTTCTCATTATTGTTGTGTAAATGTTTGAGCTCCTCTAGGTGGCGCTCCTTCCTGTGTCTGTTTAGCCATGGAGGCTCTCACTGCTCATGATGACGTTTGTTTTTTCTCTGCATGAACATTTAAACTTCTCTGATCTGTAAATGTCTGATGAATGTTTGTATTGATGCTTTTATATTGTTGTTTCTCTTTCTCTGCATGTTTCTGAAGAGAGAAAGCAGCAGACCTTCATTCATCAAATATACTTGTTCTCTTTGTGTGTATTTGTGAACAAATCCTTAATTACATGTATATGAATTTGTTAATTATCATGATCATAATCAATGAGATCATTCATTATTCTCTTTAATATAAATGAGATTCATTTTAAACTGATTGATTGTGTGGATGACGTGAATCTGTCCATGAAATAGTTGATCAAGAGTCATTTAACAGACAAACTGAATGTTTATGATGAATAAACAAACATGAACAAAGTATTTTCTTCTTGTCTTCATTTCAGGGTTTCACACAAAGCTGATGTATAAAATATGAAACTAATATGAGAGAATAACTGAGGGGGGGTTGTATCACAAACTGATGTGAGTCAATAAAACACTGTAACTCTTCCAGTGTTTTATTATTGATCTCAACCTCAAACAAGTAAGTGTCACATGATCTTCATCGTCACGTGTTCAAGGCAGAGCCCCTCTTCCCTTCCCCCGCAGAGCCCCCCTGCTTTCACAGAGAATGAACCGTATCCTCGCGCTCCCTTCTTCTCTGTTCCAACTGTTCCAACTCTTGAGCAGCCAATCACGTGAGGCAAGCTTTTGCGTCCAATCAGAAGGCTGCATTTGTTCCAACTTCAGAATCTGGAGCGGCCATCTTGGATCCCCGCAGCGCAGCTGCACTTCTCTCAGTGACGGGAGAGAGACGTGAGGACAATACTTTATATTTTATTACACTTTATCCACGTCGTGCTTATGAACTGCTGTTACATATGACTGTGTGACATATTAGTGCTCATATTAGTGCTGTTATTAGTGGCTGACAGTCCCGGAGTTACTTATAATCAGCCAGTCTGCTCTGACTGTTGGAGCTTTGTTGTTATTGTTAAAACTTTACTTTACTAAAAACTTATAACGACTCTATTTATTATAACTCTGTTAACCAGCTGACGTTGCTGCTGTTTAAACCTGTTATTCACGTGTTGTTCTGCTCTTCAACCCACTGGTATTATATATTATATATATAATAATACATATTATATTCGTATATATATTATATTATTATATATTGTATATTATGTGTTACCCACTGTCTATTTAATACACTGTTATTATGTATTGTATATGACTTGACTCTGTCCACATTCACATTCATGAGTGACTTCCTGCACAGTGGAAACACTGAAGAGGAGATGAGGGAAACACAAGGGGGATTACATCATACACACACACACACACACACACACACACACACACACACACACATATATATATATATATATATATATATATATATATATATATATATATATATATATATATATATATATATATATATAATAGTTTCTTATTACTTTGTATTTATTCATTTACTATTATTTGCCATAATTTATGTTGTGTTTTTTTATATAATGAATATATATATATATATATACATATATATATATAATAGTAAAATCTTATTCCTTTGTATTCATTTATTTTGTGTTTGTTTTAATTTCAATAAAAATATTTCAATCTGAACTTTGTTTGAAGCTTTATTATTTCTTGTATGATTTTAAAGACAAGCTCTCCACATAATGATAGAAATGGTGACATGAGAATAACAATAAATAACTGAACATGGACCATGAAGCTCAGGATGTCCAGCTGCTGTCTGAAGACCTCATGTAGTGCAGCATCAGGGGACCAGGACAGATGTGCAGCTTCTTCTTTGCCCTTGGCTGGGTTCGAACCGCCGCTCGGCCGTGAAGCCCTCTCTCCTCTCAGGCTCCCTGAAACCATTCTTCTCCGTCTCATCTGTCTCACCTTGTCTCACCTCCTGCGAGCCAATCACGCGATCCAAGCTTTTGCCGTCCAATCAGATGGCTCGTTTGTCTCATCACCCGAACTTGTCTCACCTCCCGAACCTGTCCGGAAAGTCCCGAGTCTCCGCCATCTTGGATCCTCGCTACAGCGGACCACACTTTGTCTGTCACCGGAGAAACAGAGCCGTGAGACGTGAGGACAATACTTTATATTTTATTACACTTTATCCACGTCGTGCTTATGAACTGCTGTTACATATGACTGTGTGACATATTAGTGCTCATATTAGTGCTGTTATTAGTGGCTGACAGTCCCGGAGTTACTTATAATCAGCCAGTCTGCTCTGACTGTTGGAGCTTTGTTGTTATTGTTAAAACTTTACTTTACTAAAAACTTATAACGACTCTATTTATTATAACTCTGTTAACCAGCTGACGTTGCTGCTGTTTAAACCTGTTATTCACGTGTTGTTCTGCTCTTCAACCCACTGGTATTATATATTACATATATAATAATACATATTATATTCGTATATAAATTATATTATTATATATTGTATATTATGTTACCACTGTCTATTTAATAGTTACTATATATTGTATATGACTTGACTCTGTCCACATTCACATTCATGAGTGACTTCCTGCACAAATTTGTATTTATTCATTTACTGTTATTTGTCATTATTTATGTTTTTTTTTTTATATAATGAATATGTATATATATATATATATATATATATATATATATATATATATATATATAATAGTTATATCTTATTCCTTTGTATTCATTTATTTGCCATCATTTATTTTGTGTTTGTTTTTATTTCAATAAAAGTCTTGCAAGCTGAACTTTGTTTGAAGCTTTATTATTTCTTCTATGATTTTAATACATTATGATAGAAATGGTGACATGAGGATAACAATAAATAACTGAACATGGACCATGAAGCTCAGGATGTCCAGCTGCTGTCTGGAGACCTCATGTAGTGCAGCATCAGGGGACCAGGACAGATGTGCAGCTTCATCCAGCTGTGAATGAGAATGACAATAAATAACTGAACGTGGACGACGAAGGTCTACAACGGTGAGACTCCACCAATATGAGCGAGTCCTCTCTTAAATATCGGCCCTATATTAACCCACGCTTTTCTCTCAGCTGCCTTCTGGGACTCGCCTCGGGTTCAGCTTCGCCCGGTGGAGCCCGTTTGCTGCCAGCTGCACCCGACGGCCACGCGGGTCTGTGGGGTCACGAGGACTCGGACTACATGAACATCCAGGAGGCGGCGCTGGCCACGAGGCCGACGGCTCAGACGGAGATCCAGCTGAGCTGAACCAGCCTGACCCAGCGGTGAGTTCAACATGAAGCTGTTGGGATGTGTTATAATGTCGTCATCCAACGAGGCTTCGCCCCTCTCCACAGCGACAGGATGAGGCTCAGGAGAGCCCGCATCACTTCAAAGGGCTCAGCACGGCCCACCTGAAGAGGGACCAGAAGAAGGACTACTCGACTTCTGCTGCAGCGACCTCGACAGCCACCTCCTCCGCCCCCAGGGCCTCCTCGCCTTCCTCGGGGATATTGCAGATGTGATATCGTAAGTTGTGTCGTCTGTTAACGTGGTTTCTATGTGTGTGTGTGTGTGTGTGTGCTACGGGTTCCTCTCCCACAGGGCTGGAGGAGCTCACTCCCCAGGGTGCAGCCTGCGTGGGTGAGCCAGGCTCTGTTCACCAGGGACCCCAGAGGGAAGCCTGTGCTCAGCACCGAGCTGCAGACCTGGTACGACCCTCCTGGCCCTCCGGGTGTCCCACCAGCCTCCGGCCTCGCTCGACGCCTTCTTCAGCGGCCATTCTTCCTCTGGTACCCAACAAGATGTGGCATTACCCATCAGCTGCCCAGTCTGTACTCATAGCATGATGTGGGCTGGACAAGACCGTCCGCAGGGTCCTGGACAGAGACGGTGGTTCTTTATGGGCACAGAGGAGAAAGAGAAAACAAGAAGAACAGAAGAACAAATAGTGCTCAAATACAGGTACATCACACTTAATAATAACACATACATTTTTATTGTTTCTATATATATATATATATATATATATATATATATATATATATATATATATATATATATATATATATATATATATACACACACACACAGCTTTTGTAGATGCTTCCCTGTTTTACTGTTTATTCATATTACTTGTTTTTTATTTGATTATGTGTCTCTTGCTGGACAAATTAGGATTTTTTTAAATCTTATTTGACCAAAGGCTTTGACCTTAACGTGGACTTTGACCTGTAGAGGAGGGGAAGTGAGGAGGGGGAGGAGCCTGATGGCCCCATCAGCTCAAAGGCCTCACACTTCATTCACTCTGTGCTGCCTTTGTTCAAGGGTCAGGGTTCCTTCAGTTCAGCTGACAACGTTCAGTGTTGATATACAGCGTGATGCGTGTGTTTGTATAAGTGTGTCAAAAACTATATCGTAAAAAAATCATCAAAATGTATTCAGAATTAAATCATAATCAAATCAAAAAGCAGCAATAAGGAACGCTTGATGAATTTGCGTGTCATCCCAGAGCAGACCTGGGCATCTTCTGGCTCTCCCAGTCCGGCCCGCTGAGGTCATCAAAAATGACAAATAAATAAATAAGATGCACGGCAAAAATGCAAATTTTAATCTTCTCTGTATCGTTCTAATTGTAGTATATGTGCTATCGATCTTCTATGTTTCTGAAATTCATATATATTTTAATAAATTACAGTAAAATGTTGGACTTTTGTGTTCAACTGTAGTAATAATACATATAGTTGAAAATGAGTTGAAAAAAAGTCAAAATATCAGTGGCGGCCCGTGGGTTTTCTACCTGGGACAGCAGTGGATCAATTACAATTACATTATAAAAAAGATATAACTTTTAATTATTAAACTTTTTTTTTTCAAAATTGTTTTTTTTTCTTCAAAATCTCTTTTTTAAAAATTCTTTTTTTCCCTTCAAAATCCCTTTTTCTTCAAAATTCCTTTTTTTCTTCAAAATTCTTTTTTCTTCTTCAAAAAAATCTTTTTTTTCTTCAAAATCCTTTTTTTCTTCCCTTCAAAATCCCTTTTTCTTCAAAATCCCTTATTTCAAAATACCTTTTTTTTCTTCAAAAAAATCCTTTTTTTTCTTCACATTTTTTTTTGTATTCAATTTTTTTGTGTTTTAAAAATTCCTTTTTTTCTTCCAAATTCCTTTTTTTTTAAAAATTCCTTTTTTCAAATTTTTTTTTTCTTCAAAATTCCTTTTTTTTCTTCAAAATCCCTTTTTTGTTTTCAAAATCCTTTTTTTCCCTTCAAAATCCCTTATTTCAAAATTCCTTTTTTTCTTCAAAATTCCTTTTTTCTTCAATTTTTTTTTTTGTTTTCAAATGTTTTGTGTCTTCCAAATTCCTTTTTTTTCCAAATTCCTTTTTTTTCTTCAAAATTCCTTTTTTTCCAAATTCCTTTTTTTTTCAAAAAAATTTCTTTTTCTTCAAAATTCCTTTTTTCCAAATTCCTTTTTTTTCAAATTCCTTTTTTTTCTAAATTGATTTTTTGTTTTCCAAATTCCTTTTTTTCTCCAAATTCCTTTTTTTTCCAAATTCTTTTTTTTGTATTTCTTTTTTTTCCAAATTCCTTTTTTTCTAAATTGATTTGTTTTCAAAATTCCTTTTTTTTAAATAGATTTTTTTTTAATAATTGATTTTTTTTCATGTTACATTTATCTTTAAACTTTTTTAAATTTTACAATTAAATTATAAAATCTGTTTAGACCAGAAGAGAAGACTTAGCAGGCCCTGACGGCCCGCCACTGCAAAATAAACACAGTATTGTAAAAAAAAAAAAAAATATCGTGAAAAATCATTAAAAAATCTTAAATTCAAATAAAAAAGCGGAAATAAGGAACGCTTCACGAATTTGCGTGTCATCCTTGCGCAGGGGCCATGCTAATCTTCTCTGTATCGTTCCAATTTTAGTATATGTGCAATCGAAATTACACAACTAACCAGTGTTCCTGGGGGGTATATAAGGGGTTCTGCCCGGGAGCAGCCTCCATGAGGGTCCTGGAGCCCGGGGGCCACATGAGGGAGCCGAAACCCGGCTTTAAATGCCTCTCTCTGAGCAGGAAACACAGGTCTGGGAGCTGCATGTGAAGCCCTGAACCTCCACTGGCTCCAGAACCTGGTCTTACCCGGTCTGACCCACTTCAGGTTCTGCCCGCCATGGTGAGGAACTCGAGAGGCTGCTGGGAAACTATTCAGTGAGATCGTCTACGTCAGAGGGTCATGATTGGTGAGCTGCAGACGAGAGGACAAAAGGATCTGCTCACAGCTCCGCCTGCATTCCTCCAAACGCCCTTTGACCCCCCCAGTACACAGAGAGAGAGACGGGGGAGGACGCATAGAGAGAGACGGGGGAGGACGCATAGAGAGAGACGGGGGAGGACGCATAGAGAGAGACGGGGGAGGACGCATAGAGAGAGACGGGGGAGGACGCATAGAGAGAGACGGGGGAGGACGCATAGAGAGAGACGGGGAGGACGCATAGAGAGAGACGGGGCACACGGAGAGAGAGAGACGGAGGAGGACGCATAGAGAGAGACGGGGGAGGACGCATAGAGAGAGACGGGGGAGGACGCATAGAGAGAGACGGGGGAGGACGCATAGAGAGAGACGGGGAGGACGCATAGAGAGAGAGACGGGGGAGGACGCATAGAGAGAGACGGGGGAGGACGCATAGAGAGAGACGGGGGAGGACGCATAGAGAGAGACGGGGAGGACGCATAGAGAGAGAGACGGGGGAGGACGCATAGAGAGAGACGGGGGAGGACGCATAGAGAGAGACGGGGGAGGACGCATAGAGAGAGACGGGGAGGACGCATAGAGAGAGACGGGGCACACGGAGAGAGAGACAGGACACACGGGGCAGCAGGATGTTTGAGGATCCACAGCGAGACAGCAGCCTGAGGACAGAAAGCAGGAAACACAACACAGTCTCCAGCTGGAGTTGTTCTGCTGCAGATGAAGCTCTTCATCTCCAGTCTGCCTTCATAACCCAACCAGCCACACGATCAGGACTGAGGGGGACAACAGGGACATCTAGTCCACCTCGTCCAGACTCCTTCTAGAGTCAAGAAGTGTGTTTAAAACAACAGGACTGTTTCTATTCTCTATTCACATCATGTGGGTTCTTCCTGCTTTCCGACTTCCTGTTTTCATTTAAAAAAAAAAAACACCGGTGCAGTTTCACCAACTCACCAGCAGGTGTCGCCCTAAGACCAGTGTGTGGAGAGAGGGGCGCTGTGGTCTGCCTGCAGAACGAGGAGGGAAACACACAAAGTACTGCATGAAACATGAGTACACAACTACTGGATGTATTTAAATACACGTTCACGTCCTTTATGGGAATTATTGAACTGTTCAACAATAATGAATAATCAAACACGTGCGGTTAAAGCATGCAGGGCAATCACCAAACCATACTCCCATAATGCAGTCGCACAATTTAAATTAGTTTTTACTTATTCATAAAGAATTCTAACCTCGAAAAACACAAATTCAGATTTTTTTTTAAAGCGAGAGTTTGGACTCGAGAATTCGGCATGCGATGAACACACCGATCTTCTTTTATTTGAATGAAAACGTATTTTTTTTTTAAATCCAATGCAGTTTCATGAACTCACCAGCAGGTGTCGCTCTGTGACCAGTCTGTGGACAGAGGGGCGCTGTGGTCTGACTGCAGAGCGAGGAGGGAAAAACAGGGAAATCATAGCCAAACCATACTCCTTGCCCCCAGAGCCCCCATACATGGGGGGGAGGCGTTCTGGGGTTCCCTCTATCCATTCCTCAAGTAGTCGCATGAACCCCCTATGGGTTCTAATAGTTGTGTTATTTTATATCCTTTTTTTCAGAATTTAGTTGTGAATAAAAAAATATATTTTCAAATAACTCACTTTTATATCATATTTTCATCATAACTATGAACATCCAGCATCTGAAAATGTTATTCTCAGATGTTATTCTCAGATGTTATTCTCAGATTTATGTTAGAATCTCATGTTATTGAGATTCCCCAAAATGGCTTGTCGAGCCGCCCCCGAGTTGTTCCAACTCCATGGTTCAAGGCCGAAACAACGACTTGCAGAGATGTAGGAACCCTCTTTGTAAAGATAATGACCTAAAGAACAATCCCAATGAAGCATTTGGGAGTTACCATGGAGTTTTAGTTAAAAAAACTGTGTCGTAAAAATGTAAAAGTTAAAAGCTTTTTGCTTTCTCACCATATATTTGGTGCATGCTGGGATTTACAATTTGCATAAAGCTCTGACGAAGACGTGTGGCGCAGTCTAAGAAACCTCCCACCTTCACAGAAGCAGGCAGAGACAAAAAAGCAACAAGGAAGTAGGAGAAAAAAAACAGTCGATTTTTCAGGTACTAATATCCAGAGATTAATGAATATTTCATTTTATAGACAAAACATAGTTTTTTGTCTGGAGCCACGACAATGGATGAAGTCAAAGGTTATTATTATTATTATTATTTTATTCTGTAAACCTCTGAAACCCAACCCAATGTTTCTTAAACCATTCTGCTCTGAACCTCTCATGCCCAAAGTTACACTTTGTTGATAGTTGTTATTGGAGTGTTGAGCACTGTGTTTTCTTGAAATAAAGCTTTGTTTTTTAGAATATTCTACTCAAAACCTCTTTTCTTCTCATTGTGGAGTGCTATTTAAACTATTTCAACTGCACCCCCCCCAAAGAAAATTCACCAGCCGCCACTGGTTACGGGGTTTGTATAATTACATAAACTTAACGGTAAGTTCAATTTTGTCTGTTCGGATAGAACTCTTCCCACAAGGCTTTACTGTATTTCAGCAATTTAAATGAAGTTAATCAACGTTGTGGTTCCGGAGATACTTTAGGAAACGTCACTTTACTTATTTTTCTCTTTTCCTGTTCGACAATAGCGGGGCTCTGGGGTTAAAGAGGTTAAGAAATCAAACAATTTGCTATTTGTTTTGCTTTTTCATCAAACAAACATGAATTGTCAATGTATTACATCAGGAGTTAATATGAAGACATTCGGCGTACAAGCAGCACACAACTGAGCACTGAGAAGTGTTACTCCGATTTTACTCTAGGATGTAAATAGCACTTGTAGTGTTATTTACATTTACACTAGGTCTAATTACTACTCTTCATGAGTGTTGGACCTACTTGATACTAAGAGCAGCGGGGACAGAGGACGGCTGTGAGGCGGCAGCAGGGACAGACAAAGCCTCAGCAAGATATCAACCACATTCCAGCCCAAAAACTGAAATATGACTTACTTATGGATGAAATTAAATTCCACACGGCCTTGCTTGGTTTGTATTGGTGCATCTGCTCTGTTGTGGAACCAGAGGCGTACAAGGTCCAGGAAGAAAGCTAGGGCATTTTGACCTAAAGCTAGGGCAGACCTAATTCTACGGTACACGAAATGTGCACTACATTAATTACTACAAATATTTAACTTCACTTAATCAAAGTCAAACTTTGCAGAGATACTGTTACCACATAGTGCTATATTATAGTAGGGGGGAAAGCAATGATATGCATAATTAAACAGAGAAAATACATCCTGGAGGTTTTTTTGTTTTTCTGAATATCAATTTATTTTTTTTCTTTCCTGTGTTCTATCATCAACCAATAAACCATTTGGAATTGTTGAGAAAAATGGCTGGGGTTTAAAAGTTAAGATGATCACGTTGTTACGTTTTGTTACGCATTCACGTTGTTAACTCTCTGTCCACGGGGACCGCGGTGGGACACTCTTTACGTTTCTAAAATATTCATAGCGTCGCGATAATACATCGCAGAAATATCATTTTACGTTTGCCGGAAAGAGGAGACGTCCTTCTTCCGCTGCCTGCGCCCTGCAATTTTTTAACACCATCAGACAATAGTTAGGGCCATCGGCGTGTCATATGACGCTTTGCCAAAAAAGTACTCGTCACACGAAATCCTTCTCTGGGATTTTTATGTCAGTCAACATTTGGTTAAATAAACGAATCAATGAAAACTCAAGAAACGCCCAAACAACAAGCATGTACCTACACACCTGAGCTCTGAAAACACGCTGGCGTGTTCACTCAGAAAGAAGAGATATTATGGCAAAGGACGCACTTTACTACAGAGGAAGCTGTGGCGACGATTTTGGCGACGAGGACGACCCTGCAGGCTTTGACTCCTGCGACCAAGAGGAAGATGCTTACCCATGAACTTCACTCATGTCAGCCACCAGTAGGTTTATCATATGTCGCCAGGTACCATCCGTCAATGTCTTCGTTTTGTCATATTCATGCAACACTTTTTCTCCCCCTGGCTTGGACTGAAGAACATCTCTCACCATCTAAAAATAAAAAGAATCAGACAATAAGTTATCATGTTAACCTTTACGGCAACAAGACCACAGCTCGTATGCACAATATCTTTGTGTTTCAGTTTTATAAACTAATTGCATACATTTAAAAAAATGTAATTAGCTTACCGCTTCAGCTGATTCCCGATCGCCGTGGGTCCTTTTCCCCCCACCATCGTTCTCAAGAATTATTGTTGCATCAGATGAATCAGATGGCACAGAGGATGAGGTGTCTGACACATTCGACTCAAAAGAAATGTCTGCTAGATCTGGTTGAAGAACAACTGCAAGACAGTTAAAAGAAATACACAAAACAAATTGGTTACACCTTCATATCTCTACAATACTCGTCAGTAAAACAGCTCACAGTACATTACAGTTCATGATCCTCATTTTTCCCTAACAAAGCTAAGTCTTACCTCTAGACTTTTCTGTGGACACATTGGTGGTAAGGTCCCCTGCTTGTAAAAGTTCCTCAAACACATCTGCATCCACCTCTGCCCCTGATCCATCTGTCAAGTGCAAGTCTGTCTGTAGAGGAAGACCTAACTTTCTTATTACTGAGAGAATATCACATTTAGAAAAATGGTCCTTTGTAAACTTCTATTGACACTTTTATTATTATAATCTCTGAGCAGTGTGCAGAATATGTGATATAAATTCCCCATCATACACCAATTGTCCATTTTGACTTGCTCACAAGACACGATTACAATTGGTCAACATAATAAAACACCAATTGATAGGTGAGGCAAACATATTACTTAAATTAATATAAAAAAAGACATTACAACATGAACTGACATTCAAGCAAATAACTAGTTTACTCCAATTGATACAGCTTTGTAATAAACAAGTAATACCATCCTTTCTCAATAAATGTATTGTAGTCTTCATAGCCTTCTTCTGCCACCTAAACATACTTCTGACTTGAACCAAATCTCACCTTGACCAACATGTTGTCCTACAAAGAAAACAACACATTCGTCGGGTGAAGCGGTTTACGGACCCACTATTGAAAACCTCCTCCAGCCGAATTGAAGCTCTATAATTCGGCGTGGTTTGTCCAAGTCTGGCGTCCGAATTTCGACCATTTTGGGCGGATTGAAAACAGACACGCGTCCGTTTTTTAAAACAGCGATAAAAGTGGTGTACTGACCCGCTTTTCTACACTTTGTTCGGCCCAACCCTTGAGGAGATCGTCTGTGTGGGACGTGTTAACATAATGCGGGTAATTTGGAAGAGTGGCAGCGCCCGGCTCTCCCACCGCTCACTTAAAAGAGCCTGACCGTCTATTTAGCTAACGTTATGTTTCGGCCAGAACAGCAAGCTTGCAAATCTCTTCACGTCTCCACTGTGCAGACATTTTTGTCTACAGCATGTTTTAATGACTCTACTCCTTCTGACATTTGACATGGTCACGCATTATATCGACACACACAAATGCTAGCAAACGTTCTTGACTGTACATGCTAGCTTAGAACGTTAGCCACATGGCAGCCGTACCCACAGACCTCGACGCAGGTCTTTACTAAGAAGCAGATTTATACACGAAAATATCACAGTTCATAATATAACGTGATTGCAACGTGTGTTGATTATTCTAATTTCTTAATGAGAAAAATATCACTATTCATCCTACTTGGCTAACACCACAGTCTTTGGCTAAACATTCTTTTATGTTATTCTGTTAGCTAAACATGGTGAGCTGGATAGCTAGCTAATGTTAGCTAACCAACAAGGATATACCTTTACCAACGTTAATGTTACCTGTAGAAATACACACTAGGGTAGAACAATGTAATGAATAGACATATGCTTAGACATACTTACACACAAATCTTCCTAGGCACAGTTTGAATGATGTCCGAACATGTCCAGTCCACAGAAAAGAGTCTGAGTGTCTGTCTGGCTGCGTCAAACAATCTCCCGCCTCTTTCAAACATGCAGACTTCTGGGGGAATGGGTAACACTCGCTGTAGTGTAAAATCAACACTGTAGAGTTGTTTGCAGAATGTCACATTTGACTCCCTGTATTAACACCAACTCTGTTTGAAGAATAACTCTCTTGGAGTTGATTAACACTAAACCTGAGTTGAAATAACTCTATATATTTTATAGATATATATATATTTATATATATTTAATATATTTTAACACTCAACCCTAACACTGGAAATCCAACACTTTTGATTTTGCTGTGTACAGTTATATGAGGAGGTAGTAAATTCCAAGCAGTAATTGCACGAAAATTTGAGGAGGCTTATTCTTGGGGTTGGAGGTATTAAGTGACCTAAGCTAGCATTCCTTGTGTGATGTCTGTTAGATGTATATTGTAACTGACTGAAGAAATATTCAGGTTTCTGATTAAATACTACCTTTCTGAAAAACGTGAGACGGCCATAGTGAAGTTGAGTTTCCACTGAGAACCATGACAGGCGAGATGCATATATGCTGCATTAGTTCTTATTGAACACTGGAGTGCTAATCTGGCAGCTCGGTTTTGAACCAGTTGTAGTTTATTTATGTCCTTCTTAGCAGCTACTGACCATATGGATGGACAGTATAGCAGGTGACAAAAGACCAGGGATTGTAACACCTGACAATCAATAGAGAGTTAAATAAGTAAAGCACTTACTGGTCATAGCTGTGTGTCACCTAGTGATGTGTCGGTTGGGAGCCGCTTTTTCTCTCTCTCTCAAGCCGCATTTAATTGGTCAACATGTGTGGCGTCGTCTCTGTGTCTGCGCTGAGCAGAGGGGGGAGGGGCGGGAGTCACACACACACACACACACACACACACGCACACACACACACACACACACACACACACACACACACACACACACACACACACACACACACACACACACACACACACTTCTGTAAGCTTCTGTATGTTGTTTCACTTTAAATTTGTTAAGTATTAAAAAGCTAAAAGTTTAAAATAGTTCAAAGTTAGTTCATTTGTAATTAGTTAAACGTTTGTTTTTGCACTTTCCAATTATTTTTTGTATCACTCTGTAGAGTGTATAAATAAAAGAGTATTTATATAATAAACATTTGATATAGTGCATGTTTTTTTTACATTAGTAATTCATATTGCGCATAATTTTACATCATTGTTGGTAATAAATTAATTTAAGCACCAAAAAATCTGAAGAGCCATTTGGGAGCCGAAAGAGCCGGCTCTTTTTAGTGAGCCGAGCCAAAAGAGCCGGAATTCCCATCACTAGTTGTTACGTGTTCACGTTGTTACGTTTTGTTACGCATTCATGTTGTTAACTCTCTGTCCACGGGGACCGCGGTGGGACACTCTTTACGTTTCTCCACGTTTCTAAAATATTCATAGCGTCGCGATAATACATCGCAGAAATATCATTTTACGTTTGCCGGAAAGAGGAGACGTCCTTCTTCCGCTGCCTGCGCCCTGCAATTTTTTAACACCATCAGACAATAGTTAGGGCCATCGGCATGTCATATGACGCTTTGCCAAAAAAGTACTCGTCACACGAAATCCTTCTCTGGGATTTGTTGAATCATATGTCCGTCAACATTTGGTTAAATAAATCAATCAATGAACACTCAAGACACGCCCAAACAACAAGCATGTACCTACACACCTGAGCTCTGAAAACACGCTGGCGTGTTCACTCACAAAGAAGAGATATTATGGCAAAGGACGCACTTTACTACAGAGGAAGCTGTGGCGACGATTTTGGCGACGAGGACGATCCTGCAGGCTTTGACTCCTGCGACCAAGAGGAAGATGCGGACAGAAGGGATCCATTTGAAGAGTCATGTTTTGTTTTTCCCTTGCCTTTACTATGCCACCTGGCTCCGACAGTGTACGACTAAATCATTCTTGGTTAAGGAGCAGTGGGCTGCCCTGAGAGGCAACCACATTCCAGCCCAAAAACTGAAATATAACTTACTTATGGATGAAACTATATTTCACACGGACTTGCTTGGTATGTATTGGTGCATCTGCTTGAGCAGAGCACCTCTGCTGTGGAACCAGAGGCGTCCAAGGTCCAGGAAGAAAGCTAGAGCATTTTTTGGACCTATACCTACGGTACACGAAATGTGCACCAAATTAATTACTAAAAATATTTAACCTCACTTAATCAAAGTCAAACTTTGCAGAAATACTGTTAACATATAGTGCTATTTGGTATGGTAGACAATAAAGCAATGATATGCATAATTAAAAAGAGAAAATACATCCCTGAGGGTTTGTTTTTTTTCAAACCTACTTATTTCTCTCTTACCTTGACCAGTGGCATGGTAGGCCACATAGTTCTATATTACAGTGTTAAGTGTCTCATACAGGTTCACACTGACATCTTTGTGGCATAATGTTCCTTCCATTTTGGTTCTTGAGACCCAACCACTGAGTAGCCAGTTTAGTTGACTTTAAGAACAACTAAAATATTTTCAAATATTTCTGGTGTTAACCGCCTCCTGTGCAGATGGAATATTATCCCTGCAAACGAGAACAGTCTCTCTACCGGAGCTGAAGAGGGGAGGGTTGTGTTAAATCAAACAAACAGGAGGCTTGATAAGTGAACTGTTTTTGGATTCGTGGAGAAAATATTTTGAGTATTTTAAATACAAATTATTAATTACTCCACAAAGTATTTTATTACAAATTACGTTAGAATAACGGCCTTGGTCTAATGGCCTTGGTCTCTCTCTTGGTCTTGGTCTCTCTCGTGGCCTTGGTCTCTCTCTTGGTCTTGGTCTCTCTCTTGGTCTTGGTTTCTCTCTTGGTCTTGGTCTCGGTCTCTTCTTTGATATTGGTCTTGGTTTCTATATTGGTCTTGGTTTCTCTCTTGGTCTTGGTCTCGGTCTCTTCTTTGATATTGGTCTTGGTTTCTATATTGGTCTTGGTTTCTATATTGGTCTTGGTCTCTCTCTTGGTCTTGGTCTCGGTCTCTTCTTTGATATTGGTCTTGGTTTCTATATTGGTCTTGGTTTCTCTCTTGGTCTTGGTTTCTCTCTTGGTCTTGGTCTCTCTCTTGGTCTTGGTTTCTCTCTTGGTCTTGGTCTCTCTCTTGGTCTTGGTTTCTCTCTTGGTCTTGGTCTCTCTCTTGGTCTTGGTCTCGGTCTCTTCTTTGATATTGGTCTTGGTTTCTCTCTTGGTCTTGGTCTCTCTCTTGGTCTTGGTTTCTCTCTTGGTCTTGGTCTCTCTCTTGGTCTTGGTCTCTCTCTTGGTCTTGGTCTCGGTCTCTTCTTTGGTATTGGTCTTGGTTTCTCTCTTGGTCTTGGTTTCTCTCTTGGTCCCTGTCTCTTTCTGGAACCTGCTGCGCTGTAACTCCGTTACGTTATTCATTCTGGTCACATGACATCTATTGCTTCTGTCCATCCGGGGAGAGGGATCCTCCTCTGTGGCTCTCCCTCAGGTTTCTTCCCTGTGAAAGGGTTTTTGCTATCTTTATTTGGGGAGTTTTTCCTGATCTGATGTGAGATCCCGGGACGGATGTTATGTGTACAGATTGTAAAGCCCTCCGAGGCAAATTTCTATTTGTGATGTTGGGCCAGGCACGTGCACAGACATTTTGGGGTGGCAGGTGCTCAAACTAAAAAAAGGGGCCCAAGTGTAAAGAGAAAATATGACTCTAAAGCTGAAAAATGGAATCTCGATTTTTTGAAATTCTTCATATTTCGTGTTCAAACATAACTTTACAGGTGATATATAGGTGGTAAGTCGGTTTAGGTGATGGAAATTGGTTTACCAAAGGTTTTAGGTTCACAAAAGTAGTGAAGTATATGCATACAATGGTAGATACATGTAAATAAATGTCTAAAACAACAAAAAAATATTATTGTTTTTTTATTAGAAATATGGTCTTTCACACCTTTCACCAACATGATATTTGATGAAATGACTTCATACTGCAGATAAAGCTTCATGGGTTGTGAGCAAATGAAAAATGACATACATATTTTTTTTATAAAAATATGCGTTATAAATTAAAAATATATTTACACAATATACATGTTCAAAAATAGAAAACAGACCCCGGCTGGTGGGGATGGCTGTGGTAGAGGGTCTGGTGGTGGTGAATCCTCCCTGTAAAATAAATTACTCTTAGTCAATACTAAGTACACACAGTTTGAACAGTTCACAGGTGTACGTGTGCAGCGGAGCTGTGTACCTACGTTACCTGGTAAACGGTGTCCGGGTCGTCGTCAGTCTTTCACGACGACGTAGTGTCTGGAGCGATGTTGTCCACTGCTGCAGATGTGAATCCTCTGTAAAATAAATGACTACTGGTCACTACTAAGTTCACTGAACAAAAGTTACAATTGCACACCAAAACAGTAACAGAGCTCCAGCAGGGACTTTGATCAGGGCTAGCGTAAATATGCTATTGCAACACAAAGTGTAGTATCTAAATACACTTACCCATCTTCAAATGGATCCCTTCTGTCCGCATCTTCCTCTTGGTCGCAGGAGTCAAAGCCTGCAGGATCGTCCTCGTCGCCAAAATCGTCGCCACAGCTTCCTCTGTAGTAAAGTGCGTCCTTTGCCATAATATCTCTTCTTTCTGAGTGAACACGCCAGCGTGTTTTCAGAGCTCAGGTGTGTAGGTACATGCTTGTTGTTTGGGCGTTTCTTGAGTGTTCATTGATTCGTTTATTTAACCAAATGTTGACGGAAATATGATTCAACAAATCCCAAAGAAGGATTTCGTGTGACGAGTACTTTTTTGGCAAAGCGTCATATGACACGCCGATGGCCCTAACTATTGTCTGATGGTGTTAAAAAATTGCAGGGTGCAGGCAGCGGAAGAAGGACGTCTCCTCTTTCCGGCAAACGTAAAATGATATTTCTGCGATGTATTATCGCGACGCTATGAATATTTTAGAAACGTAAAGGGTGTCCCACCGCGAAACCGCGGTACCCGTGGAAAGTTAACAACGTGAACACGTAACAACGTGAATGCGTAACAAAACGTAACAACGTGAACACGTAACAACTAGTGATGGGAATTCCGGCTCTTTTTAGAGAACCAGCTCTTTTGGCTCGGCTCACTAAAAAGAAGCCATTATTGGCTGCAAGCAGGAGTTTCTGGGGCAGGTGGTGGAGAGGAGGACGCTGAAGAAACTTTTGTCCATATTGGACAACCTGGACCACCCTCTCCACCACCTGCTGTAGGGCCAGAGGAGCACTTTCTCTAAGAGGTTCCTCACGCTCCGCTGCACCAAGGACCGCTACAGGAAAACATTCCTGCCGACGGCAATAAGAATTTACAACAAGTCACCGCTTGCTAGTTCCTCTGTGAATTAAACACTGTACATGTTCATAGTTACCTACACCTAACACTTAACATATCATATTATATACATTTATTGCATTTTTGCACTCTCCTATTGTTTGTTGTTGTTGTTATTTGATTTTATTTTAATTTTATTTTTATTTACACCTTAATATGCACATACATACTTGCACTCTTGCATTGCTACTGTTTAAGTTTAAGTTAATTTAATTCCTAAATTATACGCTGTTATTCCTTCTTTCATACAGCTATTTTATTGTTGTTGTTATTTTTATCTTTATTCTATTAGTATTATTATTGCATATATCTTTCATCCCTGTTGTTTTTATATCTTATCTTATTTTCTGTGTAAATGGCTGCTACGCGACACTAAATTTCCCCTTGGGGATTAATAAAGTATATATTCATTCATTCTTTTTATTCAAGAGCCGGCTCTTTCGGCTCGCAAATGGCTCTTCAGATTTTTTGGTGCTTAAATTAATTTATTACCAACAATGATGTAAAATTATGCACAATATGAATTACTAATGTAAAAAAACATGCACTATATCAAATGTTTATTATATAAATACTCTTTTATTTATACACTCTACAGAGTGATACAAAAAAATAATTGGAAAGTGCAAAAACAAACGTACAAATGAACTAACTTTGAACTATTTTAAACTTTTAGCTTTTTAGCACTTAACAAATTTAAAGTGAAACAACATACAGAAGCTTACAGAATCACACAACAAAATATAAATTAAAATGTGTAAAACAAAAAGAAAAAAATCAGCATCCAGAGTGTTGTCCTTCATTGAAGGTTTACATTGAGAAAGACCAGGTGCCTCAGCTTTGAGGGCTGATCCTGTTTCTTCTCCGTAATGATCTGCTCTGTTTTGGAGAAGCTTCTCTGAGGGACTGAAGCTGCAATGCACAGTCTGCGTGCGTCACATGAGTGAGGCGTGGGCCCCTCCCTCCTGGTCGTGTGCTTGCTGTGTGTGTGTGTGTGTGTGTGTGTGTGTGTGTGTGTGTGTGTGTGTGTGTGTGTGTGTGTGTGTGTGTGTGTGTGTGTGTGTGTGTGTGTGTGTGTGTGTGTGTGTGTGTGTGTGTGTGTGTGTGTGTGTGTGTGCGTGTGTGTGTGTGTGTGTGTGTGTGTGACTCCCGCCCCTCCCCCTCTGCTCAGCGCAGACACAGAGACGACGCCACACATGTTGACCAATTAAATGCGGCTTGAGAGAGAGAGAAAAAGCGGCTCCCAACCGACACATCACTAGGTGACACACAGCTATGACCAGTAAGTGCTTTACTTATTTAACTCTCTATTGATTGTCAGGTGTTACAATCCCTGGTCTTTTGTCACCTGCTATACTGTCCATCCATATGGTCAGTAGCTGCTAAGAAGGACATAAATAAACTACAACTGGTTCAAAACCGAGCTGCCAGATTAGCACTCCAGTGTTCAATAAGAACTAATGCAGCATATATGCATCTCGCCTGTCATGGTTCTCAGTGGAAACTCAACTTCACTATGGCCGTCTCACGTTTTTCAGAAAGGTAGTATTTAATCAGAAACCTGAATATTTCTTCAGTCAGTTACAATATACATCTAACAGACATCACACAAGGAATGCTAGCTTAGGTCACTTAATACCTCCAACCCCAAGAATAAGCCTCCTCAAATTTTCGTGCAATTACTGCTTGGAATTTACTACCTCCTCATATAACTGTACACAGCAAAATCAAAAGTGTTGGATTTCCAGTGTTAGGGTTGAGTGTTAAAATATATTAAATATATATAAATATATATATATCTATAAAATATATAGAGTTATTTCAACTCAGGTTTAGTGTTAATCAACTCCAAGAGAGTTATTCTTCAAACAGAGTTGGTGTTAATACAGGGAGTCAAATGTGATATTCTGCAAACAACTCTACAGTGTTGATTTTACACTACAGCGAGTGTTACCCATTCCCCCAGAAGTCTGCATGTTTGAAAGAGGCGGGAGATTGTTTGACGCAGCCAGACAGACACTCAGACTCTTTTCTGTGGACTGGACATGTTCGGACATCATTCAAACTGTGCCTAGGAAGATTTGTGTGTAAGTATGTCTAAGCATATGTCTATTCATTCATATCCTTGTTGGTTAGCTAACATTAGCTAGCTATCCAGCTCACCATGTTTAGCTAACAGAATAACATAAAAGAATGTTTAGCCAAAGACTGTGGTGTTAGCCAAGTAGGATGAAGAGTGATATTTTTCTCATTAAGAAATTAGAATAATCAACACACGTTGCAATCACGTTATATTATGAACTGTGATATTTTCATGTATAAATCTGCTTCTTAGTAAAGACCTGCGTCGAGGTCTGTGGGTACGGCTGCCATGTGGCTAACGTTCTAAGCTAGCATGTACAGTCAAGAACGTTTGCTAGCATTTGTGTGTGTCGATATAATATAATAATAATATATAATAATAATAATTAGTTTATAAAACTGAAACACAAAGATATTGTGCATACGAGCTGTGGTCTTGTTGCCGTAAAGGTTAACATGATAACTTACTGTCTGATTCTTTTTATTTTTAGATGGTGAGAGATGTTCTTCAGTCCAAGCCAGGGGGAGAAAAAGTGTTGCATGAATATGACAAAACGAAGACATTGACGGATGGTACCCGGCGACATATGATAAACCTACTGGTGGCTGACATGAGTGAAGTTCATGGGTAAGCATCTTCCTCTTGGTCGCAGGAGTCAAAGCCTGCAGGATCGTCCTCGTCGCCAAAATCGTCGCCACAGCTTCCTCTGTAGTAAAGTGCGTCCTTTGCCATAATATCTCTTCTTTCTGAGTGAACACGCCAGCGTGTTTTCAGAGCTCAGGTGTGTAGGTACATGCTTGTTGTTTGGGCGTTTCTTGAGTTTTCATTGATTCGTTTATTTAACCAAATGTTGACTGACATAAAAATCCCAGAGAAGGATTTCGTGTGACGAGTACTTTTTTGGCAAAGCGTCATATGACACGCCGATGGCCCTAACTATTGTCTGATGGTGTTAAAAAATTGCAGGGCGCAGGCAGCGGAAGAAGGACGTCTCCTCTTTCCGGCAAACGTAAAATGATATTTCTGCGATGTATTATCGCGACGCTATGAATATTTTAGAAACGTAAAGAGTGTCCCACCGCGGTCCCCGTGGACAGAGAGTTAACAACGTGAATGCGTAACAAAACGTAACAACGTGATCATCTTAACTTTTAAACCCCAGCCATTTTTCTCAACAATTCCAAATGGTTTATTGGTTGATGATAGAACACAGGAAAGAAAAAAAATAAATTGATATTCAGAAAAACAAAAAAACCTCCAGGATGTATTTTCTCTGTTTAATTATGCATATCATTGCTTTCCCCCCTACTATAATATAGCACTATGTGGTAACAGTATCTCTGCAAAGTTTGACTTTGATTAAGTGAAGTTAAATATTTGTAGTAATTAATGTAGTGCACATTTCGTGTACCGTAGAATTAGGTCTGCCCTAGCTTTAGGTCAAAATGCCCTAGCTTTCTTCCTGGACCTTGTACGCCTCTGGTTCCACAACAGAGCAGATGCACCAATACAAACCAAGCAAGGCCGTGTGGAATTTAATTTCATCCATAAGTAAGTCATATTTCAGTTTTTGGGCTGGAATGTGGTTGATATCTTGCTGAGGCTTTGTCTGTCCCTGCTGCCGCCTCACAGCCGTCCTCTGTCCCCGCTGCTCTTAGTATCAAGTAGGTCCAACACTCATGAAGAGTAGTAATTAGACCTAGTGTAAATGTAAATAACACTACAAGTGCTATTTACATCCTAGAGTAAAATCGGAGTAACACTTCTCAGTGCTCAGTTGTGTGCTGCTTGTACGCCGAATGTCTTCATATAAACTCCTGATGTAATACATTGACAATTTATGTTTGTTTGATGAAAAAGCAAAACAAATAGCAAATTGTTTGATTTCTTAACCTCTTTAACCCCAGAGCCCCGCTATTGTCGAACAGGAAAAGAGAAAAATAAGTAAAGTGACGTTTCCTAAAGTATCTCCGGAACCACAACGTTGATTAACTTCATTTAAATTGCTGAAATACAGTAAAGCCTTGTGGGAAGAGTTCTATCCGAACAGAAAAAATTGAACTTACCGTTAAGTTTATGTAATTATACAAACCCCGTAACCAGTGGCGGCTGGTGAATTTTCTTTGGGGGGGGTGCAGTTGAAATAGTTTAAATAGCACTCCACAATGAGAAGAAAAGAGGTTTTGAGTAGAATATTCTAAAAAACAAAGCTTTATTTCAAGAAAACACAGAGCTCAACACTCCAATAACAACTATCAACAAAGTGTAACTTTGGGCATGAGAGGTTCAGAGCAGAATGGTTTAAGAAACATTGGGTTGGGTTTCAGAGGTTTACAGAATAAAATAATAATAATAATAATAACCTTTGACTTCATCCATTGTCGTGGCTCCAGACAAAAAACTATGTTTTGTCTATAAAATGAAATATTCATTAATCTCTGGATATTAGTACCTGAAAAGTCGACTGTTTTTTTTCTCCTACTTCCTTGTTGCTTTTTTGTCTCTGCCTGCTTCTGTGAAGGTGGGAGGTTTCTTAGACTGCGCCACACGTCTTCGTCAGAGCTTTATGCAAATTGTAAATCCCAGCATGCACCAAATATATGGTGAGAAAGCAAAAAGCTTATAACTTTTACATTTTTACGACACAGTTTTTTTTAACTAAAACTCCATGGTAACTCCCAAATGCTTCATTGGGATTGTTCTTTAGGTCATTATCTTTACAAAGAGGGTTCCTACATCTCTGCAAGTCGTTGTTTCGGCCTTGAACCATGGAGTTGGAACAACTCGGGGGCGGCTCGACAAGCCATTTTGGGGAATCTCAATAACATGAGATTCTAACATAAATCTGAGAATAACATCTGAGAATAACATTTTCAGATGCTGGATGTTCATAGTTATGATGAAAATATGATATAAAAGTGAGTTATTTGAAAATATATTTTTTTATTCACAACTAAATTCTGAAAAAAAGGATATAAAATAACACAACTATTAGAACTCATAGGGGGTTCATGCGACTACTTGAGGAATGGATAGAGGGTACCCCAGAACGCCTCCCCCCCATGTATGGGGGCTCTGGGGGCAAGGAGTATGGTTTGGCTATGATTTCCCTGTTTTTCCCTCCTCGCTCTGCAGTCAGACCACAGCGCCCCTCTGTCCACAGACTGGTCACAGAGCGACACCTGCTGGTGAGTTCATGAAACTGCATTGGATTTTTAAAAAAAATACGTTTTCATTAAAATAAAAGAAGATCGGTGTGTTCATCGCATGCCGAATTCTCGAGTCCAAACTCTCGATTTAAAAAAAATCTGAATTTGTGTTTTTCGAGGTTAGAATTCTTTATGAATAAGTAAAAACTAATTTAAATTGTGCGACTGCATTATGGGAGTATGGTTTGGTGATTGCCCTGCATGCTTTAACCGCACGTGTTTGATTATTCATTATTGTTGAACAGTTCAATAATTCCCATAAAGGACGTGAACGTGTATTTAAATACATCCAGTAGTTGTGTACTCATGTTTCATGCAGTACTTTGTGTGTTTCCCTCCTCGTTCTGCAGGCAGACCACAGCGCCCCTCTCTCCACACACTGGTCTTAGGGCGACACCTGCTGGTGAGTTGGTGAAACTGCACCGGTGTTTTTTTTTTTTTTTTTTTTTTTAAATGAAAACAGGAAGTCGGAAAGCAGGAAGAACCCACATGATGTGAATAGAGAATAGAAACAGTCCTGTTGTTTTAAACACACTTCTTGACTCTAGAAGGAGTCTGGACGACGTGGACTAGATGTCCCTGTTGTCCCCCTCAGTCCTGATCGTGTGGCTGGTTGGGTTATGAAGGCAGACTGGAGATGAAGAGCTTCATCTGCAGCAGAACAACTCCAGCTGGAGACTGTGTTGTGTTTCCTGCTTTCTGTCCTCAGGCTGCTGTCTCGCTGTGGATCCTCAAACATCCTGCTGCCCCGTGTGTCCTGTCTCTCTCTCCGTGTGCCCCGTCTCTCTCTATGCGTCCTCCCCGTCTCTCTCTATGCGTCCTCCCCCGTCTCTCTCTATGCGTCCTCCCCCGTCTCTCTCTATGCGTCCTCCCCCGTCTCTCTCTATGCGTCCTCCCCCGTCTCTCTCTCTGTGTACTGGGGGGGTCAAAGGGCGTTTGGAGGAATGCAGGCGGAGCTGTGAGCAGATCCTTTTGTCCTCTCGTCTGCAGCTCACCAATCATGACCCTCTGACGTAGACGATCTCACTGAATAGTTTCCCAGCAGCCTCTCGAGTTCCTCACCATGGCGGGCAGAACCTGAAGTGGGTCAGACCGGGTAAGACCAGGTTCTGGAGCCAGTGGAGGTTCAGGGCTTCACATGCAGCTCCCAGACCTGTGTTTCCTGCTCAGAGAGAGGCATTTAAAGCCGGGTTTCGGCTCCCTCATGTGGCCCCCGGGCTCCAGGACCCTCATGGAGGCTGCTCCCGGGCAGAACCCCTTATATACCCCCCAGGAACACTGGTTAGTTGTGTAATTTCGATTGCACATATACTAAAATTGGAACGATACAGAGAAGATTAGCATGGCCCCTGCGCAAGGATGACACGCAAATTCGTGAAGCGTTCCTTATTTCCGCTTTTTTATTTGAATTTAAGATTTTTTAATGATTTTTCACGATAGTTTTTTTTTTTTTTTACAATACTGTGTATATTTTGCAGTGGCGGGCCGTCAGGGCCTGCTAAGTCTTCTCTTCTGGTCTAAACAGATTTTATAATTTAATTGTAAAATTTAAATTTAAAAAAAGTTTAAAGATAAATGTAACATGAAAAAAAATCAATTATTAAAAAAAAATCTATTTAAAAAAAAAGGAATTTTGAAAACAAATCAATTTAGAAAAAAAGGAATTTGGAAAAAAAAGAAATACAAAAAAAAGAATTTGGAAAAAAAAGGAATTTGGAGAAAAAAAAGGAATTTGGAAAACAAAAAATCAATTTAGAAAAAAAAGGAATTTGAAAAAAAAGGAATTTGGAAAAAAGGAATTTTGAAGAAAAAGAAATTTTTTTGAAAAAAAAGGAATTTGGAAAAAAAGGAATTTTGAAGAAAAAAAAGGAATTTTGAAAAAAAAGGAATTTGGAAGACACAAAACATTTGAAAACAAAAAAAAAATTGAAGAAAAAAGGAATTTTGAAGAAAAAAAGGAATTTTGAAATAAGGGATTTTGAAGGGAAAAAAGGGATTTTGAAAACAAAAAAGGGATTTTGAAGAAAAAAAAGGAATTTTGAAGGGAAAAAAGAATTTTGAAAAAAGGGAATTTTGAAGAAAAAAAATGAATTTTGAAAAAAAAAAAATTTGAAAAAAGGAATTTTGAAAAAAAAGGAATTTGGAAGAAAAAAAGGAATTTTGAAAACACAAAAAAAATTGAATACAAAAAAAAATTTGAAGAAAAAAAAGGATTTTTTTGAAGAAAAAAAAGGTATTTTGAAATAAGGGATTTTGAAGAAAAAGGGATTTTGAAGGGAAGAAAAAAGGGATTTTGAAGAAAAAAAAGATTTTTTTGAAGAAAAAAAAGAATTTTGAAGAAAAAAAGGAATTTTGAAGAAAAAGGGATTTTGAAGGGAAAAAAAGAATTTTGAAAAAAAAAAGTTTAATAATTAAAAGTTATATCTTTTTTATAATGTAATTGTAATTGATCCACTGCTGTCCCAGGTAGAAAACCCACGGGCCGCCACTGATATTTTGACTTTTTTTCAACTCATTTTCAACTATATGTATTATTACTACAGTTGAACACAAAAGTCCAACATTTTACTGTAATTTATTAAAATATATATGAATTTCAGAAACATAGAAGATCGATAGCACATATACTACAATTAGAACGATACAGAGAAGATTAAAATTTGCATTTTTGCCGTGCATCTTATTTATTTATTTGTCATTTTTGATGACCTCAGCGGGCCGGACTGGGAGAGCCAGAAGATGCCCAGGTCTGCTCTGGGATGACACGCAAATTCATCAAGCGTTCCTTATTGCTGCTTTTTGATTTGATTATGATTTAATTCTGAATACATTTTGATGATTTTTTTACGATATAGTTTTTGACACACTTATACAAACACACGCATCACGCTGTATATCAACACTGAACGTTGTCAGCTGAACTGAAGGAACCCTGACCCTTGAACAAAGGCAGCACAGAGTGAATGAAGTGTGAGGCCTTTGAGCTGATGGGGCCATCAGGCTCCTCCCCCTCCTCACTTCCCCTCCTCTACAGGTCAAAGTCCACGTTAAGGTCAAAGCCTTTGGTCAAATAAGATTTAAAAAAATCCTAATTTGTCCAGCAAGAGACACATAATCAAATAAAAAACAAGTAATATGAATAAACAGTAAAACAGGGAAGCATCTACAAAAGCTGTGTGTGTGTGTATATATATATATATATATAGAAACAATAAAAATGTATGTGTTATTATTAAGTGTGATGTACCTGTATTTGAGCACTATTTGTTCTTCTGTTCTTCTTGTTTTCTCTTTCTCCTCTGTGCCCATAAAGAACCACCGTCTCTGTCCAGGACCCTGCGGACGGTCTTGTCCAGCCCACATCATGCTATGAGTACAGACTGGGCAGCTGATGGGTAATGCCACATCTTGTTGGGTACCAGAGGAAGAATGGCCGCTGAAGAAGGCGTCGAGCGAGGCCGGAGGCTGGTGGGACACCCGGAGGGCCAGGAGGGTCGTACCAGGTCTGCAGCTCGGTGCTGAGCACAGGCTTCCCTCTGGGGTCCCTGGTGAACAGAGCCTGGCTCACCCACGCAGGCTGCACCCTGGGGAGTGAGCTCCTCCAGCCCTGTGGGAGAGGAACCCGTAGCACACACACACACACACACACACAGAAACCACGTTAACAGACGACACAACTTACGATATCACATCTGCAATATCCCCGAGGAAGGCGAGGAGGCCCTGGGGGCGGAGGAGGTGGCTGTCGAGGTCGCTGCAGCAGAAGTCGAGTAGTCCTTCTTCTGGTCCCTCTTCAGGTGGGCCGTGCTGAGCCCTTTGAAGTGATGCGGGCTCTCCTGAGCCTCATCCTGTCGCTGTGGAGAGGGGCGAAGCCTCGTTGGATGACGACATTATAACACATCCCAACAGCTTCATGTTGAACTCACCGCTGGGTCAGGCTGGTTCAGCTCAGCTGGATCTCCGTCTGAGCCGTCGGCCTCGTGGCCAGCGCCGCCTCCTGGATGTTCATGTAGTCCGAGTCCTCGTGACCCCACAGACCCGCGTGGCCGTCGGGTGCAGCTGGCAGCAAACGGGCTCCACCGGGCGAAGCTGAACCCGAGGCGAGTCCCAGAAGGCAGCTGAGAGAAAAGCGTGGGTTAATATAGGGCCGATATTTAAGAGAGGACTCGCTCATATTGGTGGAGTCTCACCGTTGTAGACCTTCGTCGTCCACGTTCAGTTATTTATTGTCATTCTCATTCACAGCTGGATGAAGCTGCACATCTGTCCTGGTCCCCTGATGCTGCACTACATGAGGTCTCCAGACAGCAGCTGGACATCCTGAGCTTCATGGTCCATGTTTAGTTATTTATTGTTATCCTCATGTCACCATTTCTATCATAATGTATTAAAATCATAGAAGAAATAATAAAGCTTCAAACAAAGTTCAGCTTGCAAGACTTTTATTGAAATAAAAACAAACACAAAATAAATGATGGCAAATAAATGAATACAAAGGGATAAGATAACTTATATATACATACATATTCATTATATAAAAAAACAACATAAATTATGACAAATAATAGTAAATGAATAAATACAAATTTGTGCAGGAAGTCACTCATGAATGTGAATGTGGACAGAGTCAAGTCATATACAATATATAGTAACTATTAAATAGACAGTGGTAACATAATATACAATATATAATAATATAATTTATATACGAATATAATATGTATTATTATATATGTAATATATAATACCAGTGGGTTGAAGAGCAGAACAACACGTGAATAACAGGTTTAAACAGCAGCAACGTCAGCTGGTTAACAGAGTTATAATAAATAGAGTCGTTATAAGTTTTTAGTAAAGTAAAGTTTTAACAATAACAACAAAGCTCCAACAGTCAGAGCAGACTGGCTGATTATAAGTAACTCCGGGACTGTCAGCCACTAATAACAGCACTAATATGAGCACTAATATGTCACACAGTCATATGTAACAGCAGTTCATAAGCACGACGTGGATAAAGTGTAATAAAATATAAAGTATTGTCCTCACGTCTCACGGCTCTGTTTCTCCGGTGACAGACGAAGTGTGGTCCGCTGTAGCGAGGATCCAAGATGGCGGAGACTCGGGACTTTCCGGACAGGTTCGGGAGGTGAGACAAGTTCGGGTGATGAGACAAACGAGCCATCTGATTGGACGGCAAAAGCTTGGATCGCGTGATTGGCTCGCAGGAGGTGAGACAAGGTGAGACAGATGAGACGGAGAAGAATGGTTTCAGGGAGCCTGAGAGGAGAGAGGGCTTCACGGCCGAGCGGCGGTTCGAACCCAGCCAAGGGCAAAGAAGAAGCTGCACACCTGTCCTGGTCCCCTGATGCTGCACTACATGAGGTCTTCAGACAGCAGCTGGACATCCTGAGCTTCATGGTCCATGTTCAGTTATTTATTGTTATCCTCATGTCACCATTTCTATCATAATGTGGAGAGCTTGTCTTTAAAATCATACAAGAAATAATAAAGCTTCAAACAAAGTTCAGATTGAAAGATTTTTATTGAAATTAAAACAAACACAAAATAAATGAATACAAAGGAATAAGATTTTACTATTATATATATATATATGTATATATATATATATATATATATATATATATATATATATATATATATATATATATATATATATATACATATATATATATATACATATTCATTATATAAAAAAACACAACATAAATTATGGCAAATAATAGTAAATGAATAAATACAAAGTAATAAGAAACTATTATATACTATTATATATATATATATATATATATATATATATATATATATATATATATATATATATATATATATATATATATATATATATGTGTGTGTGTGTGTGTGTGTGTGTGTGTGTGTGTGTGTGTGTGTATGATGTAATCCCCCTTGTGTTTCCCTGATCTCCTCTTCAGTGTTTCCACTGTGCAGGAAGTCACTCATGAATGTGAATGTGGACAGAGTCAAGTCATACACAATACATAATAACAGTGTATTAAATAGACAGTGGGTAACACATAATATACAATATATAATAATATAATATATATATACGAATATAATATGTATTATTATATATATAATATATAATACCAGTGGGTTGAAGAGCAGAACAACACGTGAATAACAGGTTTAAACAGCAGCAACGTCAGCTGGTTAACAGAGTTATAATAAATAGAGTCGTTATAAGTTTTTAGTAAAGTAAAGTTTTAACAATAACAACAAAGCTCCAACAGTCAGAGCAGACTGGCTGATTATAAGTAACTCCGGGACTGTCAGCCACTAATAACAGCACTAATATGAGCACTAATATGTCACACAGTCATATGTAACAGCAGTTCATAAGCACGACGTGGATAAAGTGTAATAAAATATAAAGTATTGTCCTCACGTCTCTCTCCTGTCACTGAGAGAAGTGCAGCTGCGCTGCGGGGATCCAAGATGGCCGCTCCAGATTCTGAAGTTGGAACAAATGCAGCCTTCTGATTGGACGCAAAAGCTTGCCTCACGTGATTGGCTGCTCAAGAGTTGGAACAGTTGGAACAGAGAAGAAGGGAGCGCGAGGATACGGTTCATTCTCTGTGAAAGCAGGGGGGCTCTGCGGGGGAAGGGAAGAGGGGCTCTGCCTTGAACACGTGACGATGAAGATCATGTGACACTTACTTGTTTGAGGTTGAGATCAATAATAAAACACTGGAAGAGTTACAGTGTTTTATTGACTCACATCAGTTTGTGATACAACCCCCCCTCAGTTGTTCTCTCATATTAGTTTCATATTTATACATCAGCTTTGTGTGAAACCCTGAAATGAAGACAAGAAGAAAATACTTTGTTCATGTTTGTTTATTCATCATAAACATTCAGTTTGTCTGTTAAATGACTCTTGATCAACTATTTCATGGACAGATTCACGTCATTTACACAATCAATCAGTTTAAAATGAATCTAATTCATATTAAAGAGAATAATGAATGATCTCATTGATTATGATCATGATAATTATAGTGTAATAATAGCTCATAGGTCTGCCAAACAAATACATGTAAATGTATTTAAGGATTTGTTCACAAATACACACAAAGAGAACAAGTATCTTTGATGAATGAAGGTCTGCTGCTTTCTCTCTTCAGAAACATGCAGTGGAAGAGAAACAACAATATAAAAGCATCAATACAAACATTCATCAGACATTTAGAGATCAGAGAAGTTTAAATGTTCATGCAGAGAAAAAACAAACGTCATCATGAGCAGTGAGAGCCTCCATGGCTAAACAGACACAGGAAGGAGCGCCACCTAGAGGAGCTCAAACATTTACACAACAACAATGAGAAGACGTCAAAGTACCGCCCACAATGTTTGACTGACAGCTGATCTCTGTGCAGTGAAGAAACGCCTCAACAATCATCTCTCAGCCACAAACATGGAGACTACATGAGTTCAAGAGTTCAGACACAGTTTAACCCTCAAAGGACTTCTGTCTATTTCAGTTTACACAACTCAGCAGTGTCTCCAAAGGAATAACAAAGATCAAGTCCAGCATAGAGAGGCTGAGTGAATGTGGTCTGGACTCTGTGGAGGAGAGTCATGGTTTCAGAGACGCTGTAGAAGGACAGAATACCTGCTCTGTGATCCAGGTACACTCCTACTCTGGAGGACTGAGGACCTGAGACGGGAGCTTGGACACTGTTGTGAAAAAATTTATAACTGTCACTTCTTAATGCCCAAGATTTGTTATTGCGTCCAAATCCACTTTCACTCCAGTCCCCTTTTCTCTTGATATCCTTGTATGCGACTGCTACATAAACTCCTCCTCCTCTCCACTCCACCTCCCAGTAACAACGTCCAGTCAGACTCTCTCTACTCAGGACCTGATGACATTCACTAAATCTGTCTGTGTGACTAGAATAAGACTGATGTTGACTCATTTTTGTTGCTTTTCTGTTCCCATCAGATAATAACAGCTGTGTGTGTGCTGTGTTTGGATCCAGTGTGATGTCACGTGAATACCTTAAGAATCCAGCTCTGGTCGTGGGCTCTGGTTGTGACAGTAAAACATCCACTTCAGTCCCCGTCAGTGACACGTTTGTCCATTTCTCTCTCAGGACGTCCTGCAGTTTATCTCTGACTTCTGAAACAGCCGCTGTCACGTCCTCAAAGTATCTCAGAGGACGGATGTTGATGCTGGATGAGTCTGTAGACTCACTGAGTGGTGACAGTGAGGGGTAGTTGTGGAGAAACTGGTTGAGATCCTCTGTGTGTGAGAGCTTCTGCAGCTCAGCGTCGTTCCTCTTCAGCTCAGTGATCTCCTGCTCCAGCTTCTCCTGAAGCTCTTTGACTCGACTCACTTCAGTTCTCTGCTGGGATCTGACCTGCTGCTTCACATCAGAGCTTCTTTCCTCCAGGAGACGGATCAGCTGGGTGAAGATCTTCTCGCTGTCCTCCACTGTTTTATCAGCAGAGAGATTGACGGCCTCCACCTCCTGATGAAGCAGCTTCACGTCTTCCTCTCTGTCCTGGATTCTCTGCTGGATGTTTAGTCGACTCCCCTCCAGCTCTCTCTGCCTCTCGGTCCTTTCTGCTGCAGCTGAGACTGTGTCGTGGCCTTTATGTTCCTCCATTAAGCAGAGATAACAGATACACTGCTGATCAGTACGACAGAAGATCTTCATCACCTCATTGTGACGAGAGCAGATGTTCTCCTGGAGCTTGTTGGAGGGCTCCACCAGCTTGTGCTTCTTTAATGGAGCCGCTTCATAATGAGGCTGGAGGTGTTTCTCACAGTAAGAAGCCAGACACACCAGACAGGACTTGAAGGCCTTCAGTCTCCTCCCAGTGCAGACATCACAGGCCACATCTTCAGGTCCAGCATAGCAGTGATCAGCAGCAGCAGCTTGGAGTCCAGTCTTCTTCAGTTGCTCCACTAAATCTGCTAACATGGTGTTTTTCACCAGGACAGGCCTCGGTGTGAAGGTCTTCCTACACTGAGGGCAGCTGTGGAGTTTCTTCCCATCCTCTTCATCCCAGTGGGCTTTAATACAGTTCATGCAGTAGCTGTGTCCACAGGGAATAGTCACCGGATCCTTCAGTAGATCCAGACAGATGGAACAAGAGAAGCTTTCCCGGTCCAGCTGAACTCCTTTCTCCGCCATTTCACCTCTCAAAGACAACGACTGTCTGAGTTTCACTTCCACAGAAGCGATTCTATTTTGAGCTCTGATCTGAACAACATGTGTCTCTGCAGGGAACGGGGCGCGTCAGCTGCTGCACTTCAGCTCATGTTGGTTACACCCATCTATGGAACTGTAGATCTGAAGGGGAGGGAACCAGGAAGTACAGACAGAGTGAAGCTCTCTGTGTTGGAGAGCAGGAAGAAGAGGGAGCGGTTTTAAAGCTGTGGTTCCTTCCAGGAAGAGGAGCAGTTTGAGAGAGACTGTGTTTAACATTTGTTTGCAAAGGAGATCATTTCTATGTTAGAAACACTGATATATATACACTCACCTAAAGGATTATTAGGAACACCTGTTCAATTTCTCATTAATGCAATTATCTAATCCACCAATCACATGGCAGTTGCTTCAATGCATTTAGGGGTGTGGTCCTGGTCAAGACAATCTCCTGAACTCCAAACTGAATGTCAGAATGGGAAAGAAAAGTGATTTAAGCAATTTTGAGCATGGCATGGTTGTTGGTGCCAGACGGGCCGGTCTGAGTATTTCACAATCTGCTCAATTACTGGGATTTTCACGCACAACCATTTCTAGGGTTTACAAAGAATGGTGTGAAAAGGGAAAAACATCCAGTATGTGGCAGTCCTGTGGGCGAAAATGCCTTGTTGATGCTAGAGATCAGAGGAGAATGGGCCGACTGATTCAAGCTGATAGAAGAGCAACATTGACTGAAATAACCACTCGTTACAACCGAGGTATGCAGCAAAGCATTTGTGAAGCCACAACACGCACAACCTTGAGGCGGATGGGCTACAACAGCAGAAGACCCCACCGGGTACCACTCATCTCCACTACAAATAGGAAAAAGAGGCTACAATTTGCAAGAGCTCACCAAAATTGGACAGTTGAAGACTGGAAAAATGTTGCCTGGTCTGATGAGTCTCGATTTCTGTTGAGACATTCAGATGGTAGTCAGAATTTGGCGTAAACAGAATGAGAACATGGATCCATCATGCCTTGTTACCACTGTGCAGGCTGGTGGTGGTGGTGGTGTAATGGTGTGGGGGATGTTTTCTTGGCACAATTTATGCCCCTTAGTGCCAATTGGGCATCGTTTAAATGCCACGGCCTACCTGAGCATTGTTTCTGACCATGTCCTTCCCTTTATAGCCACCATGTACCCATCCTCTGATGGCTACTTCCAGCAGGATAATGCACCATGTCACAAAGCTCAAATCATTTCTAATTGGTTTCTTGAACATGACAATGGGTTCACTGTACTAAAATGGCCCCCACAGTCACCAGATCTCAACCCAATAGAGCATCTTTGGGATGTGGTGGAACGGGAGCTTTGTGCCCTGGATGTGCATCCCACAAATCTCCATCAACTGCAAGATGCTATCCTATCAATATGGGCCAACATTTCTAAAGAATGCTTTCAGCACCTTGTTGAAACAAAGCCACGTAGAATTAAGGCAGTTCTGAAGGCGAAAGGGGGTCAAACACAGTATTAGTATGGTGTTCCTAGTAATCCTTTAGGTGAGTCTATAACACTGATACAGAATATAAATTGTATTTTAATGTTAGATGAATTTAAACAAATTAATCAAATATGTTACGTCTTACAACCCTGGGACTTGAACGCACCACATCTCTTGGCTCTGCAGTTCAGTTGGAGACTTTAAGGATGAATCTGGAACATTTCCTGCTTCGTTACAATTAACCATCTTCATGGTTCTCATCGCACCAGAAGAACAACCTCAAACATACCGTAGTGAACCTGAACTGAGTCAGTTGAGAATAAACCAGAACACCGTTAGAACAATTAGAAACCGATGCTGATGCTGCTCTCAAGTATGATGAAAAAGATGGTAGAGAACTATTTCAATTTAAATTAAAGCTGCAAGCAGCGATGAATGGATCCTTGCATCTTTGCGTACGTCGGAGGCGCTGGCGGGACGCTGGCGGGACACTGGCGGGACACTGGCGGGACGCTGGCGGGACGCTGGCGGGACACTGGCGGGACACTGGCGGGACGCCGGCTCACACGGCTGAGTGATGCTGGAAATTATGCTTTGCAAACAGTCCACCAAAATTACACACAAAAAAAAATGTCCGACTTCCAGTCGGGTTAAGAGCATGGCACCAAGAGACTTTTTTAAAGTCTACATGTGATACATATGCCTACTTAATTTGGTACATCTATGTCAAACGTACTGTGAGGGCTGCTTTAATATCAAATATTAATTTCCATCACCTTTGACATTTGTGGAAAGCTCAATGAGGGTTTGACCATCCCAAGCCACAGAGAAATCTTCTTCTTTTTTTCATGGTAAATAATGCGTTGCAACGGCAACAGCGTTCAACGAGAAATTACAATATTCATGACGATGTATCATCAATGTGTTCAAGCTTTACTCACCAAATTTGAGACTGATCTGGTCAACTGGCATTGAGTAATATTGTAAAGTTTAAAACATGTTATTTCCTTTAGCCAGTAGGTGGCGCTATGACAATGTGAACATTTCTGCATGGAATTGTGTTCAGGCCTGAACCAGCATCATGCATGAGAGATTTGGGGCTGATTGGATAATGTACCTTGGAGTTACAACAACTTCCTCTTTCTTGGCGAACTGCACGAAATGGGCGCATAATGGCCGCCACGCCACGTCAAGGCCGTTCAAGGACAACTCACCATTTTGATAACTTTTCATCATCAAGGTCTTCACATCATCCTTGATCAAAATTGAAGTTGATCGCATACATTTGTAGTGGAGTCTCTTCATTTATAACGTCTGAAAATGAGAGAAAATGGCTAAAAAACAGATATTGGTGGATTCACTGCATCGCCCCCTAGTGTTTGAATCCAATGAAAATCACAGGGTAAGTTAAAGGATGCGATATGAACATATGCTACAAATTTGCTGAGGATAGGTGACGTGTGTTGGAAGTCATATGGATTGATGTACTAAGACACGCCCCATAGATGTTCAGTGGTCCATATCTTCTAAACACAAATATAAATATACATTTTGATGACATTGGTCCAATGATGCGCCACAGCGAGTTTGGTATCAATCAGAAAGAGCGTTTTGGAGTAGTTTGCAATAATGTTTTTTTTCACAAAATTCAAAATGGCAGAAAATCGAAAAAGTAGGTGGAGCTTAATGCTCTGATTTACTTTTTTTTGAGCAGACACAACCGGACATATGTGTCAAATTTCAAGTCAATCAGTCATAGAGGGCAATGGGTTTAGCCTAAAAAAAACTCTAGGGGGCGCTATAGAACCATTTCTTTATACCCAAATGCGAGACCCCTAAAATATCAAATGTTTCACCAGTCCTGATATGCATGTCAAATTTAACAAGTTTCGGGATATGATAAAGCTCCCCAAAAGGCAGTTGAAGTGAAATAAAAATAACAAAAATAAACATTACAGTTTCAATAAAAATTGGTGGTTTTTAAAAGGTTAAGGATACGTGATTACATTGACAACATCTGCTTTAATCCCGTTGGTCTCTCCCTCTACATCCTACATGTCCACGACTACGTTGTGTGTCCAGCTTTGTTGCATCATTTGACTTCTGATCTGCAGCTTTTCACAATCTTGGTTCATCCTTGGTTAAGAAAGTCAATACAATGCCTTTATTTCTTTAATTTAGGACCAAATACGTGAATCAGGATCTATAAATAACCATTGGCAACGTCAGTGTTGAGTTGTTTGAGCATTCTGAGGGTAGAAGACAAATTTAAATGACTGAGTGCTTATGAGGAAATGAACGCGAGTTGTTTTTGTGACAAACTACTAAAATCAAATGAGCATTAAGTTGAAAATGTTCAATATCCCTTGATTTTAATAGGGTGGTGGATAGTTTTACACAGAACTTAATAAAGAAGAAACACTTTCTCTAAAGTTACTGTAAGGAACTTTCATGTTGTGTTGATTCTGGCGCCCCCTGTGGACTAAAGTGGTAGTGTTGACTCTGGCGCCCCCTGTGGACTAAAGAGGTAATGTCTCTGAGCACCGGGTCAGAGAAAAATATTTAAAGTAATTTTATTTCCTCACGTCGACATCAAAACCACTGACACGTGTTGTTGTGCAATATAATACAGTTTTTATTCAAGTGTAACCGTCCGACATCTAAATGAAAACATGAACTGTGACATGTCACAGAACAGAAGCTCACCGGTTGAACCAGAGGAATGGAATAAAGGCAACACAATTATAACTGCAGACGATCAACTTCTATCTTTTAAAAACCTAAAGATATTTACAGATTTCATGCACATGCAGTATTGAAATTGATACAAAAAGTAGTAAAACTAGATATACAGACTCATTCTTCAGTATAAATAGTATAAATAATATTCCTTTGTATAAATAGCTCCACCCTCTTTGATGTTGGTCTGAGACGTTGAAACGGTCGGTGTGAGAGACACACACACACACACACACACACACACACACACACACACACACACACACACACACACACACACACACACGGTCACTTCTGCAGGATGAACTGGTCGATGAACTCGTTCTGCTCCGACTCCACTTTGGACAAGGCCTCGTACTCGATGCGATATCTGAGAGGAGGAAACGTGACGCTAACCGTTAATAATCAATGCAACAACAACAACAACAACAATAAAACAACGATATCAGAAACGTTTAGTGTAGGTCAAGTAACCCAACCAGTGGAAAACCGTTTTCTTGGTTGAAAAAAAAGATGTAACACACAGCGCTGTGCCACCAGTGTCTGATTTAATATAGAATATATACAATTATCTTCATGCACTAACACTTATATGTCCTTGAATATTTATTAAATAACTAGTTTTAAAGGATTTTTTAAATGGATGCTAATCTCACGACGGATCAGGTGACACACTCGACTGTGAGCTTCTTCTTAGTGCTGAGATGTTTAATAATACATTTCATACTTAAATGTATTGTTGTGTTTTCTACAGCTGTCCTACTTCCACTTTGAAGTGAGAGAGACAGAAAGGAAGGAAATGTTTCTGCAACGCTGAGCTGTGTCAGTTGAGTTAAAACTAGAAAGAAGAAACAGGGATTGAAGATTAAGTGTAAATTCAAGCGCTGAAAGGAGTTGAAGTGTCACATGTAAGCACAACGGGAAGGATCGATACTCACAAGCTGCTCATTTGGAATCAATCACTGTACGATAATATTACGTTGATACAAACGCTTTCACTACTTTTATGTTTGTGCAGAACGCACACAATCCCACTTCAAACGACACTTTAACACAACGAGAAGCTTGATATGCGACGACAAAGACAATCAAATCGGACTATTTTTAAATGAATGTGTTATTAATCAAGTTGTGTACCTCTCGGGTGTGTTTGGTTACTCTGAGTGTGCCGTACCTCTCCAGCTGCATCTTCTTCTCCGCGATGAGCGCCTGCAGCTGCTGCTGTTGGGCCTCTCGCTGCTTCGCCACCGACTTCAGCAGGTTTCTGGCTCCGATGGCCTGGAAGAGAAGAAGAAGGATGATTATTATTAACCCTCGTGTTGTCTTGGGGTCAAAATGACCCATCAATACACATACATATACACATATATGTACATATACATCACTCTCATGATCGACTAAAGCGGCTTCTGCAACCAGCAGGGTTCATACACATTCTGACCAATGGGTTTCCATGACTTTTAACCAAAATTCCATTACAAACATTTAGTGAAATCTGGGTGTAAACAGTAAAAAGTGAGTAAATGTAGTATTTAAACTAACAATGAGAACACAAAGCATACAGTAAACCTTAAATGACACAAATGAATGAGACAATAGTTTGATTAAAAGAATAAACATTTATATAGATGCCTGTATGTATGCCTGCTTATATTTTGAGTCTTTCTTTGAAAAGCATATTAATTAGTTCAAACTCAGCGTAAATGAACGTCATGAACACATGAATATAACACATTTACATGAACACATGAATATAACACATTTACATGACTTTTACTAAACTTTGGGATTTTTTTTTTTTTTTTCAAGGACTTTTCCAGGCCTGGAAATAACCATTTTAAAACTCCATGACTGTTCCAGGTTTTCCATGACCGTATGAACCCTGGACTGGGAATAAAAAAGGCCGCTTTAAACGCTTCGCCTACCTTCATCTTTTCCGTCTCCGCTTCTTTCGCCAGCTCGTCCACCAGCTCGATCAGACCTCCCACGATCTTCTGGAACTGCCCGATTTCTGCAAAAAACACAAACGCACGTTTTTATCGGTGCCGCCTGGAGTCGAAGGCGAAGACGAAGACGAAGAGGAAGATTCGCCGCTTACTGTCCACAAACTCTTTACACTCCTCCTTGAGCTCGGAGGTCTTCTGGCTGACGTCGGGCTCCAGGACCCGCAGCTTGTTGAGCTCATCGAAGTAAAAGCCGGCCTCGGCTAACGGGTCTTTAGCCATGGCCAACGGGGAGGGGGAGGAGCCTGTCGCCAAGGAGACAGAGAGATGGAGGGCAGAAAGCAAACGACTAAAACTCAGACTCTGTTTCTAAAGTCTGCAGCCACTTGTTGGTTTGATGGTTTCCTTTTATAATAGTTTAAAAACAGAATAATTCAAACCCAAATGTACTGTAACATCATGTTTTATCCAAAAGAGGAATAATTAAATAATTCAAGAGGGATTATTAATGGTCAGCTGATATTCTAACTGCGCTAAACACTCGACTAACCTTCCACTTTACCTGGTAAACCCATCTTGGCTGTTTTATTGTGAAAAACTGAAATAGGAAGCTTTCAGATTGTTTTTCAATGAGCATTTTGTTCTGCATGTCCTAAAACTTTATTAAAAACATAAAATCCTTCATATGAAATAGCATTTATTGATGAAGAAGTCTTTCTGCCAGCTGAAAGCGTGACAGGGCATTCAGACCTGTGGAGAGCAGTAGTTATCAGTGACGTCACCTTTCTGTTGTTATCTGTGACCTCTGACCTCTCATGATGAGGTCACCAGATGGCAAGAAGAGCCAGCGCAACTTTTACACACTAAAGTACGTAAAATATCACCTCTGAAAGCTCCACGTGACATATAAGCACTCACTACACAGCGTTGCATTGTTGAAACAGTGGATTTCAACCGAATGTGTCGTAAACCAGTTGGTATTTGGCGTAAACCGGTTGGTATGTGTCGCGTTAGCTTACCGTTTAACGGGGGTATTCTCAAAAGCGTACCCGGGACTACGAGACACACGTCGCTAATTGTCTTCTTTATGTACTTAACATTATAATGAACCGTATCGAGCTCCGGTCGGGTCGGGAAACGGTGTGTTTTTACCCGTTTAAACCGCCGTTAGAGCGGATGACTATGTGGCAAAAGCGAGAGAACACGAAGCTCCGCCCCCTCCTCCCGCTGCCAAGGGAACCAAACGCTGCCGTGCGTGCTGCGTAATGCGTGACGCGGGGTCGCTGACGTTTTGGCTTTTCAGAAGAAAATACTTGGCTGTGATTAATCACCATGTTCGGTGCTCATTGGTCATTTATGATACCCAGAACAGGGTTTAAAGCACATTTATATGTGTTACGTTGTCAGTTGCCCAAATGACTACGGAGATATCTCATCAGTCTTCTATTGAGTAATAGCGATGCTTTTACTTTGAAAGTATAAACGGAAATTGGATTCCTTTCCGTAACTTAAAACATAGAACTACTTTATAAAACCGATAAAGTAATTTGTTGTAAAATATTTGATGATGTATGTCTCCCAATATAAGTATGATTGTCTTGTTAATTTAAATTTGTTTAAATTAATTTAAAAGGAGATTTTGTTTAATAAATACAATTATAATAATGACAATCATATGAATGCATTTTTCTATTATTATTTGTTATAATTAAATGTATTTTTTTAATGAATTAATTAATGTCAACATTAAATAGGACACACACAACTACACTAAATATATTAATAATAGCTGCCCTGTCAAGGCGAAAATGTGCAATGCATCTTTCTGACGGCAGAGGGCAGCGTCGTGTGTCGCAACGCGCAGCCTGCCGTAAACTCATGAGTAGAAGAAGAAAAAGAAGGAGAAGGGAAAAGGACGACAGAGTTTAACTTAACTTTTTTTTTACAACTCAAATCTCGATACCGTCGTGGATCCTCGGGTCACGGGGATAAAGTCCAGCTTCATTAGATTAGACGGCGTGCCGTTATCTGACAGCATTGTCGTGAAGTCGGTAAGTAAACGTCAAAACGTCGTAAAACGGATCCCTCGTTACGCATTATCCAACTGCCGAGGACGTGAACGTCACTCCATTGAAGAAACTGCATATTTAACTCGTTTGGTGGAACTTAAACATCTGGAGACTTTTAAAACCGACAACCTGACTTTATCTTCACCTCGTGCGTAATACGGCGCGTGTTTCAATGTGTTATAAACTGTTAATAACTACTCAACACGAAACACACCTACCTCAGAGAGTGACGCAAAGAAAATGTACAACGTTTAGTTCCAATAAACTGATTGATTAGTGGAGGATTGACCCGATGAAGTAGCCGTAGACCAGCCGTGTTGTTCATGTACGTCATAAAGTCTCTAAAGTCTCTAGCTAGAGATGAACAATGACCCGAACTAGAACATGTTAGCACGGGTCATTTCTGAACGAGGTCCGTCAGAAACCTTCAGCTCGTTGTTGACTAGTGTAACTTAAACTAAAGGCTTTTAGTTGTTGACTAGTTTAACTTAAACTAAAAGCTTTTAGTTGTTGACTAGTTTCACTTAAACTAAAGACGTTTAGTTGTTGACTTCCTCATTTTGTTTTCCAGCATAGTTTGAAGTTTGTTAAACTAAAGTTAACAGCTAGCTTAAGTAAGTTAAACTATAGTTACCAGATAACTAAACAATGATTACCAGCTACGTAACTGCTAACCTAGTCACGGGTCTCTTTCACTGGATGCTTTGACGAGAGCTGGCATTAGTTTAGAGTTCAACACAAACCAAACAAATAACTTTTTGAAGTTAAAACCCACTCTGCTAATTTGTGTTTTGAATGTGGAACACAACGCTGTCACACTTCTTAAGCACTTTAAACTAGCTACACTTTAAACTAGCTACACTTTGAACTAGCTGCACTTTGAACTAGCTGCACTTTGAACTAGCTGCACTTTGAACTAGTTACACTTTGAACTAGCTACACTTTGAACTAGCTGCACTTTGAACTAGCTACACTTTGAACTAGCTACACTTTGAACTAGCTGCACTTTAAACTAGCTACACTTTAAACTAGCTACACTTTGAACTAGCTGCACTTTGAACTAGCTACACTTTAAACTAGCTGCACTTTGAACTAGCTGCACTTTGAACTAGCTACACTTTAAACTAGCTGCACTTTAAACTAGCTGCACTTTGAACTAGCTACACTTTGAACTAGCTACACTTTGAACTAGCTGCACTTTGAACTAGCTGCACTTTGAACTAGCTGCACTTTAAACTAGCTGCACTTTAAACTAGCTGCACTTTGAACTAGCTACACTTTGAACTAGCTACACTTTAAACTAGCTGCACTTTGAACTAGCTGCACTTTGAACTAGCTACACTTTAAACTAGCTGCACTTTGAACTAGCTATATATATTTACTTTCTACTCACTGACGTGCTCCTCTCGCTGCCCCTCTGGTTTCCTGCCGAGTCACATTCCATTTCATTGGAAGAGGAACCGAGGACGAGATAACGGTGTGACGGTGTCTTCCTCAGTATTGTGATGCGGGCCCTCAGCCGCTGTGTCTTATCTTCATGCGTCTTTATCGACACTGACATTCCTGAGTAGCTCCACAGAGGATTTAATTTGAATTTAAATATGTTAAGCTCCGCTTCCTTGCCCTTGTGTTTCTGCCAGGAATGACCTGTAGCCGTGCGAGGTTGTGGCGGCCTCATCAGTAGCGGTCACCACGGCGGGGGACCTCCGGACCTCCGTCTGCAGGGTGGTCATCTACCTCCAGAGGGACATGTCCGGGGACAGCGTCCCGCCCCAGCGTCACACACACTCCGCCTCCCCGGCCTCGCCCCTGGCCTGTCCCAAGACCAAGACCCTCAGTTACCGCGGCGCGGTCGGCCTGGGCAACAAGTACATCCGCGTCAACGTGGGCGGGAGCCTGTTCTACGCCACGCTGCAGGTGCTGACTCGGCAGGACTCCTTGCTGAAGGCCATGTTCAGCGGAAAGAAGGAAGTGTTCACCGATAAAGACGGTAAGCCGGCTCCGAGATGAAGCGCCGGGAAATGAATTGAAAACCTGTAAAAGTCATGGCATTTTAAAATGGTTATTTCCAGGAGTCCAGGAGAAAGAAAACCTGTTCACTGTGTTGTCCAGATAATCATCAAAATACACGTTTGTCTTCCTTCAGGTTGGATCCTGATCGACCGCAGTGGGAAACACTTCGGCAGCGTCCTGTGCTTCCTGCGCGACGGCACGGTCTCCTTGCCCAAAGGCCGCCAGGCCGTCCAGGAGGTGCTGGCTGAAGCCAAGTATTACGACGTCCAGGGCCTGGTGGAGCTCTGCCAGAACACCCTGCAGGTCAGTCGCACTCACACAGAGGCAACCTCCAGTTCTGCTTCCTCATGACCTTCTGCGTTTATATTTACCTGACTTTAGTTCATTGTCCGGTTTAATCTGGAGATGTAACACCTGATTCTGGTTTGTAAATCTGTCATTGTGGAGCACGTTAACACCAAACAGTTGACACGGCAAAGAAAGATCACTCTAAATGATTTAAAGTTACTATGAGGAACTTTCTTTTAGTGTTGATTCTGGCGCCCCTATATATATATATATATATATATATATATAGATAGATAGATAGATAGATAGATAGATAGATAGATATAGATTCATCTTAATCTGACTTTTACCTTCTTTTTTTTTAAGTAGTTGTTGTATCAAAGTGTATTATTATGAGTATAAAAGACACTCTGTATACTGGTTTGTGACTGGCAGGGCAACAAGGAGCTGCCCATGTGTGTCATACCTGTGGTCACCTCCAGTAAGGAAGAGGAGAAGCTCATCCAGTCCTCCACCAAGGTAAACGCAGCTGATTTATGATCGTTATTATGAATGAATCTGGAATCAGCAGAAGCTTGAAATCATTATTTTTGGCTCAGAGCTTCTTCTTGTGATCGGTCTTTTTGTTGTTGATAATGCATTTAGCGACAATATAATGATGAATAAAGTAATGAAATCCATGTCTTTCTCCTGTCAGCCCGTGGTGAAGCTGGTGTACAACAGAAGCAATAACAAGTACTCCTACACCAGGTAAGACGCGTCACCAGCAGGTAACCGACTTATCTAGAGAGCCTCACAGCGCGACTTCCTCTCCGCCTCTCGTCCCGACAGCAACTCGGACGACCACCTGCTGAAGAACATCGAGCTGTTCGACCGGCTGTCCCTCAGCTTCAACGGCCGCGTCCTCTTCATCAAGGACGTGATCGGGGACGAGATCTGCTGCTGGTCCTTCTACGGTCAGGGCCGCAAGCTGGCCGAGGTCTGCTGCACCTCCATCGTCTACGCCACGGAGAAGAAGCAGACCAAGGTGAGGACGGTGTTTAGACCAGCAGGAGGAGAGCTAGTAACGGTAGCAGCACCGCTAACGGAGAACCAGCAGGAGGAGAGCTAGTAACGTTAGCAGCACCACTAACGGAAAACCAACAGGAGAGCTAGTAAAGTTAGCAGCACCGCTAACGGAAAACCAACAGGAGAGCTAGTAACGTTAGCAGCACCGCTAACGGAGAACCAACAGGAGGAGAGCTAGTAATGTTAGCAGCACCGCTAACGGAGAACCAGCAGGAGGAGAGCTAGTAACGTTAGCAGCACCGCTAACGGAGAACCAACAGTAGGAGAGCTAGTAACGTTAGCAGCACCGCTAACGGCGAAACAACAGGAGGAGAGCTAGTAGCGTTAGCAGCACCGCTAACGGAGAACCAACAGGAGGAGAGCTAGTATTGTTTGCAGCACCGCTAACAGAGAACCAGCAGGAGGAGAGCTAGTATTGTTAGCAGCACCGCTAACGGAGAACCAGCAGGAGGAGAGCTAGTAATGTTAGCAGCACCGCTAACGGAGAACCAACAGTAGGAGAGCTAGTAACGTTAGCAAAAAAATAATAAAAAATTAGATGACTATAACAAAGGAAAAGAATAACATTTATAATGTCTGTTGGTTATTGATTACAAGTTGGTATCGGCGGCAAAAACTCCTGATCAGGGATCTCTAAAAGTTAAGTATAGATAGACTCACTGACTCCATGCGTATTTGCCGTCTGCTCCTCCCTCCTCAGGTGGAGTTCCCCGAAGCTCGCATCTACGAGGAGACCCTGAACACGCTGCTGTACGAGACGATGCCGCCGCCCGACACCGTGCTGCTGGAGGCCACGCGCCGCAGCCGCCCCACCTGCGGCTCGCACAGCGAGGACGAGGACGGGGCCGAGCTCCGCGAGCGCCTCCGCCGGATCCACGTCAAGAGGTACAGCGCCTACGACGACCGGCAGCCGGGGCACTGAGGCCGGCGGCCCGATCCCCGCCACGAACATTCACACGGTTCTCTCTCCGAGTAGTTTCCTCCTCCACCACTATCCAACAGGACTATCTGTGGCCTTGCTGTACTTTTGACTTTTTTTTACTCTGAATGGTTGTGGCGTCGTCATAATTTATGAATCCTTATCGGAGCGACTACTTAAAATTTAACTTTAAATAACTAGAGAGCTGTTTTTTTGTATTATTATTATTAATAAATGTAGATTATTAGTGGAGGACAAATCACTGATGTGCACTATTTCTTAGAGGAAATACTGTAACGACCACAGCACTTACACTCTGAATCAGCAGCAGAGCATGTTTCATATTTATAGATCGTATTGTTTCACATATACACATCGACAACAGGCCTGTTGTTTGCCAAAGATGATCCAGAACTAGTGTGCAACATGTTTTAATGCAGTTTACCATAATGCCTTTTTCCCCAGCTGTGAAGATAAAAAAGTTCTTGTTATTCAACTACTTTTGTGTGTCTTTGTTATGTTTTTAGTCGATATAATCAGACGGCAGCCTCCGGTTCTATTGAGTGAAGCCGATGTGTTAAAGCTGCATTCTCTCTCCTGACCACCAGGGAGTGACTCCTCTGGTTGTATAGAAGTATATGCTTCATGTGTTAAAGCTGCATTCTCTCTCCTGACCACCAGGGAGTGACTCCTCTGGTTGTATAGAAGTATATGCTTCATGTGTTAAAGCTGCATTCTCTCTCCTGACCACCAGGGAGTGACTCCTCTGGTTGTATAGAAGTATATGCTTCATGTGTTAAAGCTGCATTCTCTCTCCTGACCACCAGGGAGTGACTCCTCTGGTTGTATAGAAGTCTATGCTTCATGTGTTAAAGCTGCATTCTCTCTCCTGACCACCAGGGAGTGACTCCTCTGGTTGTATAGAAGTCTATGCTTCATGTGTTAAAGCTGCATTCTCTCTCCTGACCACCAGGGAGTGACTCCTCTGGTTGTATAGAAGTCTATGCTTCATGTGTTGAAGCTGCATTCTCTCTCCTGACCACCAGGGGTGACTCCTCTGGTTGTATAGAAGTATATGCTTCATGTGTTAAAGCTGCATTCTCTCTCCTGACCACCAGGGAGTGACTCCTCTGGTTGTATAGAAGTATATGCTTCATGTGTTAAAGCTGCATTCTCTCTCCTGACCACCAGGGAGTGACTCCTCTGGTTGTATAGAAGTCTATGTGTTAAAGCTGCATTCTCTACTGACTGTCCAACAAGGGATTGTATCTAGAGATTATTTCCCACAGTGGAATAAAGCGTTTTTAATCTGTTTAAATAGAAAATAGATTAATATATAAAATAGTGTTTCGGTTACACGTTAGAAGACTAAAGCTGTAAACTAATCAACCAGCTCCTCAGTGTTGATGATCGTGTGAGTTTTATGTGTTGAAGCTAAATTACAGTTTGTTGTTTTTGGGCCCATCTGCCAGTTAATTAAACCATTTAAACTCTAATCAAGAAGATCAATAATTAAAATTAGTGTTCCTCAGTCCCTTTGTCTCCCAGGCTCTAATTTCTGGGGACCCACTTTTCAACAACAGACTTTTATCATCTATAAGTCGTTAATAGTTCTATGTGTGATATGAAATCTTAATAAATGAGGACAAATAAACAGCTGTAGGTGGAGTTAACATCCTTCTGTTCATTTCCGCTGTAAAGGAAAACAAACATTGAATCTAGTTTGTTTTCAAGGCTTCTGTTCGCTTTAGTTTGCAAAAAAATAAAACCCCGTTTAAAGTTTGAAATGGAACAGAAATAGGCGTGCAGACTTCTGGTGGCTGCAGCTGCACCTTCAGGCCACAAGGGGGCCAATCAGCAGGAGGAGCAGAAGGGGGCGGGGTCACGCTTTACGTCACTCCACCGTGACGTCATATATTTGCAGCAGATGGCCAACTGTGGTGTCTCTGCTT
>NC_136598.1:25869966-26032466 GCF_910589615.1 Taurulus bubalis | reverse complement strand
AATTTCCGCTCATTGGTTGCGAAAACAACATGTCGCCGGCACAATCGTCAAACTCCAGGCTTCAAAACGTCAGTCCACAAACCAACGCCTAAACATGTCTTATTCAGCATTCTGTCGTACTTAGCTCCGCCCTCTCGTTGTCACTTCCGGTTGCAAAAAAAAACTATAAGATGGCGACGGCAAAAAAAGCCAAACCTACGTCCACTTCTTTATAAATTCTTTGTATACAGTCTATGATTGACAAACTCTTGTACTATAATACAAAGGAAGTTGTAGAAAGTAAAAGTCCATATGAGGTCCATGCAGTATGTCAGTGACTTCCTGTTCAGCCTTCTGTTTGTTTGTTCTTTGTTCACGTACATATCATCTTCTTCTATTTTAAGTCATATTTGTCCACGGATGCATCTGCAGTTTGATGTTCGGAGCCTTTTTTGATGTCTTTGAACGTTGGACCTGTTTTACAGTAAATGCTGCTTCTGGCTAGCAGCCCATTGGCAGGGAAGTCGTTCTGAGTGTTTATCAGACAACAGTGTAGTCGCCTCACTCAGATCCGAGTCCAGATGGGGCGTTACTCTCCGTAGTGAGGGTCAACCGTCAATCAGTGCCGTCCTTTTGGGGGTTAAGAAAAAGTCTCAACGCCAAAGCGAACGACCTTTGCCTGACGCCACGATGACTACGTCCACTTCCTGTCTGTGGTTGTCGTCGGGGCCCTGCTCTCAGGACCCTCCGTCAGCTGTCTGTGTCTGTCCAGCCGACACTAGATCCATTCACAAGCACCTGCAGAGTGAATACGTCACCTTGAGGACTCACTTTGAACATCACGGGGGAGGTTCGGGACACGAATAACTGATTCATCACGAAACGTCTCCGAGGCTGAACAGAGCTTTAGTGCTCAGGACGTCTCTGCGGGAGCGTTTTGGGGATCTGTGCCTCCCTAAAGTCAGACCGTCTGGAAATGAAGAAGGGGGGTGCGTTGCATTCGTGGGTCGCCGGGCCGTCGGAGGCTCCGTGTTGACGCCCCGGGCTGCTTCCTCAGACGAGGTGCTCCTCGGGCATGAACGCTTCCTGGTTGCTAACATTGAAAGAAAACTACTTTGTGTGTCAGTAGGAGTCATATATATATTCTTTAAGGTCTCTGCATTGCTTTGATGTTTTACTTGAAAGGTTATCGGAGAATCGGTGTCTCTTCTTCTGTGGTTCCACGTCTTTAGACGTCGAATAGTTTGACGTTCACGCTCTCGGCAGCTGTATCGCTTCAGATTGCCCCATTTTGTTTAAAATATGATATTTCCTGCACATCAGATAAGCTCACAACCAATACAGCTAATTATGTTTTAGGCCGAGATCAATTTTGCCTGCGTGAAGGCGTTGCTGTTGCTTCATAAGCCCGTATTGATCTTTTTGTGCAAATGTAGTGTCGTCCAATATTGCCACATCTTGCCGAAAGCAGCTGGTTGTTGTGTGTATCCAGTGTCGTAATCGATGCGGCGTTTGGCCGCCGTTCATCCGTGAGATGTCGGTCAATGCCTTCTGTCTGACATTTTTAAAAGCCCAACAAACTGGTGCTGAGACGGACTGGTTTCTGCTCGCAGACCACTACAGCTGCTGCTGCCGCTTTACAGCTCCCGTCTCTTGAAGCGGCGCTCGGCTACCTCGGGTATTGCCTGGCAACTGAAAGCTTTAGCAGCTCCCTAAGAAGTTAAATTGCATCAGTCGACGATTAATACGGAAGTGAGAGAGGCGGCCTTGTCGGGCGATCTCTCTCTCTTTCTCTCTCTCTCGGACAGAACAAAGATGAGAGCTTGATGCTCTATTAGGAAACTAAAATAGATGTTTTATTGGGAAAGACCTGCTACGTTTGACGCTGTCTTCGTCCCACGTATTGAGAATCCTTCGAATTCATTCTCCCAAAAGAATTTCTCCAACAGTCAGTGACGGAATATAAATGTAGAATTAAGAGAGAACATTCTCGGTCCAGAGGAATGATTATTACAGTTTTAAATGCACAAAAGTTTAATTAACAATGTGAATCCTTTGTCTTGAGTCCACTACAGTTATCAGTCCAATGCAGGCAGGTGTAAAAGAAAAGCTCCTTTTTCTTTTTTCATGCCCAAAGCTGGAAATGACAGATTACTGAGAGACTGCAGGGTGGAAATTGAATGCCATAAAAATCACTATCCTATTTATTTAGAAAGACGATGGAGACAAATGTGTGACTGTGAAGATGAAGGACACGATGAGAAGACGATGTGAGAGCCGCCTCTAAGATTACCAGCAACCAAATCTCTCCACAGGCTCATGATGATGTTTTTTTAAGGCATCGGTCTCACCCTGCAGACGCTACACGCTGGATCTATTAATTCATTCAGAGAGACGCATCAAATGGACCGGCGGTACAGTTTATTCTCCAGATGAGCTGTTTTGTTGGTTTTGATCTGATCATTTTTAGCGGCTGCTCTGCGTCCCCAAAAATGTTTTAATTACACTTCTAGTTAAACTAGTTGAGAAGACAGATGATCACCATTATTATGAATGTCTTTGTCCTGATGGTGGCGCTAGTTGAAACATCAGGGGCCAATTCTTCATGTCTTCAACATGCATTATTTTTACTGACCACCAGGGGACAGCTCCTCTGGTTGTATAGAAGTCTATGCTTCATGTGTTAAAGCTGCATTCTCTCTCCTGACCACCAGGGGGCGACTCCTCTGGTTGTATAGAAGTCTATGCTTCATGTGTTAAAGCTGTATTCTCTCTCCTGACCACCAGGGGGTGACTCCTCTGGTTGTATAGAAGTCTATGTAAATGACTCTACTTCTCTTGATGTATTCCCTCAGTAAACATTGTAAACATGAGTTTCTGTCTCAATCTCTAGTTTCAAGTCTTCTTCAATACAGCATGATGTTCATTTAGTAAATTATGGTCATTTAGAGTCAAACAGACCATAAAGCAGGGGACGCTTTAGGGCGGGGCTACAAGGTGATTGACAGGTCGACACCAGAGACGTATACGGCGTCTCTACGTCACTCCTCATCAGTCTACATATGATCACTTCCTGTTCCTTTTGTTAGCAAAACAAACAACATGGCGACAAACCTGACTGGTTTTGCAATGCAATGGCCCGACGCTTGCTTGCATCCGACATCATGTGGAACATGTGCGTAAATATGACAAAAATGTTATATCTATTGGCTGGGGTTTGCACATTCACATAATGTAAGATTGCATTGTTGAAATACGACCGTCATAGTCTGCACTATTAACATTAACAATATCTCAAATGGACCCTGAAACTGAAGCAGCCAAATGGAATTTAGCGATGGTGATTTATTTAAAAATCACAGTTTCTCCAACTGTAAAATGTCAAAATGTCTTCTGGGACGAAGACGACTTGCAGAACAGGTGCAGTGGAACCTCAACATAGTCAGTCCGGCCTGCACGACCCTTAAATCACCGTGTTGTGCGTTTCTGAATAATCATATTATTGTTATTATTACATGCATTTATTGGTCGATTGACTGATGGTTTCATCTCTTACTGATGGTCCTTTTCGGTCCCAATTCGTCGCCATCACACTAAAAAGAGGTTTGAAACCCGTGTTTCTATAAATGTTTCGACGCGGCTCCGTGTGCATCTTCTGCAGGACGGCATGTTCCCGTCTTCAACACAATGTGGTTCCACCCTAATCAGCGATAGTGAGGCCACGGCAGAGGCCCGGCCATTAACGAGGCAATCATTCACGTCTTAGTAGGACGACTCTGGAGGAATCAATCCGTCTTTACGCGTCTCGTACACACACACACACACACACACACACACACACACACACACACACACACACACACACACACACACGGATAATACACCTCCTCGTCCTCAAAAGTGCCCGATCGTGTGTCGAATCAATTTCTCCCTGTCAAGAAAAGAAAAAAATGGGAGCGGAAATTGGACATCGATGCAGTTTAGAGAGCGGGAGACATTCAGAAGGTTGTGGCAGGAAGAAAAGAGGACGTGAGGTTCATCCGACAATCTGCTGCGTAATGATGGAATACTTCTTCGGGGGTGAAAAGCAACTTAACGTTGTTTGGCTGCGAGTTACAATATGGCAACCGAGGCAGCTCAGCGTAGTAAACAAAGGGAATAGTGTTAGAGAAGAGGACGAGTATTGAGGTGGACCGGACCCGACTAGATCTACTGAGCTTCAAGTCCACTTTCCAGCTGAAGAATGGCTGCTTTTTTTGTTTTTGAAATGACGAGCATGAAGTAGAATCCAAAGATTAGACTTTAAGGCTGTTTGGTTGTGGATGATTTAATAAAAAGGCAAAAGAGAACCTTTTAATTCAAAGCTCCAGGTATCTCAAGAGGAAGTGGACGCATCATGGTGACGTCGCCCGTTGGTTTGTGGACTGACGAGTTCAGCATTTTGGCCGTCGCCATCTTCGATTTTCAAAACCAGCGAACAGGAAGTGACCATATTAGGACTGAGGAGGAGTGACGTATAGACGCTGTATACGTCTCTGGTGTCGACCTGTCAATCACCTTGTAGCCCCGCCCCTAAAACATCCCCTGCTTTATGGTCTGTTTGACTCTAAATGACCATAATTTACTAAATGAACATCATGCTGTATTGAAGAAGACTTGAAACTAGAGATTGAGACATAAACTCATGTTTACAATGTTTACTGAGGGAATACATCAAGAGAAGTAGAGTCATTTATATAAACTTCTATACAACCAGAGGAGTCACCCCCTGGTGGTCAGGAGAGAGAATGCAGCTTTAACACATGAAGCATAGACTTCTATACAACCAGAGGAGTCGCCCCCTGGTGGTCAGGAGAGAGAATGCAGCTTTAACACATAAAGCACATACTTCTATACAACCAGAGGAGTTGCCTCCTGGTGGTCAGAGCGAATGCAGCTTTAAGACTCTTCCACATCAGCTTCACATGTCAGAACCGGAGGCTGCCGCCTGGACACAACCATTTAAAACACACACACATTGTGTTGTTGGTCAGGAGGTTTTGATGTAAATGACGGGTGTGTGGGGACTGCCCATTGTTACGAAAAAAGGTCCCATTGGACCAAAAGCACATTTGTGCAGCAGCCTGTTAAATTCCCCGTGCAACAAATGGAAGCACATATAAAATATATATATATAAAAATATATAAAAAATATATATATATATATCCATATATCCCGTAAATGAATCATGTGTAGTAGATGGGGTCGAGGTTTTCTTTCCATATTGGTGTGCTGTTCGTTTTGCTCCAGCCAGTTCTCAAATACAGACTGACGCCAGAAAACCATTTGAATGCCCTTATCAATATCTCTCTAACTGATTGATTTTAAAGTGAGGTTGTTGTTTTTATCATAGTAAATTGTTGTGTATGCCTGAAATTCACCAATTGTTCCCCCTCTGTGAAGCACTTTGCGCTACATTCATGAAAAATTTATTACATTTATATTCATGATTTATTATTATTATTGCATTTATTATAATAATTAGGCCCCGCTGGAGTCTGAGCTGAAGGAGGTTCTGGTGAACCTGCATGATGTCATCTGGTTGGTCTGTTAACTGATGGAGGTCTATAGGAGACCAGGACTAAACTGAGGTCTATAGGAGACCAGGACTACACTGAGGTTTATAGAGGACCAGGACTACACTGAGGTCTACAGAGGACCAGGACTACATTGAGGTCTATAGAGGACCAGGACTACATTGAGGTCTATAGAGGACCAGGACTACATGAGGACTATAGAGGACCAGGACTACACTGAGACTATAGAGGACCAGGACTAGACTGAGGTTTATAGAGGACCAGGACTACATTGAGGTCTACAGAGGACCAGGACTACATTGAGGTCTACAGAGGACCAGGACTAGACTGAGGTCTGTCTATAGAGGACCAGGACTAGACTGAGGTCTGTCTATAGAGGACCAGGACTACACTGAGGTCTATAGAGGACCAGGACTACACTGAGACTATAGAGGACCAGGACTACACTGATGTCTATAGAGGACCAGGACTACACTGAGGACTATAGAGGACCAGGACTAGACTGAGGTCTATAGAGGACCAGGACTACACTGAGGTTTATAGAGGACCAGGACTACACTGAGGTCTATAGAGGACCAGGACTACACTGAGGACTATAGAGGACCAGGACTAGACTGAGGTCTATAGAGGACCAGGACTAGACTGAGGTCTATAGAGGACCAGGACTAGACTGAGGTCTATAGAGGACCAGGACTACATGAGGACTATAAAGGAACAGGACTACATGAGGACTATAAAGGAACAGGACTACACTGAGACTATAGAGGACCAGGACTGACTGAGACCAGATCAAAGTTACTGATCATGTTCCTTGTGACAAAATGGTTCTCTGTGTTTGTCGTTGACTTTTCGCTCGCTCTCCAAAATGACCTTCACAAAAAGAACTCGATGAAGGCCGACCCCAATCTTGGCGATGACGAAGATGAGGATGACGAAGATGAGGATGACGAAGCTCCGGCCCCTCAGACACGACGGCTCCACAGGGGAGAACACAGTTTGAGATTTATTGCCACACAGCCGAACGATTCAATTCCTCCCGTTTTTATCAATTAGACCCAAACAAGGCCGAGCCGTCAGACAGGTCCCGGAGTAATTACTGACAACAATTAATTCTACGGAGGAGCGAACGCCAGACTGACTCAGGCTCCTCCCCAGAGACCCAGGAGATAGAAGACTCATGGTAATGTTTCCGGGATGACACGGTATTAATTGGAAGTCGGTGGTGCGGATGTTCGGGTGAGACTGTCGGAGTGGTAATTAGAGGCTGTCACTAAGTTAAGAGGAGGCGGCATCGTTCTTTTATGTTTTTTGTAATCAGGTAGTTGCCAAAAATAATTTCCAATACAGAAAAACAAGAACAGCTAATTGGGAGCTTTGTCAGCGCTGCTGACTGTGAGGAACTTTAATCTGGTCCTGAACCAGTCTCAGTCTAGTCCTGGTCCTCTATAGTCTCAGTGTAGTCCTGGTCCTCTATAGACCTCAGTCTAGTCCTGGTCCTCTATAGACCTGAGTCTAGTCCTGGTCCTCTATAGACCTGAGTCTAGTCCTGGTCCTCTATAGACCTGAGTCTAGTCCTGGTCCTCTATAGACCTCAGTCTAGTCCTGGTCCTCTATAGTCTCAGTCTAGTCCTGGTCCTCTATAGACCTCAGTCTAGTCCTGGTCCTCTATAGACCTGAGTCTAGTCCTGGTCCTCTATAGACCTCAGTCTAGTCCTGGTCCTCTCTAGACCTCAGTCTAGTCCTGGTCCTCTATAGACCTCAGTCTAGTCCTGGTCCTCTATAGACCTCAGTCTAGTCCTGGTCCTCTATAGACCTCAGTCTAGTCCTGGTCCTCTATAGTCTCAGTGTAGTCCTGGTCCTCTATAGACCTCAGTCTAGTCCTGGTCCTCTATAGACCTGAGTCTAGTCCTGGTCCTCTATATACCTCAGTCTAGTCCTGGTCCTCTATAGACCTCAGTCTAGTCCTGGTCCTCTATAGACCTCAGTCTAGTCCTGGTCCTCTATAGACCTGAGTGTAGTCCTGGTCCTCTATAGACCTCAGGGTAGTCCTGGTTTCACGTAAGGCTGGTTTGCAAAATCCTCCCGTTGATCAGAGTTTGTGAGTTTTCTGTGACGATACCTTTTACCTCCTCGTGGCCGATGTGTGATGAACGTCTGATGTGATGAACGTCTGCAGCGTCACCGTGACGATGGCTCAAGCTGCGTCTCTGTTGTGTGTTCAGGTGAAGCAGATCATGGAGGAGGCGGTGACCAAGAAGTTTGTCCACGAAGACAGCAGCCACATCATAGCTCTGTGCAGTAAGTACGCTCTTCTTCTTCTTCAGCTTTTTTTGTCTGGACACACACCCACACACACACATTGTCTCCTTCAGTTCCGCCCGCCGTCTTGCACACACACACACACACACACACACACACACACACACACACACACACACACACACACACACACACACACACACACACACACACACACACACACACACACACACACACACGCACGCACGCTTGTTGAACAGCAGGTGACTGGGTGCTGCTTCTCCATCAAGGACACATGTTGACGTCACTGAGCCTCTGACTCTGCTGCTGCTTCAATGGAAAGTTAATACTCGCAGTGGAGCTAATGGAAACCAATTTCAGAGTGTGTGTGTGTGTGTGTGTGTGTGTGTGTGTGTGTGTGTGCGCGCCGTAGATGGAGGGGTTGCCCCTCCTGACCGGATGGTAGAGCTTACCGATGTGTGTGTCTGTGTGTGAGTCACAGCTTCCCTGCTGGTCTAACAGATGCCTCGTCCTGCAGCTCTCAGATCAGCTGACCGGCGACACACCAGAGCCACCAGGTGTCTTAATGGACGCCATAGTGATAGTTTGAGATGTTTTTATTTTTTTGATGACGTGTGGCCGAGCCAGCGCTGTGCCAACATTTCCATTTGCATCATGATTGCAGTGTGTAAATATGCAGTACGAGTGCTATTCAAAATGAATGCTGCAATTAAGTAAAAAAAAAAGGTTTTCAGTGCAACGTGTCCTCGTATGACGTCTTTCAAAGAATGTACTCCAGCAACACGTTTCATCCTTACATGAATACAGTCTTTTCTAAATGAACTTTAGTCTTCAGGTTTAAGCAACGAAACTACAGAGTTAGCTTCAACTAAACTACAGAGTTAGCTTCAACTAAACTACTGAGTTAGCTTCAACTAAACTACTGAGTTAGCTTCAACTAAACTCAGGGCTCTCAAGTTTTTAAGACAGGTAAGAGTGACATCTCTCTCTCCCCCCCCCCCGGACGAAGGAGGCGGCGGAGGTGCGGCCGGGATTACATTTCACCCAGATACAACAGATACGTTTTTCTGATTGGCTATTCATGTAGCCCAGACGTGCTTGATTCCTCCATGGTGAGGGCAGCGCGACCAGGTCATGTTTGCACGCTGCGGCACATTAAATAGCCTAGAGGTTTTTTTCAGCGTGAGAAATACGATGTGTGGCGGGAGGGCGTGACTTAAGACCGAAATGTAGGACAGTCACGCTCAATGCGTGACACTTGAGAGCCCTGTATACTACTGAGTTAGCTTTAACAAAACTACTGAGTTAGCTTCAACTAAACTACTGAGTTAGCTTCAACTAAACTACTGAGTTAGCTTCAACTAAACTACTGAGTTAGCTTTAACTAAACTACTGAGTTAGCTTTAACTAAACTACTTAGGTTTAACAAAACTACTGAGTTAGCTTCAACTAAACTACTGAGTTAGCTTTAACTAAACTACTTAGGTTTAACAAAACTACTGAGTTAGCTTCAACTAAACTACTGAGTTAGCTTCAACTAAACTACTGAGTTAGCTTCAACTAAACTACTGAGTTAGCTTTAACTAAACTACTGAGTTAGCTTTAACAAAACTACTGAGTTAGCTTCAACTAAACTACTGAGTTAGCTTCAACTAAACTACTGAGTTAGCTTTAACTAAACTACTTAGGTTTAACAAAACTACTGAGTTAGCTTCAACTAAACTACTGAGTTAGCTTTAACTAAACTACTGAGTTAGCTTCAACTAAACTACTGAGTTAGCTTCAACTAAACTACTGAGTTAGGTTTAACAAAACTACTGAGTTAGGTTTAACTAAACTACTGAGTTGGCTTTAACAAAACTGCATAGTTAGCTTTAACAAAACTACTGAGTTAGGTTTAACAACACTGCTGAGTTAGGTTTAACAAAACTACTTGGGTTTAACAACAAAACTACTTACTGCTCTGCTCGGCAGGTTGATGCCTAAAGAAAACATTTTAAACATCTTGCGGTCATCCAGATTTCACACGTCCATAGTTACTCCAGTGTTGTAGTTTTTTGCTCTAAACATGACTTAAATAATTTGTAATGAACGCTCTGTGATGGGACCATCGTAATGTTAAACTGCAACACACGATGACTCATCACCCTAAATTATGTTGCTGTAATTAGTCGTGCATATTGGAGAGAGAGCGTCTCTGCATGCACTGATCTGTTGATGAGCAGCGTTGATTTCCTCTTCCTCTTCCTCCTCGTCTCCTTGTTAGTGTTTGTTTGCCTCTCTACTGACTGGGGGAGTCCCGGTGGTTTGAAGAGAGTGCTGGACGCTTGTTAGCGGTGTCTCGTGGCGATACAAACGAGTCGACCGTCACACAGTTTGGTGATTAAGTGCGTTGCTTTTAATTGCTGCTCAACGTTAAAAGCATCATTTTTTGTGAAAAAAATAAACGGTTATAGGAAATGCATTGTGTTTGTCAACAAGTTCCCTTTCAATAGTGCTGCCAAAGTCTAATTAAAACAGGTCTAATTAGCCAGGACACAATATAATATGGACACACTGTGCAATATTTGAATGGAGAAATTGCCTTTTTTTCTTTATGCCACATACGTTATATTTTGTTATTTTTCAGTGCACCAAAAATAAGTCAAATTAGAGTATTTTGTTATGTTGTAATATTGTATGAAACAATGTGGTATGTTTTTGTCCAGTGTAGTCGACATAAGTCTCTAACAGGCGGTGATGCCAACATTTTATGACTGAAACCGAGTGGGGTTTATAGTTTTAACCATTTCTTTGTTTGTATTTCTAGAATTCATGGGAAGTTTTTTTCTAAATTCTTCTGAAAGTTTTCACTTTTGCTTAAATCCTGCAGAGATACATTTAGTTTTCCTGTGTGAAAGCGTCGAGGTTGGAGGGTCAATATGCTTTTAGCTCCGAGATGTTCCCACACAATACTAATTAACTGACGGCTCCCTTCAGGCTTCCACTTCAAGCCGGAGACATGGCGGCACACGCTGTACAGGTGGAAAGATGTGAGAGCTACTGCATCTCGTTAGTTTCTACGAAGAGGTGCTGATATTCACAGATTTTTAATGGCCAGTTCTTTCCTTTCCGTGTGTTGAATTGACCCCTCTGGGCCGCTGGGTTCATTATCCATCGTCGCAGTAGATCAAGCGTCTCTATCCAGGACGGTCTGGTGGAGGAGCGCCCTCCTAAAGGCTGACCTGAGAACAGGGCAGTGTGCAAATTAAACTGTCTTAGCTTTAATTATAGCTCTTGAATGTGACATGGTGCATTAAAAAACAACAGTTTCACATGTTAAACATTATGTGATGCGTCCTTTTAGAAAAGTCACATGATGTGCATCCTATTAAAAAGACTATCACAATATTCCAAACCGATTCAATGTTATTTACACCCAGAAAATTCCTTTTTTTTTCAACAACATCCTTTAAATGTTTTCAACGACGCCGCGTGAGCCCGTTGTAAATGAAGCACGGCTGCAGTAGCAGTCATTTAGACGTAGTGTTAGAGCGATGCTCGCTGTAACTTTACTGAATCCAATGAGGCACATTTCATTAAAAAAACCTGTACGTTTTGAAGATTGCAAATGTCGTGTGAAGGCGAGCAGCAGACGGGCGCTCGCTGGAGCGATAGATGACCAGTGTAGCATGAAAGCATGGTGGAATTGTCAAGCTAACTAGCATACGGCTGGCTACTTAGCTGGCTTAGCCGATTCCACCATGCTTTCATGCAACACTGGTTATGAAAAGAAAACACGAGTGTGTGTAGATTCAGTGTTTTTTCTTCTTTTCATAACCAGTGTTGCATGAAAGCATGGTTTACAGAATGTTCTTTTCATTGGTTTCAAGCGGAGGGTAGCTAGCTAGCTACAACTTAAATCAAGTTGTTCAATTTTACTGTTTTTGCGGCTGGCTAGTTAGCTAGCTACCGTCCACCGTGCTTGATGCAACACTGGGTACATCAAATGAGCCTGACAGTTTCAAGAGTAGGAGATCCAAAGAAACGGTGTCCCGTCTGCAGACTCACAGTCGTGTGTTTGGCTCTTCTAGACATAAATCCTCCGCTCAGTGCGTCCTTAATGAGGGATGTCCTTGAAGGCACCGGGGATTTCACTCTAAATACACAGACAATAATACTTAAAAATCAGTTATTGAAGGTTTATGGCATCTGAGTTTGTCTCTCAATATGTGAAATGGCAGGAGGAAGGAAGGACGTCCCGGAGTGGCTCCCAAGGAAGGGATTTGACTCTGGGTGCAGGTTTCCCACGTGTTTGGGGGTCTCTTGGTGCCTCAGATATGTATTTAAATGTTGTTATATGGGAGCAATCTGTAGTGTCTAGTGCAGTGATTTTCAACCACTGTGCCGTGAGAGATCGTCAGGTGTGCCGTGGGAAAATGTCCAATTTCACTTAAACGGTCCCAAAAAATATTATTTAGTTGCCGCAAATAATTTTCCATTGTTGAGCGTCTGAGCTGCAATATAGTGGCTGGCCGAGTAATGAAATACTCTTCCATGTCAGTAGGTAGCGCAATAATGACCTACAATATATGCTATATTATGCTACAATGTGACATTTTGTAGCTTTTTTTTGGTTGTTTGAAAATCAATAGAATCAATGTCACAGACCTCTACTCTGTCAAGTGGCGCCACCAGGAGGCTCTTAAAGAGACAGGCGCTAAAACGGAGCGCTTCATACCGAACGTGAACACACGCACATTCAGACAGGCAGATTTCCTATTATTTTTTATATTAATTTAAAGTGTGTATTAAACATTAAAGCGTGTAAACGTCTTCTGGTAAAAACATAAATCACAGTATGAACCTGAAAATGAACACGTCATGTCCCCTTTAAGATTCCTCATCGGAACAAACACGCTTATTTTCCAATATGTTGGATTTATTCCAGGTCGTAAAAAGTCACAATTCCCAGTTTTTCCAGTGAAGTTGTGATTTATTTAGTGTATCCATGGGATATAGTTGACTATGCTTCTATAATAATATTATAGTATTTCCTGTGTTTATTCCTACCTTTTTTTTTAACCATATGTATGATGTTCACAAACACACTTTTACTGGAATACTTTTGATGTTCATTTTCAGATGTAATCTCTGATTTTGAGTGAGACATAAACTGTGTATTAAAAACCATTAAGATAGAGGTTTTCATCTCTAACTCAATATTACAATTACATTTATTTTTTGTGCCGTTCGTCATTTGTGGGTTTTTATCTAATCTCATCTTGTTGTGGCTTTTGATCACACCGGTTAAAATGCCACACAGTGTGAGTGTACCGCTCCTCCTCGTCAGTCCGGAGGCCTGCAGGCTGATCGTCAGCCCGTCTCTCGGGTAAAAAGGTCAGACGATAACGATATTCAGTGATGTCAGAGCCGGAGTGAGTCACTGCTCCATCGGGCTAAACGTCTGCTGTCGAAGGCCAAAACGGTAGAAAACACCTCTCTTTTATTCTTAATGGGAACGACTACATTAATTATTAAAAATACTTAACTTCACTCAATCAAAGCCAAACGTCGAACAGATACTCTTAACATGTAGAGCTATATTATATATTAAATATAGCAAATATAGTTACGATAAGAAAATACTTTTAATTATAATTATTTAGCAAAATATATATTTTTCCCTTTTCTGTGCACTATCATAAACCTATATACAGTAACACATATATGAACTTCTTATCTATTTTCTCAAAGGTTTTCTGCATATTGTACCTTTTTTAATTATTGAAATAGGCCTTGTGGTTGAGGAAATAATCAGAATTTAGTCCGAGTATATTAACCATTCGGATTTTCAGAAAACGGGGCTTGATGCCATGAGGTTAATTAATAATCACGTTAAGCGGAGACTTGTTCACCTTTTGCTGATTTCTCTTCATTCACATTATTGATTCTTCATCATTCAAACTCCTCACACACTTTTACAACAGAAAGCTCAAAGATTTATTTTAACTGTTTTTTCCGGTGTAAAATATCTTCCTGTTTCGTACCAGATTACTATTTTTTTAATACATTTTCTCAGCTACAACTCAAGCTATTACAATGATAATTGTCCCGTCAATGCATTTGTGGTGTTTACAAAAAAAATGGAATTGTGCAGAGTTCATAGTCTGGAGTCCTTCTTGGTGATACATGAGCTATACGGTGTCGTCCATCTGCACAAAATGTCAACGTGCCTTTATCTTGTGTGCATATAGATTATGATATCAGTGAACACTTCCCTCCCTTTGCCCGGTCGCCGCGCCGCCTACGACCCTTTTTAAATATTTCAGGCGGTTGGAGGCCCTTTGCCGCCGCCCCCCGCCGTGCCCTTTGCCTGCGTGGGGAAAATGTCTCTGCAGCAGGAAACCTGCAGCGAGACGGCGGGTTGTAGAAGTGGAACGTGTGATCCTCTAGTTTATTACATTTCCTTTAGCTGACGCTTTCATCCAAAGCCACTTACATTGTTTGATGTAAACCGTAGACGCAGCAACGGGGAGCAGTTTTGGGTGAAGTGTCTCGCTCAAGGACACATCGACATGGACTCGAACCACCGATCCTCTGATTAAAAGATGGGCATGCTAACCACTGAGCCACAGGCGTGCTTTTGCCTGTTTTTTAGTTTTTGCTTGTTTTGTTTTTCCTGTTTTACAGAATGTGACGGGGTCTTAGGGGAATGAAAGGGAACCAACAACGACACCTGGGGACTTATATATAAATAAAGTAAATAAAGAAATATGAGTTTAACAATCCTAAGGTTCAGTTTAGAATTTGTTAAGGACACACAGATTTATTTAGGGTTCTTTATGGTCATGGAAAACCTGTAAAAGTCAAGGCATTTTAAAATGGTTGTGTCCAGGCCTGGAAAAGTCCTTGAAAAATATAAAATCCCAAAAGTTTAGTAAAAGTCATGTAAATGTGTTATATTCATGTGTTCATAACGTTAATTTACTCTGAGTTTGAACTAATTAATATGCTTTTAAAAGAAAGTCTCAAAATATAAGCAGGCATACATACAGGCATCTATATACATGTTTATTCTTTTAATCAAACTATTGTCTCATTCATTTGTGTCATTTAAGGTTTACTGTATGCTTTGTGTTCTCATTGTTAGTTTAAATACTACATTTACTCACTTTTTACTGTTTACACCCAGACTTCACTAAATGTTTGCTCATGGACATTTGGTTTAAAGTCATGGAAATTTGGTTAAAAGTCATGGAAACCATTGGTCAGAATGTGTATGAACCCTGTTCATTACTGATATGGCGCCAGAGACTTGTTTTATAAAATGAACCAGAAGTTTATTAAAGAAATAAAAGAAAATCATCAACAACACTATAGGCCAAAACATGCAGAATAAAATCACAGCCAAACCATCCAACAGCAAAACAGGCAAAAGCTCACAGATAATGCAAAAAGCATAGATGTGTGGTGTTTCTGTGGGGAAGAAAACCCAAACTGTATCGCGCTCCGTTGGTTTGCATGCAGCTTCTTTCAGCCGCTGCTCGCTGCAGACTTCTGACAAACTGGATTCCCGACCGATAAGTCGACTAATTGACTGCGAGGCCGCGGCTCCACTGGAGATCAGATTAAAGTCACCCTGCAGGCCGGGCAACGAGTCTCTGTTGACACAACCCAGCTGCTCAGCGTTATCAGATGGCATTGTTCTTATTTCTGACGGGTAATGTTACCAATATTACAAAGACGACTTTGTATTGGTTGCTACACCCGCTGGAGGGGCGGAGCTAAACGAAAGCCCGGAGAGGAGCGGACCCAGAGACTCTTTTATGGTGTGTAATCTTGTTTCTTTTTATTGTACTTTTCAACAAAGTCTTACAACAATAACAAAACAATGAGGCAGCATTTACTTGCACAACATTTTATAAATATATATCAATAGACACCTGAATCACCATATTAATGATGATGCCATGACGGCTCACTTTAATGGGATTTCTTGCGTGAGTTTTCCAGATGCATGTCATCAATTGGTCCATTTGCTTTAGGGGCGGGGCTACAAGGTGATTGACAGGTCGACACCAGAGACGTATACGGCGTCTCTAGGTCACTCCTCCTCAGTCCAGATATAATAATAATAACTTTATTTATATAGCACCTTTTTTAAAAACAAAGTTTTACAAAGTGCTCTATGGAGAAGCAAAGTATAGTTGCACATAACTTAAATACCAGTAAACAAAAAAAGGACCATACCATAAAGGCGATGAATACATCGAAATCAAACAAATAAACAAACAAAAACAGGGGAACAAAATAACTGCATAAAAAAAAATCACAAACCGACATAAAAGTCGTCATCACTTAAAAGCAGTTCTATAAAAATGGGTTTTAAGAAGTGATTCAAAAGGAGTTATTGATCCTGCCAGCCTGATCTCCTCCGGCAGGTCGTCCCAGAGTCGAGGGTTCCTGATGACACCCTTTTGATTTAAGCCTCGACTTCGGAACCGCCAGATACGGTCACTTCCTGGCCACTGGTTGCAAAAAAACCAAGATGGCGACGGCCAAATCACTGAAGTGGACGCTTCAAAACGTCCACTTCTTAAACACAGTCTTTGATCACGATGTTACTGGATTGCAGATTCTTGTCAAAAGCCCAAAAGCTCTGCTGTTCACCAGGACATTGGTATCCGAGGTGCAGCAGACGGACAGAACGAGGACGTGGAGGTAAACCGCCTCTCTCTGGCGTCCATTAGCTCGGTAATTGCTGCATTAAAGCTCGGCCATAATGAGCTTTCTAAAGGCTCGTGATATAAAAGCGCCGTCGTAACGCGATTACTCCGGCGAACGCCGAATCCGCCTCGTACTGGTTTCCCTTGCGTGTGGTTTTAATAAGTTGCATATCATAATGTGCTGACTTATTGGTAAACAATGAATGAATGAATGAATGAATGAATAAAGTACTGCATTGCATGCAAATGCTTCTGGATGTGGAACCTACAGCAAACCTCAGAGAATAGCTTCATTAATTTTAAACAGAAGAAGTCTGCATCTGCCGTATGAATTCATATCAGTGTTTTTCCCTCCGTGAGCTGAATCTGGTGGGTATTACAGTGGACTATAATGACCAACAACAACAACATCATTCTCTGTAATGCCGGGAAAAAGTGGTGCTTTATGAGTGTAATAGTCTGTTTTTATTGCGGCTCTCGGAGGCAGGGCTGAGAGGCTTGAGGTTTCTTCAGCTCTTTGTACACTTGTTCCACTGCAGCTTTGTCCCGGCAGATCAACACATGGTGACCGATGAAGATCGACAAACGGCGTAGTGGTTTTGTGGAAAGGTGACATAGCAGAGGGTACGAATCAAGGTGGAGATAAAACCATAATATCTATGTTGAGAAGGAAGGAAATTAGCTTTTATAGATGTGAGTTACACAATGCTTTATACTGAATGCTTTATGAACTGTAAGAAAACCCTTTAAATATCCCAGTAAACTAACGACAAAATACAGTGTTGGAAGCAGAGACGCTGTATACGTCTCTGGTGTCGACCTGTCAATCACCTTGTAGCCCCGCCCTAAAGCATCCCCTGCTTTATGGTCTGTTTGATTCTAAATGACCATAATTTACTAAATGAACATCATGATGTATTGAAGAAGACTTGAAACTATAGATTGAGACTTCTATACAACCAGAGTCACCCCCTGGTTGTTAGGAGAGCGAATTCAGCTTCAACACATGACTCGTATACTTCTATACAACCAGAGGAGTCGCCCCCTGGTGGTCAGGAGAGAGAATTTAGCTTTAACACATGACTTGTGTACTTCTATACATCCAGAGGAGTCACCCCCTGGTGGTCAGGAGAGGGAATGCAGCTTTAACATGTGAAGCATATACTTCTATACAACCAGAGTGGTTTCCCCCTGGTGGTCACTAGAGAGAATGCAGCTTTAACACATGAAGCATAGACTTCTATACAACCAGAGGAGTCGTCCCCTGGTGGTCACTAGAGAGAATGCAGCTTTAACACATGAAGCATAGACTTCAATACAACCAGAGGAGTCGTCCCCTGGTGGTCAGTAGAGAGAATGCAGCTTTAACACATGAAGCATAGACTTCTATTCAACCAGAGGAGTCGTCCCCTGGTGGTCACTAGAGAGAATGCAGCTTTAACACATGAAGCATAGACTTCAATACAACCAGAGGAGTCGTCCCCTGGTGGTCAGTAGAGAGAATGCAGCTTTAACACATGAAGCATAGACTTCTATACAACCAATAATCAATATTCACAGATGGCATAACCAACAAAAACACCATAAAAACGGAGCTTGTTGCAGAGGATTAGGTCCAGAGGGAATCTTCCCCAACAAGCCCTGAATTACCTCAACTCTCAGAAACACCCCTATAGGGAGAAGTATTGTTGATATCCAATAACACCGAGATGACGGTAACGTTTTGAGCTGAATTCGAGGTTCATGGGGAGCATGTAAACAGTCTTGGAGGGACCATTAATACATGGTTGTTTCTGTGGAAACGCTGAAAATGGAGCAGAGGATGTGAGCGGCGCTCCCGTGGGAGAGAGCGCTCCTCTCATTCTGCTTCCTTCCCTCACGAGCGGCCTCATGGCGAGGTGTCTCTGATTTATCATAGAGATCCTTTCCAACATGTGCGTAAATGCTGTTGTGTTAGGATTGAGGAGAAAACATGCGCTCATTTAGACAAACCCAGGACCACAAAATACAGAATGTATTCATTTTGTCGAGCCATTTTGCCCATTTTGTACTTCCAGTTCCTTTTCCACCAGCCATCCACTTTCCATTTACATGTCTAAATGACCATAATTTACTAAATGAACATCATGCTGTATTGAAGAAGACTTGAAACTAGAGATTGAGACATAAACTCATGTTTACAATGTTTACTGAGGGAATAAATCAAGAGAAGTAGAGTCACTTATATAGACTTCTATACAACCAGAGGAGTCACCCCCTGGTGGTCAGGAGAGAGAATGCAGCTTTAACACATGAAGCATAGACTTCTATACAACCAGAGGAGTCACCCCCTGGTGGTCAGTATAGATAATGCAGCTTTAACACATGAAGCAGAGACTTCTATACAACCAGCGGAGTCGCCCCCTGGTGGTCAGGAGAGAGAAAGCAGGTTTTAAGATGCTTCCGCATCAGCTTCACTCTGGAGGTTGCCGCCTGCTTTTGGCTCAGCTTTGGTCTCCACCAAACTCTGAGAGAACTCGTACATGAAATGTTCCATTAAACAAAAGCAGTGAGCTTGAAGAGGCAAAAACGCAGCCGAGCTGTGATTTCAGCACGACGAACGATCTCTTTTTAGAACCATTTAATTCACTCTTAATGTCAAAAATATTCATGAAGCAGTTTTAAATCTGTGATGTGAAGATACATTTACTTCACTTGAAGACTCTCTAATGGCATCTCAGACATTCTCTAATCCTTTTCCTCGTGAAGTACAAGACACTGACGGGATGAAAGGTGACCACGCAGACACTGCTTCCTTAGAAAGGGGTCAGAATAAATACTTTAAAAACATGTCTATACTTGCAAACCCGTCAAAAATACAAATTGGATTTTGTTTGCTTTTGTATTATTTGGATGAGCATTTGTTGCTGACGTAGAAACAAGTGGCAGGTGCATCTGGAGCTGTCTCCACGAGATCATTAGCAGCTCTAATGAAGACAAAGCTAATTAGGCGGCGCTCGCTCGTCTCCTTCCTGTCGGCCTGACGAGCTCCACCTCAAGAGGAGAGCTCCAGTGTGGAAGCAGCGCCGCACAGAGCCGGCACTTCTAACAGGACATTCACCAAGTCCTTCTTTCTCGGCACGTCCAGATCCAACTAAAGTTTCAGGGAAACCTCAGACTTTCAGCTTTACTCTGTCTCACTATTTCACTGTCTCACTATTTCACTATGTCTCACTATTTCACTATGTCTCACTATTTCACTGTCTCACTATTTCACTATGTCTCACTATTTCACTATGTCTCACTATTTCACTATGTCTCACTACTTCACTATGTCTCACTATTTCACTGTCTCACTATTTCACTATGTCTCACTATTTCACTGCCTCACTATTTCACTATGTCTCACTATTTCACTGTCTCACTACTTCACTATGTCTCACTACTTCACTATGTCTCACTATTTCACTGTCTCACTATTTCACTATGTCTCACTATTTCACTGTCTCACTATTTCACTGTCTCACTATTTCACTATGTCTCACTATTTCACTATGTCTCACTACTTCACTATGTCTCACTATTTCACTGTCTCACTATTTCACTATGTCTCACTATTTCACTGCCTCACTATTTCACTATGTCTCACTATTTCACTGTCTCACTACTTCACTATGTCTCACTACTTCACTATGTCTCACTATTTCACTGTCTCACTATTTCACTATGTCTCACTATTTCACTGTCTCACTATTTCACTGTCTCACTACTTCACTGTCTCACTATTTCACCGTGTCTCACTACTTCACTACTTCACTGTCTCACTACTTCACTTTCTCACTACTTCACTACTTCACTGTCTCACTACTTCACTGTCTCACTACTTCACTACTTCACTGTGTCTCACTATTTCACTGCCTCACTACTTCACTGCCTCACTATTTCACTGTCTCACTACTTCACTCTCTCACTACTTCACTGCCTCACTATTTCACTGTCTCACTACTTCACTCTCTCACTACTTCACTGCCTCACTATTTCACTGTCTCACTATTTCACTGTCTCACTACTTCACTGTCTCACTACTTCACTGCCTCACTATTTCACTGTCTCACTATTTCACTGTCTCACTACTTCACTGTCTCACTACTTCACTGCCTCACTATTTCACTGTCTCACTATTTCACTGTCTCACTACTTCACTATGTCTCACCACTTTACTGCCTCACTATTTCACTGTCTCACTACTTCACTGCCTCACTATTTCACTGCCTCACTATTTCACTGTCTCACTACTTCACCATGTCTCACTATTTCACTGTCTCACTACTTCACTGTCTCACTACTTCACTGTCTCACTACTTCACTGTGTCTCACTACTTCACTGCCTCACTACTTCACTGCCTCACTATTTCACTGTCTCATTATTTCACTGTCTCACTACTTCACTGCCTCACTACTTCACTGTCTCACTACTTCACTGCCTCACTATTTCACTGTCTCATTATTTCACTGTCTCATTACTTCACTGCCTCACTATTTCACTGTCTCACTATTTCACTGCCTCACTATTTCACTCTCTCACTATTTCACTGTCTCATTATTTCACTGTCTCACTACTTCACTGCCTCACTATTTCACTGTCTCACTACTTCACTGTGTCTCACTACTTCACTGTGTCTCACTACTTCACTGTCTCACTATTTCACTGTCTCATTATTTCACTGTCTCACTACTTCACTGTCTCACTATTTCACTGTCTCATTATTTCACTGTCTCACTACTTCACTGTCTCACTACTTCACTGTCTCACTATTTCACTGTCTCACTACTTCACTATGTCTCACCACTTCACTGTCTCACCACTTCACTGCCTCACTATTTCACTGTCTCACTACTTCACTGCCTCACTATTTCACTGTCTCACTACTTCACTGCCTCACTATTTCACTGTCTCACTACTTCACTATGTCTCACTACTTCACTGTCTCACTATTTCACTGTCTCACTACTTCACTATGTCTCACTACTTCACTGTCTCACTATTTCACTGTCTCACTACTTCACTGCCTCACTATTTCACTGTCTCACTATTTCACTGTCTCACTATTTCACTGTCTCACTACTTCACTGTCTCACTACTTCACTGTGTCTCACTACTTCACTGCCTCACTACTTCACTATGTCTCACCACTTCACTGTCTCACCACTTCACTGCCTCACTACTTCACTGCCTCACTACTTCACTGTCTCACTACTTCACTGCCTCATTATTTCACTGCCTCACTATTTCACTGTCTCACTACTTCACTGCCTCACTACTTCACTGCCTCACTATTTCACTGTCTCACTACTTCACTGTGTCTCACTACTTCACTGTCTCACTACTTCACTGTCTCACTATTTCACTGTCTCACTACTTCACTGCCTCACTATTTCACTGTCTCACTATTTCACTGTCTCACTACTTCACTGCCTCACTATTTCACTCTCTCATTATTTCACTGTCTCACTACTTCACTGTGTCTCACTACTTCACTATGTCTCACCACTTCACTGTCTCACCACTTCACTGCCTCACTATTACACTGTCTCACTACTTCACTGCCTCACTATTTCACTGTCTCATTATTTCACTGTCTCACTACTTCACTGTCTCACTACTTCACTGTCTCACTATTTCACTGTCTCACGACTTCACTGTGTCTCACTACTTCACTGTCTCACTATTTCACTGTCTCACTATTTCACTGTCTCACTACTTCACTGTCTCACTACTTCACTGCCTCACTATTTCACTGTCTCACTATTTCACTGTCTCACTACTTCACTATGTCTCACCACTTTACTGCCTCACTATTTCACTGTCTCACTACTTCACTGTCTCACCACTTTACTGCCTCACTATTTCACTGCCTCACTATTTCACTGCCTCACTATTTCACTGTCTCACTACTTCACTGTCTCACTACTTCACCATGTCTCACTATTTCACTGTCTCACTACTTCACTGTGTCTCACTACTTCACTGCCTCACTACTTCACTGCCTCACTATTTCACTGTCTCACTATTTCACTGTCTCACTACTTCACTGTGTCTCACTACTTCACTGTCTCACTACTTCACTGCCTCACTATTTCACTGCCTCACTATTTCACTGTCTCACTATTTCACTGTCTCACTACTTCACTGTGTCTCACTACTTCACTGTCTCACTATTTCACTGCCTCACTATTTCACTGTCTCACTACTTCACTGTGTCTCACTACTTCACTGTCTCACTACTTCACTGCCTCACTATTTCACTGTCTCACTACTTCACTGCCTCACTATTTCACTGCCTCACTATTTCACTGTCTCACTACTTCACTGCCTCACTACTTCACTGCCTCACTATTTCACTGTCTCACTACTTCACTGTGTCTCACTACTTCACTGTCTCACTACTTCACTGTCTCACTATTTCACTGTCTCACTACTTCACTGCCTCACTATTTCACTGTCTCACTATTTCACTGTCTCACTACTTCACTGCCTCACTATTTCACTCTCTCATTATTTCACTGTCTCACTACTTCACTGTGTCTCACTACTTCACTGCCTCACTACTTCACTATGTCTCACCACTTCACTGTCTCACCACTTCACTGCCTCACTATTACACTGTCTCACTACTTCACTGCCTCACTATTTCACTGTCTCATTATTTCACTGTCTCACTACTTCACTGTCTCACTACTTCACTGTCTCACTACTTCACTGTGTCTCACTACTTCACTGTCTCACTACTTCACTGTCTCACTATTTCACTGTCTCACTATTTCACTGTCTCACGACTTCACTGTGTCTCACTACTTTACTTTCTCACTACTTCACTGTCTCACTACTTCACTGTCTCACTCCTTCACTCCTTCACTCTTCATGTCATCATCTCTCCTGTGGAAGCTACCTCCACAGTGACCTGTAGCTCCGCCTCCCTGCAGGCTGTGATGGATGACTTTAATAATCCGGTCCCTTCCGGCCCTGCAGGTTGACAGACACACACAGGGTGGATGTGTGTGCGTCTCCACCGCTTTGTGTGACATTATTGTTTATTACTGCCTAGATTCAACTGGTGGTTGATTTGTAGCTCTCATACTTTCATGCCTTAAAGGCGAAAAAATCCACCTTAAAAATCCATCAATAATGAAAAATAACGGTTGTTGACGTCGCTCACACTCGAGCTGATCGTTGGCGTCACGTGTGAATTCTTCTTCTTCTTATTAAACACATTTCATTTCCTATACGTTCTTCACAATAAAAGCCCCCTGTTATTTACGCTGCTTACTCTTTCTTCGTGCAGTATTAGTGGACTTGTTGTATTACAGAAAAGCCGCTAACAAAGCTACGCTAAATCGGCAATTAACGCATTTAATTTGCTAAACATTTTCACATTAAAAGTCCCCCATTGTTTTTGCTGCTTCCTCTTCCTCCCTGAAGTAAATTAGTTGACTTGTTTTACTGAAGAATAGCCAATAACAAAGATCCATATCGTCACCTTCCTAACATATTTGAAGCTAGCATTTAAGATAACAATTTAATTGGCATTTATGCGAGTATTTTTGTCAATGAAAATCTCACTGGAACATAATATTAATAACATAATTTGACCGTTATTACAGTAGGCCTGTTGTGCGGCAGCTCGTGCACCCTTATTATTATATTTGGTCAAGTTTTTAGTGTTTTCTGAAAAACCTGAAGAAAGTATTATTGTAGGAAGGTGACGATATATATAGCTTTGCTATAAACCTTTCACAATAAAGGTCTCCCATTATTTGTGTTGCTTACTCATTCTCCCTGCAACATACATGTACTAGTTTTGTGGAAGAATAGCAGCTAACAAAGCTCCAGTAATCCGGTGATGAACGCTTTTATTTTCCTATGAGTTTTTCACAATAAAGGTCCACTGTTATTTTCACTCCTTAGACTTGTTTTATTAAAGAATAGCCGATTACAAGATTTTGCTAATTCTGTGCAAAATATTTCACAATAAAAACCCTGTTATTTTTGCTGTTTACTCTTCCTCTCTGCAGTATTAGATTTGTTTTATTGATGAACAGCTGCTAATGAAGCTCCGTTTATTCGTTGATGAACACATTTTATTTTGCTCTGAGTCTTTCACAATAAAAGTCCCCCATTATTCTTGCTGCTTACTCTTTCTATTAATTATCTTGTTTTATCGGAATAATAGCCGCTTACAAAGTTCCGCCAATTCGGTGATAAACACGTCCTGATCAATTCTTTCCGATAAAATCCCCCTCGTTATTTAAAAGCTCTTATTGTGAAGCAACGTATCCGTCGGTCTGCGGATCCCAAAGCGAGCGCCATGACGGTGAGTGTGTCCTCGATGGCAAAAGTTCAATATGCCAACCCTCAAATAATAAACATGAGTGTAGCAAGATCATTTAAATGGATTTGTCTATTTCTTTTTATTATTCATATTTAGTCCAGGTCATAATTATTTGGTTAAGAAATATCGAATATACATGCTTTTTTCTCCAGCTCTATTTCTGATATAAATCCACTATTTTTATCCATTTCTGAAGGTCTAAAACTGTCTGACTGGATGAGTCACGCTGCCGCTCCTGAGCTCTGCAGATGGAAAAAGAAATAAGCGAGATAGTGAGTGTGTGTGTGTGTGTGTGTGTGTGTGTGTGTGTGTGTGTGTGTGTGTGTGTGTGTGTGTGTGTGTGTGTGTGACACACACGCACACACACACTATCTCGCTTGTTTCTTTTTCCACAGACAGATGCAGGAGTTTGCAAAAAGAATTAGCATTGGAGGAGAGATGATATTGATTTTAAACAACGAGGATGGAAAACACTCGTGTGTGTGTGTGTGTGTGTGTGTGTGTGTGTGTATGTGTGTGACCGTTCTGTTTTACAAAGCGTTTTTTTCTGGCATTCAGGAGTGAAAGGGGTGTCTGGAAAAAAGGTTCATGATTCTATCTTCGTACAGATATGACTTTTAGAAGAGGACTCAACCCGATCTTCCTCTTCCACGTAAACAGTCTAATTCATAAGCAATACAATTGTGTGAAGACACAGAAACCTTTCAATCCCGTATATATAAATATATATAAATATATATATACGTTCAAATGGAATCCGGCAATATGAAACAAACTTATTATATCAGCAATATATATATATATATATATATATATATATATATATATATATATATATATATATATATATATATATATATATATATATATTATTATATAATAATATATATATATATATATATATTATTATATAATAATAATGCAATTGGAAAGGAAACAATCATCCGGCTGAAAGGAGACATAAACATGTGCAGAATGACACGGTTACCATGACATCAATCATAAAGTAAACTAATTGATTTGACAACAATTAAAAACAATGTAATCTAAACGTCATTAACATCCAACATGTTACATGTTACATGTAACATGTAACATGTAACATGGAGGAAGGTAGGAGGATGAAGGGAGGAGGAGGAAGGGATGAGGATGAAGGAGGGAGGAGAGAGGAGGAAGGGAGATGGTCAGGGGGTCAGCCAGGTTGGCATGGCGACCGAGGCTGTGAGAGGGAGCGGTGCGTTCAGGGTCCGGGCGCTGAGTGGGACGTCACCGTAGCTGAGGAGAAACACAGCGGGAATAAAAGATGCAGAAGAAGAAGAAAAAAAAGAAGTCAAGCAGGATGTAATCTATACCGAGTCAAAGAGCACAGAGAAACACACACACACACACACACACACACACAGACACACACACACACACACACTGTGGGATTCACACCTCTTCCTCCACTCTCTCACGCTTCCTCCGTTCACCTTGTGACTTCCAACACCTCTCTCTCTCTCTCTCTCTCTCTCTCTCTCTCTCTCTCTCTCCTCTTCACACAGCGCTTTTCCCCATTATTACTGTTTATCAGTGGAAACACAGAAGTGATGATGATGATGATGATGAAGAAGGGTTCTGTGAGAGGTTCGAGACGCAGGATGAAGCAGCGTCCTGTATGAAAGGATTAAAATGGCTTTATTAATGGAGGTTAAACCATTTACTTGCTACTTAAATTCTGCTGGAAAGTTCCACTCTTCTTCGAATAAAATACTCTGTGCTTCTAAGCAGCGTTTTCTCGCTGAGCCGCGGCACAGAACAGACCATAATAACTCTGTAAGATAGACATGGATGTTGTCTAGAGATTGAGACATAAACTCATGTTTACAATGTTTACTGAGGGAATAAAGTAGAGTCATTTATATATACTTCTATACAACCAGAGGAGTCGCCCCCTGGTGGTCAGGAGAGAGAATGCAGCTTTAACACGTGAAGCATCGACTTCTATACAACCAGAAGAGTCACCCCCTGGTGGTCAGGAGAGAGAATGCAGCTTTAACACATGAAGCATCGACTTCTATACAACCAGAGGAGTCGCCCCCTGGTGGTCAGGAGAGAGAATGCAGCTTTAACACATGAAGCATATACTTCTATACAACCAGAGGAGTCACCCCCTGGTGGTCAGGAGAGATAATGCAGCTTTAACACATGAAGCATAGACTTCTATACAACCAGAGGAGTCGCCCCCTGGTGGTCAGGAGAGAGAATGCAGCTTTAACACATGAAGCATAGACTTCTATACAACCAGAGGAGAGAGACTAGAAACTAGAGTTTGAGGCATAAACTCATGTTTACTGAGGGAATAAATCAAGAGAGACGTGAACTAAAGAGCCCAAACACACAAAGCACCACAGAGGAAGAGCCAAAGGTTCTTCTTATTTATTGCTTACAACTGTTCTATTAAGCATTTATTAACCATTTATAAATATTCTGTCAAGGCCGTCTTATTAGAACGTGGTGTAGAGTTTAATGTAAACATAAAGCAGCATCTTCCCTCCATTCGCTGCTGTGATGCATGAATGTATTTCATGAAGCGTGACTATAAGAGCGAGCTGTCGGATGACTCTCTGCTTCACATCCGCCAAACGAAGCGGCCTCCAGCGGCGCGGCGGCGGCGGCAGAGAGCGGTTCTCCTCTTCGCCGGCATCGCGTCACATTACACGGAATCAATGCTTTCGCTGCGAGCAGACAGATGTGCTCGTCGCGCGGCGAGCGGCGCTCTAATCACGGTGATTGTCGGAGACAGTCTGGGGCTGATTAAGAGGCGGCCGTGTCTGTTTGCATGCGGCGGTGGAACAAAAAGAAACCACCTGACGAGAGTATCAGGTTTCTGCTGCAGGATGCTGGATGTGCAGCTGCATCGTGGTTGTAGACGGCTGTTTGTGACGCGTGAGAACCGTGCATTTAGACATTAAAACCACTAGAACACCAACCTATTTTTAGGCCCTTTCCTCAAAAATGTCATACCCAAACTAAAAAGGGTGTATCTGTGCAACCACTAGGGCTATTTGAATAATGTTGGTGTTGTTCAGATGTGTAAATATCAGTCTATATGTTACTGGTTAAGAGTAAATGAAGATGACACACAGAAAACAATGAAAAGGTTTCAGGTCCGCCTATAAAAAAATCACTTTCAGGATGATTATTTCTTTGAAGTGATGCAGCTGTAAGGTCCAACTCTAACCTAAATCATAGCTCAATATGTGAACATTCTCTAACCCAAATCATAGCTCAATATGTGAACATTCTCTAACCCAAATCATAGCTCAATATGTGAACATTCACTAACCCAAATCATAGCTCAATATGTGAACATTCTCTAACCCAAATCATAGCACAATATGTGAACATTCTCTAACCCAAATCATCGCTCAATATGTGAACATTCTCTAACCCAAATCATAGCTCAATATGTGAACATTCTCTAACCCAAATCATAACACAATATGTGAACATTCTCTAACCCAAATCATAACACAATATGTGAACATTCTCTAACCCAAATCATAACACAATATGTGAACATTCTCTAACCCAAATCGTAACACAATATGTGAACATTCTCTAACCCAAATCATAACACAATATGTGAACATTCTCTAACCCAAATCATAGCTCAATATGTGAACATTCTCTAACCCAAATCATAACACAATATGTGAACATTCTCTAACCCAAATCATAGCTCAATATGTGAACATTCTCTAACCCAAATCATAACTCAATATGTGAACATTCTCTAACCCAAATCATAACACAATATGTGAACATTCTCTAACCCAAATCATAACACAATATGTGAACATTCTCTAACCCAAATCATAACACAATATGTGAACATTCTCTAACCCAAATCGTAACACAATATGTGAACATTCTCTAACCCAAATCATAGCTCAATATGTGAACATTCTCTAACCCAAATCATAGCTCAATATGTGAAAATTTTCTCTGCAAAGGTTGACTTTGATAAAGTGAAGCAGCACAAAGTTAGAGAGGGTTTAGAACAGAGAACATTCAGGCGAGGACTCCAAAATGTGCATTGGGGCACATCTGTGACATTTGAATTGTTGTACCAAACCATATATTTCACTTGTATATTACTTATGGTGTTCAATGCATCCAAATACAGCAGTTTTCGAGCCAAGAACTAACTGTGTGAGTTACTAAACTTCTCACTTCTTCACACACTCGGTTGATTCTGGCCCCAGTCGTCTCGTGTTTAGACTTCTCAGCTTCGTACGGAGGATCGAGAACATGGAACTCAAACGCTGAGCTACTTCGTGAAGTTCACTGCTTCATTCTCGAGCTCGTAAATAACTCGTTGATCGTGTGTTCGTGCCCCAAAAATGCCCTGCCGTAAACACAAATGCTGTCAGGATCTCAGGAGACTGCGACTCATCCACCTTTAATCCAGACGCCGATCACACTCAACGCTTCTACAACACGCTGACGAACAGACTTTCATCCAAGGCTTGAACGCCTCGTTCTGATGTCACTGTCATTGTGTTCTGTTTGCTCCTTTTCTCGACGTCCTCGTCCTCGTCTTCCCTTCCATTCCCTCTGTGGAAGCTGGAGAGTCCATGTTGTTTTTTTGCGTGGGAGTGAGAGAGCCTCACCAGAGAGAGGGATGTGAGGGATTAGAACCAGCGAGGGGAGAGCGGGTATCGGTTCTCACAACCTCCCTCTCCCTCTGGGCCTCCTCCCTGCTGCATCCCACCAGGTGGTCAGGAGTCTGAGCTGCTGGGAGCCGGGCGCAGGGATATATATATATGTGTATATATACGGTTGAAGAACAGAATGTGCCTTTGAGGCGTTCGGCAGCGGACTCTTCTGTCTGCAGAACAGAGGCAGTGAACACGTTGTCGCTCTGTTAAAATGAGACCTGACGCTGAAACCCGGCACCGGGTCACAGCGGACCTTCTCCATGTAAGAGACACCTGTTCTGTGCTGCTTTTATCATTTATTCACAGCGAATCAGCAGACTAATTGCTGTGTGAGGCGTGTGTGTGTGTGTGTGTGTGTGTGTGTGTGTGTGTGTGTGTGTGCGCTACACATGATCTGCAGTGCTCAGCCATTGATTTCCATCAGCACACGTTGTTTCAGTCCCTGGAATTCCATATCTCTCTCTCTCTCTCTCTCTCTCTCTATATATATATATATATATATATATATATATATATATATATATATATATATATGTATTAATATATATATTAATATTAATATATATACATTTAAAAAAATATTTATATATAAAAAAGAATATATATTTATAGATATGTATATTTATATTAATAAGAATATATATATTTATAGATTTGTATATTTCTTTATTAATATATATATATATTTATATAACATATATAAATATATATTCAAAAAAATATATATATATTTAAAAAAATATATTTATATAAAAAGAAAAAAATATATATGTATGAATATATATATATATATATATATATATATATATATATATATATATATATATATATTCATACATATATATTTGATGATCAGTTGAAGAAGTGATGGTCGTCCTGACTGAATTAATATTTAATGACCCGGCGTGCGGCGCTGACCTGAGACCAGAGGAACGTTTACAGAACGCTCTGCTGTCCGTCTGCAGAGGCTGAACAACTTCAGCGTCTCTTCGTCTGTCTCCTCAGCCTGTCTCCTCAGCCTGTCTCCTCAGCCTGTCTCCTCAGCCTGTCTCCTCAGTCTGTCTCCTCAGCCTGTCTCCTCAGCCTGTCTCCTCAGCCTGTCTCCTCAGCCTGTCTCCTCAGCCTGTCTCCTCAGTCTGTCTCCTCAGTCTGTCTCCTCAGTCTGTCTCCTCAGTCTGTCTCCTCAGTCTGTCTCCTCAGCCTGTCTCCTCAGCCTGTCTCCTCAGCCTGTCTCCTCAGTCTGTCTCCTCAGCCTGTCTCCTCAGTCTGTCTCCTCAGCCTGTCTCCTCAGTCTGTCTCCTCAGCCTGTCTCCTCAGTCTGTCTCCTCAGCCTGTCTCCTCAGTCTGTCTCCTCAGTCTGTCTCCTCAGTCTGTCTCCTCAGCCTGTCTCCTTAGCCTGTCTCCTCAGTCCATGATGTTCGGCTTCAGAGACGCAGCGTCGTCCTCTCGGCTTCATTCTGATTAAAGCGTCTTCAGAGCCCACAGACCTTCACTAGAGTGTAATGAATACTTCAACTCACAAAGCTGATACAAACTAGTTGCAATGTAAAGAACATTGTTCCAGTACAGAGTGGTTTATTGCAGCTGTATCACACCAACCCTCCAGAGCGCACAACCCCAAAATATAACATGATCACGGCCCGCGTGCATAGGACAACCTTCAATGTGAGGAGGTCTTAGAAATCTACATTTCACTTCATATTTTGTGGCCAAATCAAATGCTTTAACAGGATATTCAATTAATTAATTAATTCAATGTATTCAATCATTTTTAATTCATTTAAGACTTGACTTTTTTCTTCACAGGGTTAATAAAGCAGACCTTGAATATGAGATATGAGTTTACAGTTATGTATAATCCGTCAGAGCACTTCTTCCCAAAAATAATGTTCTCCATTGACTGCAAGTGTTGACAAATTACTTTTCTTTAATTATTAAAAATACTTAACTTCACTTAATCAAAGCCAAACTTCGCACAGATACTCTTAACATATAAAACTATGTTATATATTACATTAAAATATAGCAAATATAAGAAAATACTACTTTTAATTATTATTATCTTGCAAAATATAAATTATTTTCCTTTTCATAAACCAATATACGAGTAACACATATATATATGAACGGATTATCTATGTTCCCAAGGGTTTTCTGTATGTTATACCTTTTTTTAATTATTCAAATAGGCCTTGTGGTTGAGGAGATAATCAGAATTTAGTACGGGTATATTAACCATTCGCATCTTCAGAAAACAGGGCTTCATGCCATGAGGTTAATTAATAATTGATGCCATGAGGTAAATCTTCATCTTTTGCATGAAGAGCTCCTGAACCATGAACTGAACAGAAAGCTGCCGAGTCTCAGAGTAAAGTCTCTACTAGCTGCTGTCAGATAACAGCTTTGTTTGTCCCCAAAACGTCCCCATTAAATATGAGAATGTAATTTCAATTATTTAGATTCTACTTCAAAAGGAAAGCAATGTCTCACTGGCAGATATATATTTAAAAAATAATAAAAAGCATCTGGTATTTTCACACGCGGGGATGTTTTGCATGTGTTTCTTCGTGGCTCTGAACATCCAGCTGCTCTGCTGTGATTCATCACCAGAGAGCTGCTGTTTGCTGACGATAACGCTGATTTATCTTTAAAGAAGCAGACGAGTGTTTGGGCTTCAGATTAAAAACATGTGATTCATGCAGAAAGTCATTATGAACCCAGTCACAGCCCTCAAAGCTTTACAGCTGGCCTTTAATACCAGCCATTTACAATACAAATGGGTCAATTCAGTCTATTTTGTGTAGCCCAAATTCACAAATTACAAATGTATAATTGATACACATACGACATGACCTCTGACCCTCACTACGGTTACGGTAAAACTCCCCAAAAAAAACTTTACGGGGAGAAAAAAGGAAGAAACCTTCTGGAGAGCAACAGACGAGGATCCTTCTATCAGGATGGACCGAAGTACAATAGATGTCATGTGACTAGAAGTACAATAGATGTCATGTGACTAGAAGTACAATAGATGCCATGTGACTAGAAGTACAATAGATGTCATGTGACTAGAAGTACAATAGATGTCATGTGACTAGAAGTACAATAGATGTCATGTGACCAGAAGTACAATAGATGCCATGTGACTAGAAGTACAATAGATGTCATGTGACCAGAAGTACAATAGATGTCATGTGACTAGAAGTACAATAGATGCCATGTGACCAGAAGTACAATAGATGTCATGTGACCAGAAGTACAATAGATGTCATGTGACCAGAAGTACAATAGATGTCATGTGACTAGAAGTACAATAGATGCCATGTGACCAGAAGTACAATAGATGTCATGTGACCAGAAGTACAATAGATGTCTCTGGTGGTCAGGAGAGAGAATGCAGCTTTAACACATGAAGCATAGACTTCTATACAACCAGACGAGTTGCCCCCCGGTGGTCAGGAGAGAGAATGCAGCTTTAACACATGAAGCATATACTTCTATACAACCAGACAAGTCGCCCCCTGGTGGTCAGGAGAGAGAATGCAGCTTTAACACATGAAGCATAGACTTCTATACAACCAGACAAGTCGCCCCCTGGTGGTCAGGAGAGAGAATGAAGCTTTAACACATGAAGCATAGCCTTCTATACAACCAGAGGAGTCGGCTCCTCTATTCAGTGCTGGAGGTTGCCCCTTGCTTTATACCCTCTGCCTGATACTCTGCATGGTTTGTCTTTCTTTGATAAAATGTAAGAAAGAACAAAAGGATCATGTCTGGTCATCAGAAGCAGCAGCGAGGCTCTGATCCTCCCCCTGGTGGCCAGCTGACAGCAATGGGAGTGCATGACTGATGGTGGGTCGGTCCAACCTGCAGAGCTCCTGACTGCATGTGGCAAAGAATATGAAAACAGTCTCATGGTATCATTCTTTGAGGCATTTACAGCCCATGTTTTGCAGTGCAGCGTTACACCACCCATCCCCCTGCCACAGCAAACGAAACGTCTCCTCACATGAACATCAAACAGGCCACAAGCAGAGAGACCGGACTCGGCGCTTCATACGTGCCACTGTGAGCGTGACGTCTAAATCCGTCCGTGTGTTTTTTTTTCCGAGAGTCTCTAACCGGGGAACACCTGATGCTCCTCCGCCGTCTCTCGTGGCTTCTGGTTCCTCTGATTCCCGTCATTCTCAATTAGCTGCGAGGAAGAGAGAGCTGGAGACGCACAGGGAGAGGAGGAGCTCAACAGGTGGAGGTGGAAAACATTTCAACTTTATGTTTCATTGTTATGTGAAATACGGAAACGTTGTCAGTGGGTTGGTCGGAAATTCAGACATTGGCTGCCAAGAAAGGCCAAGAAACCCACATGAAAAGCTTTACTGACTTCACTCCATGAGAAATGAGAAAACCAGAGATAGAAGATCCTGTGGACCTGTCAATCACCTTGTAGCCCCGCCCTAAAGTGTCCCCTGCTTTATGGTCTGTTTGACTCTAAATGACCATAATTTACTAAATGAACATCATGCTGTATTGAAGAAGACTTGAAACTAGAGATTGAGACATAAACTCATGTTTACAATGTTTACTGAGGGAATACATCAAGAGAAGTAGAGTAATTTATATAGACTTCTATACAACCAGAGGAATCACCCCTGGTGGTCAGGAGAGAGAATGCAGCTTTAACACATGAAGCATATACTTCTATACAACCAGAGGAGGTCAGGAGAGAGAATGCAGCTGTAACACATGGAGCATAGACTTCTATACAACCAGAGGAGTCACCCCTGGTGGTCAGGAGAGAGAATGCAGCTTTAACACATGAAGCATATACTTCTATACAACCAGAGGAGGTCAGGAGAGAGAATGCAGCTTTAACACAAGAAGCATAGACTTCTATACAACCAGACGAGTCGCCCCCCGGTGGTCAGGAGAGAGATTGCAGCTTTAACACATGAAGCATATACTTCTATACAACCAGACGAGTTGCCCCCCGGTGGTCAGGAGAGAGAATGCAGCTTTAACACATGAAGCATATACTTCTATACAACCAGACGAGTCGCCCCCCGGTGGTCAGGAGAGAGAATGCAGCTTTAACACATGAAGCATAGACTTCTATACAACCAGAGGAGTTGCCTCTTGGAGGTCAGGAGAGAGAATGCAGCGTTAACACATGAAAAATATACTTCTATACAACCAGACAAGTCACCCCCTGCTGGTCAGGAGAGAGAATGCATCTTTAACACATGAAGCATAGACTTCTATACAACCAGAGGAGTCAACCCCTGGTGGTCAGGTGAGAGAATGCATCTTTAACACATGAAGTATAGACTTCTATACAACCAGAGGAGTCACCTCCTGGTGGTCAGGAGAGAGAATGCAGCGTTAACACATGAAGCATATACTTCTATACAACCAGAGGAGTGACCCCCTGGTGGTCAGGAGAGAGAATGCAGGTTGAACGAGTGGACAGCAGAGTATTGGTCGCTACTGCAGTCCTTTGAGATGTTTTCATGGATATGTTTGACAGATTTGAACACCTCTCCTCTCTGTGGGAAGGAAAGAACTAAATAAAACTTTCACAGACACCTTTCAAGAATACAGAGGAGGAGTGATAGATATTGGGAACGAGAGTAATGCATCTTCATTTTGGGTAATTTGTCTTCTCAGGCTTCGGCTTCTCCATTTCAGTTCATGTTGTTGTTGTTGTCACTTACATGTATCCATAATACACACAAACCACTTGTATATATTCATAACCATTCGTTTGCATTCAGAATATTTTCACATAAACTTAATTTCCTCTCGAAGGAGTTTCAACACGTGTCATATTGTAATATATTGCTGCTCTGGATCTGTCCATGTTTGATATGATTGGCTACGAATCAGCAGTAATATAAATGCACCCACAGACTGGGAGTAGAAGTACTGGAGTTGACAGTTAATCAGGATTATTGAAACCCAATTTTGTGCTTCACATTTTCTTCCTGTTCACACAAGAGACGATCTGTCGGAGAGACACGGTTGTATCTTCCCTCCGCTTCAAAATACACATGGTGGGAAATATTTGGTGAATCAATATTTACTGTGTGGGACGAAGACAGAATTGTTCACGATTCATCTTGTAAATCGGCAATAATACGATAAACTCTTATGGAGGCATTAGGCGATTATTGCTGCCTCGTTAACCAAGAAAATAACTTACAAACTAATGAATAGTCTTGCGGCCAATAAAATATTGGAAAATGGGGAAAAATACTCTGCGGCTGCTATTTCCTGTGTTGTGTAAGTGTTTGTTCGCTCCTTGTTTTGTGTGATTGTTTAAACCCAATAACCTTCACTTTACTGACAAATATTCACATTTGAGAAGCTGAAACAAATCCAATTAAATCTATTTGAAACCCTAAATGGGATGAAGTGGACTTTCTTGTTCTGTGCCTCTTCATCATTTCCACTGGTTAAAGATATATATCGTATTACCATCTCTCTCCTTTCTATTTCTGTTCATCTGTTCATCTGTCCGGTGGAGCTGGACGTCCATCGTTGGCAGGTCATTACTCGACCGCGAGCTTCCTAATGAGCCCGTTAGCGGCTTCAGGCCATCCCCTCCTCTGTACTCACACATCTCTCCTTTTCTTCGGCTCTCCTCCTCCACACTTTCCCAGTTGGTCCAATCATGTCCTTCATCACAAACCTCCCAGTCACTGAGATCAATTATCATTAGTTACGCATTGTAACTTAATTCTATGAGTATAGGCGTAGCCCTCTAAGAGCTGTTGTGGCCAGTGGGTTCATCCCTGCACTCATGCAGAATAAGGCATATTATATCATTGGATTGTGGTCGTTATTTAACTTTTTTTGTATTAATGCCACATATACTTTATATACGTGTTTGTGTCTTTATTAGTGTAACATGATAAATGTCTTGATGAAATAATCAAAAGGCAGAGAGGGAATTTATATGTGGGAATTTTCCTCTGTTTTCTATGAGCAACTACAGGGATGGATGGATGGATGATTGATGGATAGATGATAGATGGATAGATGATAGATGGATGGATAAATGATATATGGATAGATGATGGATGGATAGATAGATGATAGATGGATAGATAGATGATGGATGGATAGATAGATAGATGGATAGATAGATGATGGATGGATAGATAGATGATGGATGGATAGATAGATAGATGGATAGATAGATGATGGATGGATAGATAGATAGATGATGGATGGATAGATGATAGATGATAGATGATGGATGATATATAGACGGATGGACGGATGGATAGATGGATGGATGGATAGATAGATGGATAGATAGATAGATGATGGATGGATAGATGATAGATGGATGGATGATATATAGATGGATGGACGGATGGATAGATGGATGATAGATGGATGGATGGATAGATAGATGGATAGATAGATGATAGATGGATGATAGATGGATGGATGGATAGATGGATGATAGATGGATGGATGGATAGATGGATGATAGATGGATAGATAGATGATAGATGGATGGACGGATGGATAGATAGATGATAGATGGATAGATGGATGATAGATGGATAGATGGATAGATAGATGATAGATGGATGGATGGATGATAGATAGATGATAGATGGATAGATAGATGATAGATGGATGGATGGATGATAGATAGATGATAGATGGATGGACGGATGGATAGATAGATGATAGATGGATAGATGGATAGATGGATGATAGATGGATAGATAGATGATAGATGGATGGACGGATGGATAGATAGATGATAGATGGATGGATGGATGATAGATAGATAGATGGATGATGGATGGATGGATGATATATAGATGGATGGACGGATGGATAGATGGATGATAGATGGATGATGGATAGATAGATAGATGGATAGATAGTTAATTACTTTATTAATTCTGCAAGGGGAAAATATTTTGTGAACAAATAAATGAGATAAAACTCAAGCAGTTGTGATCTTAACTGATGTGGAAGTAAAATCCTGAGTACTCTCATTCTGAGGCCGAGATTTGTTGGTATTTGTTGATATTTGTCGATATATATTTAATGAGCTCCACAGACATCGAGCTTCATGTCATAACTTTAAATTGGCGTGTGCTTTGGAGTCGGCGTGCAGGTCTTACTGGTTTCATCCTGTACGAGCACATTTAATCCACTTTGTATATAAATATATGCAGAACTTCCTCTTCCTGCCTCCTTCGTGTTGTTCCCTCTCTTCTCTGAAGCAGCCTGCAGGTACCAATCAAACCAAAGCTCAAATGTTCAGACAGAAAACTGCTGGATAGTTGATCATCTGATTCTTTTTGTATTCGGTGAATTAAAAGCGTGCGTTTCCTCCTCTGGTCTGGAAGATGGAGGCTAGTGAAAGGTCTGATTAAATACCAGCAGCCCTCTGGCGCTGTGACCTGAAGACACATGGATGGCTCTGTCGCCTCTATAATTACCTATTAGTCTCCTAATTACACACGGGGAAGTTAATGAAGAGTATGTATATTTTAAGGGCGGCAGAGAAGTGACGTGTGAGGCGTATGACGCGTTAAACTGAGCCGGGTTGATGGCACTATTTCTGGGGCGCTATTAATAATAACTCATGCACAGTGCTCGTTTCAGGGATGTGCAGCTTTTTTGAGGGGGTTTAAGGTTTTTATGCACCAAAATGTCCTTTTCGCCTGTGTTTTATCTCTCTCACACACACACACACACACACACACACACACACACACACACACACGGAAGCAAACAAGGCGTATTTGGAGAGGTATCACACGTTACACAACTTGACTCCCCCATCTTGAAGCTAATGAGGGCCAGTTCTGGGTTTTTTTGCTGTAAATGTTGTGCAGAAGTTTTGGACTCCTACACACAGACGCAGTTATTATGCAACAGTTATGTCCGACCACGCTGAGGAGCAGCCAGCATCCTGCAGCTCATCTATAACCAGATCATCTATAACCAGATCATCTATAACCAGATCATCTATAACCAGCTCATCTATAACCAGATCATCTATAACCAGCTCATCTATAACCAGATCATCTATAACCAATTCATCTATAACCAGATCATCTATAACCAGATAATCTATAACCAGATCATCTATAACCAGATAATCTATAACCAGATCATCTATAACCAGCTCATCTATAACCAATTCATCTATAACCAGATCATCTATAACCAGATAATCTATAACCAATTCATCTATAACCAGATCATCTATAACTAGATCATCTATAACCAGCTCATCTATAACCAGATTATCTATAACCAGATCATCTATAACCAGATCATCTATAACCAGATCATCTATAACCAGATCATCTATAGCCAGCTCATCTATAACCAGATCATCTATAACCAGATCATCTATAACCAGATCATCTATAACCAGATCATCTATAACCAGCTCATCTCATAACCAGGAAGTGAAGTCCTGGTCTTTTCCTCTAGGAGAACGTTAACAATTAGAGAAGTAAACGTTGATTTATTTGGCAGCGTTTTCTAATTTACTTCACTTCCGTAGTTATTTAAACCCCAAACCACCATCTCTTCTCTTCTCATTGCCTAAACCTACGTTTTTCGCAATGTATTATTATTTTATTTTTCAAAGTTTGTTCGTATCGTATTGATTAGTTTCATGTCTTGATCTATTGTACTGTTCATGAGGGTTTACATTTGACCTTAGTTTGCTTGGTTGGGCCTCACTGCTGTGTTTTGTTGGTCAAAGCACTCTGTAAAATGATTATTATTATTATTACTACGAGTGTTGCACTGGAGACTGTGCTGACAGCTCACTGCTACACTTTCTATGTTGTTGTTGTTTCATCGGCTCGGCTTCGTCTGCCAGAGCCCTCAGTAAACTCTGTTTAAAGGTGCTATATATATATATATATATATATATATATATATATATATATATATATATTACAGCATGTCTTGGTTGACGCTCCCCTCTCTCGCCCTCCCTCCAGCCGCCATCGAGGCCTGCCTGGGTCACCTGCTGAAGAGACGGGCGGCCGGTTTCCTGCGCAGCGACAAGATCGCCGCCCTCTTCACGAAGGTCGGCAAAGTCTACGACACGGCCGGCGAGATCTGCCGTAAGGTCCAGGAGCAGCTGCAGCAGCAGGCCGAGCTCACCAGGTCAGAGGAGTACAGACACACAACCCAACAGACACACAACCCAACAGACACACAACCCAACAGACACACAACCCAACGCAGCAGAGAGCCAACAAGTCTCACTGAATCGTTCTTTCTTTAATTACAGTCGTGGGAATTGAGGGAATATGTCATCTTAATTAGAGACAGGAAGTGACACTCCTCTTCATCACAGCCCACAGTGTGATGAAGAGGAGGATGAGAAGCATAGAGCAGCTTTTATCCAGAACAAGTCAACATCAGCGACGATGAAACAGGAACCGTCTCCATGTGATACGTGATCTTTGTCAAGAGTTCTAGACCTTTTTAATTTGCTATACCAGGAAACGAGCAGAGGTGTGTGTGTGTGTGTGTGTGTGTGTGTGTGTGTGTGTGTGTGTGTTTCTACTTCAGTGGCGGGCCGTCAGGGCATTCAAAGCCTTCTCTGCTGGCCTAAACAGAATCACAAAGTTTACATTTAAAAAAAAATTTTTTATATATTTTTTTGTAATAATTAAAAGTTGTAGCTATTTTATAATTGTATTGTTTTTCACAAATACATGCATCATCATGATTTGTCCCTATTAGCTTATCTTCTCATTGCCCAGCTGCTGTGTGGCCCGCTGCTTGTTAAGTCTTCTCATCCAATCACATTTCACCTCTGTGTCTCTATGCAATCGAGAGCTGGTTAAACTATATGGAGAGTTCTGCTAGCATGAATACGGCCAGTTGAGCAATATGTCTAGTAATGTCAGTCCCCCAATCCATTGTGACTGTTGGCTCAATGGTTTGCATGCCCGTCTTACAATGAGAGTAGTAGTAGTAGTTTTTCTTCTTTCCTTTTTTTGGGTGCGCGCCGTCAGCTGTTATAGCAGACGTACATGCACAATCCACGGCCCGCCACTGGTCTACTTGTATGTATTTCTGCGTGTGTGTGTATGTGTCTGTGTGTGTGTGTGTGTGTGTATACTTGTGTGTATTGCACACACACAGGATGATAAACTGCTTCGTCTCAGGCTCTCAGGTTCCAGCCGAGCTGTTTGTCCATTAATCGTCCATTAGCTCGAGCCACACGGCGACCGCAGAGAGGCTTCCCCCAAATGGAGGAGAGAAAGCTTCTGTGCAACAAGCACACACACACACACACACACACACACACACACACACACACACACACACACACTAGAGTGCAGGCAGAGCGGAGTAGCGAGACGTCGAGGCAACGCGGCCGATACACGTTGTGAAATCAGGAGTTGAGTGTGTTTTGGCTCCGCCTCTCTCTCTCTCTCTCTCTCTCTCTCTCTCTCTCTCTCTCTCGTTCTCTCTCTCGTTCTCTCTCTCTCTCTCATCCATCACAACTCATTGGCCGTTATTTCCCCAGACACACAACATCGACGCCTATTATTGCGTATGGATCTGGTTTGAGCGAGTCGCGCCCTTCTACAGAACACACACACACACACACACACACACACACACACACACACACACACACACACACAGTCCCCTCTCGCTCTTCCCTGTCATCCCACCTCAGGGTTCCATCTCTCATTTACCCTGGTTACTATGGCAACGTGGTTTGCGAGAGAGCAAGCGAGAGAGACAGAGAGACAAATCAGAAGTGGAATAAAGAGTCAATGCGGTGTGTGTGTGTGTGTGTGTGTGTGTGTGGGGGGGGGGGGGGGGGGGGGTGAAGATCTAGTATTACACCAAATAAAGTTAAGAAAATAAGGTAAAATAGTTTATAAAATACTTAAGGTCAACTTCCTTAAGAGACTCTGGCTCCAGCTAAGTGACAAAAAACTTAATAGCACTGAGATAATTCTGGAGACCTTATGGAATAATCCAGTTCATAAACCGCCCTGACGTTCCTTTCACGTCTTTATTCATCCGTCAAATGAGCTCCGGTCAGTTTGCTGATGTTTTTCATGTTTGTGTAAAACGGCCATTGAGACTTTCCGCTGCAGGAGGTGATGTTTCCATGAGGAGAAGCATGGAGTCCTCTGTAGGAGACGTGAGGGGATGTGAACAGATGCTGAGAGGCGACACGTCATCCTGTAATTCATAATTCAGTTCACTGTGGTGGTTTATGAATGATGTATTTACATTTACCTTAAAAACATTACAAAGCTCAACGCTGAATAAAAAGGAGGTGGAACATAAATAGTTTGTATTTCTCCGTTAGCTTAAACTAGCAGCTATAAGAATAAATCAATCAGTTAGATATTGACCGTTTATTTGTCTCTTAGCATCTTTAAATGATTCCATAATCTCTCAAATATCGTCACGGCAGGCGAAAAAAACGCATGCTCATGTCGACCTTTCTCACATCTACCGGAACCCAAACAGGAAGTCAGTGTCAAGAAGCCGAAACGCTCCACAATGTTAGCTTCTTACTTTACACGCTCCACAACGTTAGCTTCTTACTTTACACGCTCCACAACGTTAGCTTCTTACTTTACACGCTCTACAACGTCAGCTTCTTACTTTACACGCTCTACAACGTTAGCTTCTTACTTTACACGCTCCACAACGTCAGCTTATTACTTTACACGCTCTACAACATTAGCTTCTTACTTGACACGCTCTACAACGTTAGCTTCTTACTTTACACGCTCTACAACATTAGCTTCTTACTTTACACACTCCACAACGTTAGCTTCTTACTTTACACGCTCCACAACGTTAGCTTCTTACTTTACACGCTCTACAACGTCAGCTTCTTACTTTACACGCTCTACAACGTTAGCTTCTTACTTTACACGCTCCACAACGTCAGCTTATTACTTTACACGCTCTACAACATTAGCTTCTTACTTGACACGCTCTACAACGTTAGCTTCTTACTTTACACGCTCTACAACATTAGCTTCTTACTTTACACGCTCTACAACATTAGCTTCTTACTTTACACGCTCTACAACATTAGCTTCTTACTTTACACGCTCTACAACATTAGCTTCTTACTTTACACGCTCTACAACGTCAGCTTCTTACTTTACACGCTCTACAACATTAGCTTCTTACTTTATACGCTCTACAACATTAGCTTCTTACTTTACACGCTCTACAACGTTAGCTTCTTACTTTACACGCTCCACAACATTAGCTTCTTACTTTACACGCTCTACAATGTTAGCTTCTTACTTTATACGCTCTACAACGTTAGCGTCTTACTTTACGCTTCAAACATCATGAACGTTCATTAGTGGAGATTCTTCTTGATTAACTAAAGCTGGAAGAATCATGAACGTTTGTTTCACACGCAGATTATTTTATGTAATAATCAAAAATCGAATGGAAGCGTCTCATTGGCTGTTGGTGGAGGGGGGCCGGTGACGACGACTTCCTGTTTGACTCCAGAAACACGTCGTCCCCGCCGCTCTCTAATGATCATCGATAACCCGAAAGGAAATTATTACTTTATTTATTATATATTATGTTATTTTATATTTTACTTTTCCCTTTCCCTTTCGTTTTCTTTTAAATGTCGATTCAATTCATGCAAATAACTTATTCAATAGTAACTTGGAGTGTTTGTATTTTGGCAGCAAATCTTATTATAGACTTAATAAACTTTAAAAAATGTAAATAAATAAAAAAACTCACACCCTAAATTGTATGCCGTATGCATGACCACAACCACAATCCAAAAATCTAAACATATTCCTGGTGATGTAAAAGAAGAACAAATCATAAAAGTTAATTAGTGAAGATTAATCTTGATGAACTCATTTTCTAAGAATCATGAACATCTGTTTCTAACACAGATTATTTTCATCACATTGGCTGTTTGTGATGCTGACTTCCTGTTTGGACTACACAGATACACGCATCACTCTTATGGCGGCAAAATATAAAGAATAAACAGATGAGATGAATAAATTAATACAGAAACCATAAGTATTATCCAGTGTAGATTTTAAGGTTTTTTCTTTTTAGATGAAAAGTCAGTTTATTATTCTCATAACAGCAGACGAAGTCTGCAGGAGGACACAATGTCTCTTAGAAAAGGGAGATCTTGTCTCTGACATCATCCTGATGCCACACACACACACACACACACACACACACACACTTCTAAAGGATAGGGGACTGCCAAAATCGTGACTTTGCGCGCTCACATGAATGCTGGGGGATTGCTAACGTCGTGACTGCGGCAGCCCACACACACACACACACACACACACACACACACACACACACACACCCTCAGCACAGACACACTTGTCAGCGTGTTGAAGTGTGCGAATGTCTGATTGCTGTGGAAGTGCAGAGATCAGAGTCCGCCCGGATGAAAGTGCTCATCTCTCCATATTCATGTCGTCAGCTGATCTCTTCACAGATGTATGATCTTTGAAGGGAGTTGCAATGAACTACAGTATTGAACGTCTCATTATGCAGTGAAGCGCTGCCTCCTGATGGTCAATTATTCCCATTATTAAACTTCCCTTTGCTTCTCTGTACCTTTAGAGGCTCCTGCAGCTTTAAGTTGTGTGTGCTGAGTGGACTAAACTACTTTTAGTAAACTGTGTTTAACTTCTTACAGTAGTCATTAAAGAGATGTATTGAAGTGCGGTTCTTCTCATAGTCCGTGTATTAGTACACTAGATGGAGTACCAGCTCGTATATACTGCACATTACAGTGTATATGGGTATTATCGTGACCTCCTCTCTGTGTGAGTGGTGGTTCACTTCTTAAAAACCTTCGAACCCCTAGGGGGTCTCGACCTCTTTTTCCCTGTTTGAGTCGTCGTAGGAACCCCAAATTAATTCCAATACTTGTGTTTGTTGTATGTATTTGTGCAGCAAAGTCTTGGGAAAAAAATGTATATATGCAAAAAAAAACACTTTTAAAAGATATTTTGATCATGCTATGAACATCCAGCACTAGCATGAGCAAGGTGTATCAAAAAGGACTCCTCGAGAGCTCCAGAGTTAAAAAAAAAAAGTATTGTTCGGTGCCTTAACAACAACCCACAGACTAATAGAGCACCTTTTTAGAAAGATTAATACCTAAAGCATCGAAATCTGCACCATTAACACAATCCAGGAAAGCATTGGCATATTAGGAAGAATATTCAGTGAAAGAAAACATGTTTTTCGGGTTCAAAAATGGAAAAAATGACCCATTTTGTGTGCCAAGACAGTGTCTCTGACCCCTTCCTCTGACCCCTGCAGGAGAACCCAGAGTGCCGGCCCCGAGCCCCTGAGGCGGCAGGGCTCCTCCACCACCAGCCGGCCCCCTCAGACGCTCTCCGCCCAGGCCATCAAACACATCTGGGTCCGGACGGCTCTCTTCGAGAAAGTCCTGGACAAGCTGGTGCAGTACATCGTGGACAACTCCAGGTGACTTGTTGATACAACTTAGGAAACTTCATCTCACGGTAGACGTAAAGAGCAGGAAATCTATCACAGATTCTCTGCTAACTGCGACCTCGACGGACCTGCAGCCTGAACTGTGAAGCAGGTTTAACTAAATCTCTGTTTGCGGAGCCCAGCAGTCGTGAAGCTCGACAAACGATTTAATAATATACGTCCCATCCTGCTCCATGTGTCCGTGCACTCAAAAGAAAAAGGAAGAATGAACAGTGTCAGTAGCATAAGTGAAAGGATTTCAAGTTATCCAAGATGAAAATGGACGAATACCATTACTGTGGCAGCAAATTTCTAAACTTGATAAACAGCGGGTATGGTATTAAAATGTTGCGTTGAAATACAAAATCCAGAGCATTATTATAGCATGTGTAAAACCTCTCGCGAGTGCACGGTTAGCTTCTAGCCTTCCGGTTCAACCGTCGTTAGCTCATAGCCTTCCGGTTCAGCCATTGTTAGTACCGTTCGCTGCTAGCCTTCCAGTTCAGTCGTCATTAGCACCGTTCGCTTCAAGCCTTCCGGCTCAGCCTTACATTTCAGCCGTCATTAACACCGTTAGCTCATAGCCTTCCGGTTCAGCCTTCCGGTTCAGCCTTCCGTTTCAGCCGTCGTCAACACGTTAGCTCCTAGCCTTCTGGTTCAGCCGTCGTTAGCACAGTTAGCTTCTAGCCTTCCGGTTCAGCCGTCGTTAGCTGCTAGCCTTCCGGTTCAGCCTTCCGGTTCAGCCTTCCGTTTCAGCCGTCGTCAACACGTTAGCTCCTAGCCTTTCGGTTCAGCCGTCGTTAGCACAGTTAGCTTCTAGCCTTCCGGTTCAGCCGTCGTTAGCTGCTAGCCTTCCGGTTCAGCCTTCCGGTTCAGCCTTCCGGTTCAGCCGTCGTCAACACGTTAGCTCCTAGCCTTCTGGTCCCAGGATGCAATGCAGCCATTAGTTTAATAATGTTGTATCCCCCCTGTGTGTTTTCTTTCTGCAGTAAATACTACGAGAGGGACGCTCTGATGCATGACACCGTCTTCGGCCCCATCCTGGCCGCCCTGCTGGGTGAGTACAACACCCCGAGCTTTAACTGCCAAAAGTAACCACAAGTACAAAACCACAGAATCAGAACAAAATCTCTGTATTCATGTTAAATCAACTACTGGATCCCCCAAAAAACCGCAAGGCCTCGATAATAATCGTGTCTTCTGGTGGTAAAACGCTAACGTCTCGCTAAAGAGGAACTGCATCCTGGTCACATGACTACACGTCAGTGCCACTAAGCTAACGGAAAACCCTGGGTTCTGGGCTTCGGATAAAATATCTACAAGAGTTAAGTGAAATCACAGATATGAAGTCTCTCGGAGGAAAGACCGATTCGACTAAACTGGTATTTATACTTCCTGGTTCATGATTAGGTGGAGAACATCTGGGAATTATCAGTTATCTGGAAAGCAAAACACGAAAGATGTTCCTCAATGTCAGGGTTTTATAAAAAAGAAAGAAAAACGGAAGTTTAACTCCAAAGTATGGTTAACATTTCCGGTAAAAATATTATAATAATTCTACTCATAGAATATTAAATAGTCAATAAAATGTCTTTTTTTTTATGAGAATCAATGCAGAAACAATAGAAGTCCTTGAGCACACAGTCATAAAGTACCACAAAATAAATATGAGGCTGATGGTTCAGTAGTATTCGAGATCAGCCGTGGACAGACACACACACACACACACACACACACACACACACACACACACACACACATGATCCCCTCCAGCCGAACGCATGGAGAAGGTAATCAGACCGTCATCACAGGAATCGTAGAGAAGCGTCTCTCGGAGCTGCTTGTCAGAGCGGATGAACGTCGAGCAGCGAGGCGGGAAAAGAAAAACAAACCGCTCGACTCGACTGAAGCAGAAGAAGACGTCGAGAACAGAGAGACGCGATCAACTGAGTCCACAGACGGAGGAGCTAACGAGCTGCAGACGATCAGCTGTGCAGAGCAGCGGAAACACACTGACGACACCTGGTGGACAGACGAGGAACAGCAGGGACAGAAATGCACAACTACGATGAAATATGTGATTTCTTTCTTTTTGACACACAAAAAGATAATCAATCTGTGACTTTTGACCCTTAAACATATTACTTTAACTTTGAAAATGATATATTTATACAGTGTATGTAGTATGTTCTCACACTCCATTTCTGCTTCACCGCGCAGGTTTTAAATACACTTGTACTTAACACTTATCACCATTCTTAGGTATTTGTTAATGTTCTGAAAAGGTGAAGAGTTGGTGTTTAGTTGCAGATTATTAGAGCAAATGTTCACACTGTAAATAAAATGTAACAAACCAAAACAACGAGGAAGATCTCTGGTTGATAATAATGATGAATAAATATGCAAAACAATTTTAATCATACCCTCTAAACTAAAAATACATCTTGTTATTATTTACCAGCTGTGCTTAAAGTGGAATTAAACACATGATTTTTGGTGAGTTTTATTTTCAACCTTTACATCCATCTTCCCACAAATGGTCCTGTACCTTTAAGGAAAAAATGGCCGCTAAGCTAATGCTCAGAAAAAGACCCGACGATAGAACGGCGAGATGTCGACACATCGAGAGCCTTCATGGAGCGCTACACACACACACACACACACACACACACACACACACACACACACACACACACACACACACACATACACACACAAATTCAATATGATGCACTAAATGTGGATTAAAGTAGTCCCTAACAAATGCACTATTTCCTCCCGTTTGACTAACATTGTTTTAAAAGTATATATTTGTGAGCTTTGGATTTAAATGACTTAAATAGCAATAATACAAACAAAGGCTAAATGCTGACGGCCAATTGAACATTTTTACGACGACCGAAATACCAAAAACACTACCAGACCCTGGTATTGTTATATATTAAAACAATTACATTATTTAATATTCTCAATAAAATATAAAAGACAAGTCTCCTTGAAAAAGGAATTATCTAAGGAACACTGTAGGGTTTGTGCCAAATTAAAAATACCTTTATCCTTCAGGATCCATCAGTTTTAACTGTTTTCAAGTCGAATATTCAAAGGCAGAATGTCATTATATGATGAAAGCCTGACTCACGATGTTTAAACTGTTATACTTGAGCGAGTGCTGAGGTGCCGGATGTCCCGTGTGTCCTCAGTGGGCCCGTGTGCTCTGGAGTACACCAAGCTGAAGACGTCGGATCATTTCTGGACCGACCCGTCGGCCAACGAGCTGGTTCAGCGCCACCGGATCCACGGCGCCCACCGGGGCCAGGACACCTCGGCCGGGCGGCGGCCCGCTCTCGGGGTGAGTGTGGAGGCCGGTGTTATTATTATTATTGTTATTGTTGTTATTCGGTGTGGCGATGCCAGCAAGCACACTGTATGTTCTCCTGCAGGCTTCATATTCTTCTTATTCTCCTTTTTCCGCCCAAAACTTTGGATCGTATCATCAAAATACATCAAAACGTGCGGCTTGCATCGGGAATCGTGTGCTACGACTTTTTTTAAAGAGATTCGACCGGCCGTTTTCCCGCAAAACACGAAAAAGTGCGAAAAATTGTCCCATTCACTTGAATGGGGTTTCGGCGTGATCTTTGTGCCCGTAGTGACTCGCCATACTTTAACGTAGAGAAATGATTTAAAGTTTTAAACGTTACCAAAAGTCTGGAGTTTATTTGCCCAATTGGGCATTTTTCCCAGTCTTAAGATCTGATCTGCCCCTTCACCATGGTAACCAGTGACCTGTGTCTATGAAGCAATAGCTGCTCTCAAGTCCATCACAAATACAGAAAAGACTCTCATAAATAACCTCAATAACACATCTTACTACTGGTAATGTCGCCGTATATATATATATATATATATATATATATATATATATATATAATATATTGCGACATCTTACGGCAGTAGTCGCCACACCATTGTGTTATTATTATTATTTACAGCAGGCGTTGGCGAGTTAGAACCCGGCTCGTGTTGGGTGTACTGAGTTGTGCTGAGTCGGCTTGTTGTCTTCCAGATCCGTAAGAGGCAGTCGAGCGGCAGCATGTCGGAGGACCGGTTCGCCGCGTCGGCGAGGGAGTACGTGGAGTCCCTGCACCAGAACTCCAGAACGCACCTCCTCTACGGGAAGAACAACGTGCTGGTGCAGCCGGTACGGCCCGGGACCGCGAGGTCCGACTGGAGCGCAGCTACGAGCTCCAAGTGGGGTTTTTCCCCTGCAGTGATCCTGCAGAACAGGATTGAACTCTTCGATGTTGGGGAGCAGGAGCGCGGGCCGGGCGGGGCGATGGAGTCAGAACCAGATCCAACTCGCGGTCCGGTCCGGCAAAGAAAATCACTCAATAGGTTTATTTTGAGCAAGAAACTCCAACTGACTTCTCTGCTCTAGTTCCTCCTTTACCTTCATGTTTAAACTCCTTTCTTGCCCTGGACATAATGGTGCAATATTTATTTATTTCATCTCGTGTCATGGAAAGTTCCCAAAATGTTCAGCCATGTTTTTTTCCTGACACCAGTATCTCCAGCGTGCATTTTTTTAAATAATCAACACTAGTTCTGATATACGTGTGCTTAACACATATAATAATTATAATAATAATAATATATTTCATAATGATGACTTCCTGTGAGTTATGCATCTGGAGTTATACATTATACAATTATACATTTATTCACATTAAATACTACAACTTTAAAAAAAGTTTTTTGACCATAAATTGATGCTTTAAAATTCATAAAATTCTTCGTAAAGAACTTTTATGAAGAAGGGAAATTGTTGCACAAGAGACTTTGGGGGAAAAACTTTAGTATTCAACGTTTTATTTATATATATATATATATATATATATATATATATATATATATATATATATATATATATATATATATATATATATATATATAATGAATGCAAATAACCATCATTTGTATACAAATGATGGTTATTTGCATTCATTATAGTGCTGCATACACACACACACACATACAGATACACACACACACACACACACACGCAGTATTCTGTATGTGTGATCTGTGAAATGAAAGCTGTCAGTAATGAGCTCCTAGCTGCCAAGTCAACGTGTCATGAGCACAACGCCGGCCTTTGACTGACGCTCATGACTGAGTGCATGTGCATGTGCACGTGAATACAGCGCACGCCGCCATGCACGCTAACGACGAGCACGCTAACGACGAGCACGCTCCCAGAACATAAGGCCTCATTGGCCAAGTGAAGTTTAGTGATTATTTATTTAAAAGACCATGATGCTTTGTAGAATACATAAATATTTTTTAAAAATTATAAAATGATTAAAATCCTATATTATACAGCTGTGGACTTGAAGAAAAATGCAAAACATACATGTATTTTTCAATTATCATAATTGTAACTTAAACTTGAGTGTTGTTTTTTCAACCCCAAATATTAAAGAAGTACTTTTAAGAAATAGTAAAAAAATTGAGAAAAGTATTTCAGAGAATGGTTTCAATCTTCCTAAACATCGAGAACTGAAAATCTCACAGCATTTGTTTTTATGTAAATGTGTTTGAAGATCATTTTCTGCTCCTCATGTCATGTCCTCTCTTCCTCCTCCTCTCTTCCTCCTCTCTTCCTCCTCCTCTCTTCTTCCTCTCTTCCTCCTCCTCTCTCCCTCCTCTCTTCCTCCTCCTCTCTTCCTCCTCTCTTCCTCCTCCTCTCTCCCTCCTCTCTTCCTCCTCCTCTCTTCCTCCTCTCTTCCTCCTCCTCTCTTCCTCCTCTCTTCTTCCTCCTCTCTTCTTCCTCCTCTCTTCCTCCTCCTCTCTTCTTCCTCTCTTCCTCCTCCTCTCTCCCTCCTCTCTTCCTCCTCCTCTCTTCTTCCTCTCTTCCTCCTCCTCTCTCCCTCCTCTCTTCCTCCTCCTCTCTTCCTCCTCTCTTCCTCCTCCTCTCTCCCTCCTCTCTTCCTCCTCCTCTCTCCCTCCTCTCTTCCTCCTCCTCTCTTCCTCCTCCTCTCTTCCTCCTCTCTTCTTCCTCCTCTCTTCTTCCTCCTCTCTTCCTCCTCCTCTCTTCCTCCTCCTCTCTTCTTCCTCCTCTCTTCCTCCTCCTCTCTCCCTCCTCTCTTCCTCCTCCTCTCTTCTTCCTCCTCTCTTCCTCCTCCTCTCTCCCTCCTCTATTCCTCCTCCTCTCTCCCTCCTCTCTTCCTCCTCCTCTCTTCTTCCTCCTCTCTTCCTCCTCCTCTCTCCCTCCTCTCTTCCTCCTCCTCTCTTCTTCCTCTCTTCCTCCTCTCTTTCTCCTCCTCTCTTCCTCCTCCTCTCTTCTTCCTCTCTTCCTCCTCCTCTCTCCCTCCTCTCTTCCTCCTCCTCTCTTCTTCCTCTCTTCCTCCTCCTCTCTCCCTCCTCTCTTCCTCCTCCTCTCTTCCTCCTCTCTTCCTCCTCCTCTCTCCCTCCTCTCTTCCTCCTCCTCTCTCCCTCCTCTCTTCCTCCTCCTCTCTTCCTCCTCCTCTCTTCCTCCTCTCTTCTTCCTCCTCTCTTCTTCCTCCTCTCTTCCTCCTCCTCTCTTCCTCCTCCTCTCTTCTTCCTCCTCTCTTCCTCCTCCTCTCTCCCTCCTCTCTTCCTCCTCCTCTCTTCTTCCTCCTCTCTTCCTCCTCCTCTCTCCCTCCTCTATTCCTCCTCCTCTCTCCCTCCTCTCTTCCTCCTCCTCTCTTCTTCCTCCTCTCTTCCTCCTCCTCTCTCCCTCCTCTCTTCCTCCTCCTCTCTTCTTCCTCTCTTCCTCCTCTCTTTCTCCTCCTCTCTTCCTCCTCCTCTCTTCCTCCTCTCTTCCTCCTCCTCTCTTCCTCCTCTCTTCTTCCTCCTCTCTTCTTCCTCCTCTCTTCCTCCTCCTCTCTTCCTCCTCTCTTCCTCCTCCTCTCTTCCTCCTCTCTTCCTCCTCCTCCTCTCTTCCTCCTCCTCTCCTCCTCCTCTCTTCCTCCTCCTCCTCTCTTCCTCCTCTCCGGCAGAAGAAGGACATGGAGGTGTTGCGGGGTTACCTGTCGCTGCACCAGGCCGGTGAGAACCTGACCCTGAAGTGGACGCCCAACCAGCTGATCAACGGCACGCTGGGAGACTGTGACCTGGAGAAGAGGTAAAACACCTAATATGCATTTATAGATAATATCTGGACGTGATATGAAGAACATTTAATGACTGGATGAGTCCTCTGAAGTCTCTGAAGCCCTTTGTTTTACCTCGAGGTTAGAATAGGTTTACATTAATTTATTTTGTACACATTATACATTTAAAAATGTCAAATAAATTCATTATTAATTTTGTTAATTTTATTAAAATTAATTGTATGTATTTTATTTATTAATAAAAAGGTGTTTTTATTATTTAAACAATAACCAAAACAAGTATAATAAATAATAATGAAGGAATTATTTGTTTACTTTCTGTCTCTTTTTTTCGATATATTTGAGCAAAAAATCTGAAACCAGTTAAGTTACATTCATTTTAATTTAATTTAACTTTAGACATTTTATTTTTAACAAGGATATATTGTTTCACATTACATTTTCTGACAGGACAAGTTTTTTATTTCTTTTATTTAAATGATATTTTTCACTGCTTAAAACTTTTAGTGTCCTATAATAACCTATACTAATCTGTCCGTGTCCGTCAGCATCTACTGGGACTACGCTCTGACTGTCCCTCTGCGCCAGATAGTCTGCATCCACTGTCACCAACGCCGTGAGTATGACTGCTGCTTACCCACAATGCCTCAGTCACACTGCATCAATCACCTCGTATTAAGAGCATTCTGTGGTATTGATTAAAGTGTATATCTTATGTTAATGTGCCTCATTTATCTTGGTGGCCGCTTCTTCACCTTTTATCTGCTCTCCTTTAAATCCTTCAATGACAATTTAGAGATCAATTACTTGATATCTTTTCCGATCTCATATTTTGTTGTCCAGCTGATTGTGGTGGCACGCTGGTTCTGGTCAGTCAGGATGGAATCCAGCGGCCGCCGCTCCACTTCCCCCCCGGTGGTCACCTGCTAGCTTTCCTCTCCTGCCTGGAAACGGGCCTTTTACCGCGGGGCCAGCTGGAGCCCCCCCTCTGGTCCCAGAAAGGCAAGGTGAGTCACCTTCCAGTCAAAATACAGTTGTATCGTCTGCAAAAAATGACAAATGTAACAATTCGGTAAATTGAAAACATCATTTATAAATGATTACGTAGAAAAAAAAGGGGATCCATAACAGATCCCTGGGGTACTCCACTCCAGTTTTTTGCCCTTGTAGCTTTTCTGCCAACTTCATATCCCATAATTCTCTAATATTCTCAATAATAGCTGTGATCTCTAGTATCAGTGAGCTATAGTTTCCCTTCCAGTAAGGAATTAAAACAATTAGAGCTTATGCAACATACGCAAAACCTTGTAGAGTCCTCTTTCCTATTTGGAAATCCAAAAACTTGGATACCTTTTCGTTTGTGTTTCTCAGGGAAAAGTGTTCCCTAAACTGAAGAAGAGGAGCAGCACCGCCCGGCTCCTCGACCAGGACGGGAACGGCGAGGAGCAGACGGCCGCCGACTACGTGTTTCGCATCGTGTACCCCGGGTACTGCCAGGACGCCAGTAAGTGACACCTCCGCGCCGCCGCGCACCGGCGGGCGGCGACGCATCACCGAAGGAACCCTGAACAAAATAAGAACCGTGTATCTGCTTGATGTTTGCAAAAAAAGTTGCGGATGCAAGTGTGCCGCCCTCCACCCCACCCCACCCCACAAAAAGGCCCCGCAGGGTGACACTGTTCTAACTGTGTTCTTTGTCGTCCCACTGGTGCAAGCAGTCACCATAAACTACCACCACGCCACGGGCAGCCGTGCTCCGTCGCTGGATGATGACGAGGAAGAGGAAGATAGGCTCCATGCTATGATCTCAATGATCTGCTCGCGGAACCTCACAGACCCTAATGTCATGAAAGGTTTTTATCACCTTAACACACCCCACCCCCACCCCACCCTGCTCTGAGACCCCCCCCACCCACCCCCCCCCCCCCGGCTTCAGACGTCCCTCCCTGCATCCCTCCCATCATGCCCACCACCCCTAGTCCTCTCTCTCTCCCACCTCCCAACCCTCCCAGCTTAGTCTGACTGTGTGTGTGTGTGTGTGTGTGTGTGTGTGTGTGTGTGTGTGTGTGTGTGTGTGTGTGTGTGTGTGTGCGTGTGTGCGTGTGTGCTTCCTAAGGCTTAGCCCAACAGTGTGGAGAGGGCGGGAGTTGCCGGCGTTCAGGGTTGCTCAACACCAAATTGAAAAGGAAAATCGTCTCAAAGTTGGAGCATCTTTAGCTTCGTATTTGAACCGTGTAAAAGTTACAAGAGGGGTTGAAATCAAAATCCTCGCCGTTTGATTGGACCGAGCGGGAGTTTAGCGCGATACCACAGAGGACGCCTCCCTCACCGGTTGTTGGATCAGGAGGACGAGGGAGAGATCAAACGTCTCTGGGTCACTGCAGCGTAGCGTACTGCAACGTTCAGTACTTCATGTGTCAAAGCTGCATTCTCTCTCCTGACCACCAGGGGGCGACTCCTCTGGTTGTATAGAAGTCTATGCTTCATGTGTTAAAGCTGCATTCTCCCTACTGCCCACCAGGGGGCGACTCCTCTGGTTGTATAGAAGTATATGCTTCATGTGTTAAAGCTGCATTCTCTCTCCTGACCACCAGGGGGGGGTGACTCATATGGTTGTATAGAAGTCTCTGGTTGTATAGAAGTCTATGCTTCATGTGTTAAAGCTGCATTCTTTCTCCTGACCACCAAGGGGTGACTCCTCTGGTTGTATAGAAGTTTATGCTTTATGTCTTAAAGCTGTAGTCTTTCTAGTGACTACCAGGGGGCGACTCCTTTGGTTGTATAGAAGTCAAGTACATAAGGTGATTGACAGGTCTACCAGAGACGTATATGTCGTCTCTACGTCGCTCCTCCTCAGTCCAGATATGGTCACTTCCTGTTCACTGGTTGCAACAACAAAAAATGGCGTCGAATTTGAAGCTTCAAAACTTCCACCAATGACGAGGTCCACTTCTTAAAATACGCCCTGTGGTCGAGCTCGGGAAGCCTTTCAACACTTTTGGGTTTCTGCTTTGCTTCAATTGGTTTTGGCACTTTTTTAATTTGACTCTTTTTATCCTTTTATTTCTCACTTGCAACATGCTTGACAATTTTCTGCATGGGGGAATATGCACCCATTTTCATTGTTGTTTTTTTAGGACTATGTGTTACGTATTTGTGATGGTTGTTGTTTCGGTTCCTCTCTTCTTCTCTGACTTCCTCAGTTGTTCCTCCTCTGTTTAAGCAGTCGTTTGCTGCGATGCTGTTCACTGTAATTCTTCACTAACCCACCTCCCCCTCCCCCACCCTCTCATTACGGTCCTGTGGGGTTCCGCAGTAGTAGAGACGTGGAGCGTTTGTGACCCCAACAAAAAACAGTTGTCGATCTCGTCTAGTCCCAAAGTAAAGAGGGGGGAGGTCAAATGTTGCAGCATTTCTTCTGCTTTTTTTCTCCCGTTCTTAATATTATTAGTTTTATTTTTTGGGGTGGTTATCGAACGACCGAAAAGAAAAAGCGCAGCTTCATATTAATGACAGGTCATCAGCTCCAACCTGAAGAATTAAGGTGAAGAGCATTTATTTTAAATGTTGAAGTTCTTATGATTTTTATTTGATTTATTTTCCTCCCCTTCTGTGTGTCTATTTGTGTTTTGTTGTTTCTGAGATGATTTCTTGTTCTGGCTTTATGCATCCTGCATGCCCCCCCACACCTCGTCCCTGTCTTCACTTCCTCTCCTCTTCCTCTGCTCCTTCCTCTGCTGTCTCTTCTGCCTCCTCCTCTTCCTCTGGATGAACTGAACCAGCATGGCTTCCTCTTCCTCCCTCCCTCCCTCTCTCCTCCCCCTCCTCCTTTTCCCACTTTTGGTTTCCTCTCTGCGCTTGTTTGTTTTCCAGCTCTCACCATCTCCCCATCTCTTGATGTCATGAATACATTGAATACATATATATTTATATATATTCGATACATGGATGTATTTTCGGTTGAGCTGAGGGGCCGATGTCATAATATGCAAGAGAGTCGTACATGGAGACCAGCGGTGTTCATTTTGAGCCCCCCCCCTCCTCCCCCACACCCTCCCTCTCTCTCTCTGGCTCCAGACCACGGGGAGATGATGGAGATGCAGGGTTTCGGAGGCAGCCCATCGTCGTGGCAACCGGCCGACGGGGCCGCCCTGGAGCCGCTGTGCCTGTCCTGCTCCGCGGCCGGCGGCGGCGGCGCGGCGTTCGGCTTCCCGGCCGGCTGCACCTGCATCCACAACACGGCCGACATTCACACGTAAAGAAAACACAGAATACAGAATACGGCTTCCTTTGTTACAGTCGGTAACTTTGAGGAAATAACTCATTGTTGACATGTTTGTTAAACCCTCTGAAAGCAGTTTTGGGACGTTTTCGTCACATTTTGACTGCAATATATAAAGTGGTGCTTTATGTATTGCACCTCGGTGCGTTTCTTTTCTTTCCTCCAGGATTCCTCTTAAGCTGCTCTGCCAGAACATGAAGAGGCAGATTGTCTCCAGAGCCTTTTATGGATGTGAGTAAAGTATTTAAATATTCATTTCACACGTTAATATATATATATATATATATATATATATATATATATATATTTACTACTTGTATATGTGTTTAAAATGTTCCTCCTGCAGAAAACAATAGCAACGTTGCTCTGCTGTCTTCCAGTTTAGAGCACATTGATTTAAAGTAATTTGACCATAATGAAGTAGACACGGCTTCCTGATAAAGTAATGAGAAAGAGTGAAGTAATAAACTGCTGGGTAACATAATGCATTTATAGCGTGGATTAAAATATTGTTTTTCAGAGGACACCTGTTTTTAATTACAGCATCGGTCTGAAGACTTTGTTTTATCAATAGAGTTTATTGAGCCATAATTAGAAAAATACACCTTTAGTTATTAAATAAACGCAGGTTTACAGATATTCCAAACACAATACTATCAGCATACAGATGAGTTTGCAAAACAAAATGGTTTGGTTTTTTAGACTGATATGCAACATACATGTATAACGTATTATGACTCCTCTGATTGTATAGAAGTCTATGCTTCATGTGTTAAAGTTGTGTTTATTTAGAGTCAAACAGACCATAATGCAGGGGATGCTTTAGGGGCGGGGCTACAAGGTGATTGACAGGTACCAGAGACGTATACAGCGTCTCTACGTCACTCCTCCTCAGTCCAGATATGGTCACTTCCTGCTCACTGGTTGCAAAAAAACAAGATGGCGACGGCCGAAATGCCGAACTCAAGGCTTCAAATCGTCAGTCGGTTGACGTCACAACGACTCCTTCTTCTATTCAGTCTTCTAGAACGTCTACATCCTGGTATCTTCAGGACACATCCTTTGTGCTTCCATGTTGACTTTGTGTGTGTCTGTCCCATCAGGGCTGGCCTACTGCCGCCACCTGTCCACCGTGCGGACTCACCTGTCGGCGCTGGTCAACCACAGCATCGTCCCCCCGGACCGGCCCTGCGAGGCGTCTGGGGGCCTCAGCAAGGAGGTCTGGAGCAAGTACCAGAAGGACTGCAAGGTGGGTTCTCCTTGTGCGGCGAGGCTCAATGAAATATAGATCGAGTTCCGCCAGCCAGCAGCTGGGAAAACAACATTCATCTTCTTCATCTTCTTCCTGCACCATCACCCCTCCCCTCCTTTCATCACCTACATTTAAAAAGCAAGGAATCAACGCAGATCTGCCGAGTCATCAGTGAGTCACTGGTATTGATGGAACCCCGTAAACCATGAAGCCTCTTTGCAATAATATTTCATCAAGTGAGACGAGCTTAAATGATCCTCCACCTCGTATATTAGAAGGCGTATATATATGCACAGAGGTGTTTCCTCCTCCTGTACATTGATTGCGAGTCAGGAATAGTCTGATGCTTTTTTGACCCTTCAGGGTCTTAGGCCTTTTTCTTGATTTTACATAATTTCTTAAATTCACCTTTTAAAGGCACTTGCATCAAAAATTGCAGAACAATCTCAGCTCTCTATATAATGAGGCACCATTGACCTAAGGCACAAGTGTAAAGAGATAATATGACCCTAAAGCTGAAAAGCTTGTAATCTCTTTTGAAACCTACCTTTACTCATGTGAATGAACTGTTGATGATGAAAATTGGTCAATGGTGCCTCATTATACAGAGAGATTAGATTGTTCTGCAATTTTTGATGTAACACATGGGTATATATCTCATATGCAAGTGCTTTTAAAAGGTGGATTTAAGAAATTAGGTAAAATCGAGAAAAAGGCCTAAGACCCTGAAGGGTTGATGAGTTTCAGGGTGCATTCTATCTTCCCCCCTGAACTCGTCTCCTCCCTCCATTATTGATGCATTCCTCTCTCACTTCCTCTTCCTCCTGTCACCTTCCCCCTTCCTTTTGTGTTTTCGTCCATCTCGTGCAGAACTACAAGGAGCTGGAGCTGCTGCGGCTGGTTTATTACGGCGGCGTGCAGCACGACATCAGGAAGGAGGTGTGGCCGTTCCTGCTGGGCCACTACAAGTTCGGCATGGGCAAGAAGGACATGAGCCAGGTGAACGCTTGTCTTCGAGTGTCGCTTAAGATGAACAAAGCAACGTGTGATTTAAAGGTTAATATATTTTCTGTGTGAAGATCGATGCAAAGATCAGCGAGCGTTACCAGCAGGTGATGCGCGAGTGGAAGGCCTGCGAGGTGATCGTGAAGCAGAGGGAGAAGGAGATGCAGTCGGCCATCTTCGCCAAGCTCTCGTCGGGCAGCAGCATCGACAGTCACGTGCTGCGCCTCGTCCACCGAGACTCCACGCTCAGCAACGAGGTGAGAAGCGCCCGACGCAGCACGGCACCCACGAGCTGGCACACGCAACATGGCACCCACAGCACGGCACACGCAACATGGCACCCACAGCACGGCACCCACGACATGGCACCCGCCACACAACATGGCACCCACGAGCTGGCACACGCAACATGGCACCTACGACATGGCTCCCAAAGCATGGCACCCACAACATGGCACCCACGACACGGTACCCACACATGGCACCCACAGCATGGCACCCACAGCACGCCCACAACATGACAATCACAACATGGCACCCACAGCACGGCCACAACATGGCACCCACGACACGGTACCACAACATGGCACCTACTATATGGCACCCACAGCACGCCCACAACATGGCACCCATGACACGGCACCCACAGCATGCCCACAACATGGCACCCACAACATGGCACCCACGACACGGTACCCACAATATGGCACCCACGACATGGCACCCACGACACGGTACCCACAACATGGCACCCACGACACGGCACCCACGAGCTGGCACACACAACATGGCGCCCACGACATGGCACCCACGACACGGCACCCACGAGCTGGCACACACAACATGGCACCCACGACATGGCTCCCAAAGCAGGGCACCCACAACATGGCACCCACGACACGGTACCCACAACATGGCACCCACAACATGGCACCCACGACACGGTACCCACAACATGGCACCCACAACACGGTACCCACAACATGGCACCCACGACACGGCACCCACGAGCTGGCACACACAACATGGCACCCACGACATGGCTCCCAAAGCATGGCACCCACAACATGGCACCCACGACACGGTACCCACAACATGGCACCCACGATATGGTACCCACAACATGTTGTGGGTGCAAGTTTATTTGATCTGCCCTCACTGCTAAAACGTTCCGCCCTTCTGCAGGTGTTCATGTCCGTGGACGAGCCGGATGCAGGGAGCCAGGAGACGCCCTGCGGAGAGGACGGCACCCCCAGCACGACGGCCCTGGTGCCCCCCGCGGCCCAGCCCCCCGAGGAGCGCCCCCTGGTGGAGTTCGATTCCCCCGACTCGGGCCTCCCCTCCTCCAGGAACTACTCGGTGACCTCGGCTCACTCCCAGATCCTGTCCAGCATCGACGACGGCCAGAGCACGGAGGAGGAGGGAGGGGGGGCCGGGGAGGAGGGCCGGACCCCGGTGGGTCTGGGGGGCTGCATGGGTCCGCTGACGGAGGACCGGCTGTGCAGCCAGCTGGACAAGCTGGTGACCAGCGGAGCGGCCGCGGAGAAGACGTCGCCGTCGCTCTCCTCGTACACGGTGCGTCTACGCCGCAGGAATGATGTCAGGGTTAAAGATAGAGTTCTTACGGTCAAGGAAAACCTGGAAAAGTCATGGAATTTTTAAAATGGTTATTTCCAGGCTTGGAAAAGTCATGTGTTCATGTCGTTAATTTACGCTGAGATTGAAATAATTAATATGCTTTTAAAAGAAAGACGCTCAAAATATAAGCAGGCATACATACAGGCATCTATATAAATGTTTATTCTTTTAATCAAACTATTGTTTCATTCATTTGTGTCATTTAAGGTTTACTGTATGCTTTGTATTCTCATTGTTAGTTTAAATACTACATTTACTTACTTTTTACTGTTTACACCCAGATTTCACTAAATGTTTGCTCATGTAATTTGGTTTAAAGTCATGGAAAAGTCATGTCATTTGGTTTAAAGTCATGGAAAGGTTATGGAAATTTGGTTTAAAGTCATGGAAAAGTCATGTAATTTGGTTTAAAGTCATGGAAAAGTCATGGAATTTGGTTTAAAGACATGGAAAAGTCATGGAAATCCATTGGTGTATGAACCCTGTAATGTCCATGTTAATGTTTGTTGGACCTGACTGGGAACCAGTGACTTGCAGGCCAGAGGCCACTGGGTGTCCAGCTGCTAATGCGGCCCGCTGTGTGTCCGTTGTAGATCGAGCTGCTGGACACGGTCGCCCTGAACCTGCACCGGATCGACAAAGACGTGCAGCGCTGCGACCGCAACTATTACTACTTCACCACGGCCAACCTGGAGAAACTACGCAACATCATGTGCAGGTGCTTAAGAAGCAGACCCGGCAAATAAAACTGATAAAGTTGTATATATGTATTTATATATTTGTATATATATGTATTTATCTGTATTTATATATATATACATATTTTGATATATGTATTTATATATTTTGATATATATATAGATGTAGATATGTATGTATATATACATATTTATTTATATATATGTGTATTTATTTAAATATTAATTCATATATGTATTTATATATATATATATATTTGTATTAATTTCTTATATGTATATTTATTTATATAAGTATTTATATATATATTTGTATTTATGTATATATATATATATTTGTATTTATGTATATATATATTTATACATAAAAATATGTATATATGTATTTATATATATATTTGTATTTATTTATACATGTATTTATATATGTATTTATCTGTATTCATATATACGTATTTTTATATATGTATTTATTTTCATATATAGATAGATAGATATGTATTTATATATACATATTTATTTATATATGTGTATTTATTTATATATTTATTTATATGTATTTATATATATTTGTATTTATTTATAAATATATTTATATATGTATTTATATATATATTTCTTTATATATGTATTTATATATATATGTGTATTTATGTATATATATATTTGTATTTATGTATTTATATATAAGTATATTTATATATGTATTTATGTATATATTTATTTATTTATATATATTTGTATTTATTTATGTGTATTTATATATATTTATTTAAATGCGTATATATATGTATTTGTTTATTTATGTATTTATATATAATTGTATTTTGCATGTATTTATATATTATAATTAATTTATGTGTATATATATATATAGTATATATTTATATTTGTATTTATTTATTTATTTGTTATCACCTGACTGTTGTATTCTAAGTAAATAATAGAAGCAGATGGAGAGAAGAGAATAATGTTTCCTCTGCAGCTATGTGTGGGAGCATCTGGAGATCGGCTACGTTCAGGGGATGTGTGACCTGCTCGCTCCGCTCATGGTCATCCTGGACGACGGTGAGAACCAAGAGCCTCTTACGCTTCATATCTCTGTCAATTATTATTGTAAATAGCACGGAGGAAAGATTCTCGGAAGAACACTACCAGTTCTGTCCACAGGGGTCGCCAGAATCAATGCAGTAGTTACTTTAAGAATACAAAATGATGAATAAAGACTTGCAGTAGCAGCCGTGTGGGGTTTTACTTTACGTTAAACAGCATTGGAGCTGAAGCTCGGCTCACTTAGAGTCTCTGAGACCTCTGACGTCGGTCGGTCGGTCTCTGAAGGTCGTGTCACCCCGTTCTGAATCCAAACAGATTATTAGAAACAAGCGTGTGAATGTGAAGAGCGGCTTCAAGAGCGTCGCTTTGTTCCCCCCTGTGTCAGAGTGTCTGGCCTACAGCTGCTTCACCCAGCTGATGAAGAGGATGACGCAGAACTTCCCCAACGGAGGAGCCATGGACACACACTTTGCCAACATGAGGTCCCTGATCCAGGTGTGTGTGTGTGTGTGTGTGTGTGTGTGTGTGTGTGTGTGTGTGTGTGTGTGTGTGAGTGAGTCTGTGTGTGTCTGTGTGTGTGCATGCGTGTGTGTCTCTGTCTGTCTGTCTGTGTGTGTGTGTGTGTGTGTGTGTGTGTGTGTGTGTGTGTGTGTGTGTGCGTGTGTGTGTCTGTGTGTGTGTGTGTGTGTGTGAGAGTGAGTGAGTGAGTCTGTGTGTGTCTGTGTGTGTGTGCATGTGTGTGTGTCTCTGTCTGTGTGTGTGTGTGTGCGTGTGTGTGTGCGTGCGTGTTTGTCTGTCTGTGTGTGTGCGCACGTGCGTGTGTGTCTCTGTCTGTCTGTGTGTGTGTGTGTGTGTGTATGTGTGTATGTGTGTTTGTGTGTGTTTGTGTGTCTGTCTGTGTGTGTGTGTGTGTGTGTGTGTGTGTGTGTGTGTATGTGTGTATGTGCGTGTGTGTGTGTGTGTGTGTGTGTGTGTGTGTGTGTGTCATTGACGTTCTCTCCTCTGTCAGATTCTGGACTCTGAGCTGTTTGAGCTCATGCAGCAGAATGGAGATTACACTCACTTCTACTTCTGCTACCGCTGGTTCCTGCTGGACTTCAAGAGGGGTGAGCAACGTATCACATGTAGCTGGGAAACCATCTCATATTCATGGGCTACTTTATATATACTTATTTATTGCATTATGGAGAAAAAACAAGGTTGAAAATTATGTCAGCAATTTAATTTTGGCTGCAAAAATATTTACTTAAACGTAGATTTTAAAGACTTCCTGTTTCTAAAGCATCGAAAAACAAATTCCTCCTCTTTGTCAAATCCTCCGACGTGCACGTGGTACTTAAATATTTAGCTTTTTTTTTTACTTGACTATACTTAACGTATGAATCATGTTGTGTTATTATAGATTACGCAACCTGGGGGCGAATACTTTGATTAAAAATGTGCCCCACCCAGCTTCAACATTAAAGTGATTATTTCATAAATATTACTCTGAAACGGACCGTTCTGCATAGTGAATACTTTTGAAAACTTTTGGCCCTCTATTTTGATTCTAATGCGAGTACAAAAGTGCATGACTTGTAATTGTATTGGAGTACTTCTGCACTGGTGTATTGCTACTTTTAAAAGTAGCAAAAGAGCTGGAAAAAGATGAGTATAATAAATAATAAATAGTATCATTATGTAGTGAAGTGCATCACATCCCTTCATACCCCGTCCCATTGTTGTCAGCATGGGAACAAAACAATGTGCTAATGCCAGGTCACCTCTCCCGGCCTTCGTTGCTAGGCTACGATATCCTGTTTTGCATACCACTAGAGACTTTCAACCACTAAATGTTTCTCTCTCACGATTCTGTGTGTGTGCAGTTATCCGTTAGCTCAAAATATTATCCATCACTCTGTATCCCACATCTGGTACTTGGGGACCTTGGGCGGCCCTTACCTCCATACAATTATCAGTGACACCAACATGATTACATAGTCTATAAAAGTATATTTATCTGCAACATATGTACTGTACCGTAAAAGTCGGGTTACAAGCCGCTCCTACTTCCGGTCAGTGTCCCGCTGTAGCAAGCTAGCACCAGCGCTAGCTAGCGCTGCTGCTAGCTCCCCGCTGCTGCTGCTACTGCCCGTGTCCCCTCTGCCCAAGTCGGGTGTCGAACCGGGGCTGGTCCCGCTACCTTCGGTGGTTAGCGGAGAGCTAGCAGAAGTTAGCGGGGAACTAGCATGAGCGCCAGCTGGCTACAGCGGGGAGCAAACGGGGACACTGACCGAAGGTAGTAGCAGCGTGTAACCCGACTTTTACGGTAGTCTTACTGTGTGTGTGTGTGTGTGTGTGTGTGTGTGTGTGTGTGTGTGTGTGTGTGTGTGTGTGTGTGCGCAGAGCTTCTGTACGAGGACGTGTTCGCGGTGTGGGAGGTGATCTGGGTCGCTCCCAGGATCTCCTCGCGGCACTTCGTCCTCTTTCTGGCGTTGGCGCTGGTCACCGTTTACCGCGAGATCATCATGGACAACAACATGGACTTCACCGACATCATCAAGTTCTTCAACGGTAAGAAGCCCACACTGTCTGCTGTTTATGTCAAATGCATTATTTTATCATAGCATGGGATAATGCAGGATGAGTAGATTATGCCGTAAAAATGTTAAGGTTAAAAATAATAATGGTATAGTATTGTGACGTCCACAGGTACGTCTTGTTATAGTATGACACAAAAGAAAGTAGTATTATAATATAACGTAATGGTTCAATTAGTTAGTGAAAGTGGCCAATAGATAAATGGTTGAAATAGTTAACAAAGATAACGATGAGTAGTTAGCTAAAAATAATGATAAATAGTTAGCTGAAAATAATAATAAATAGTTCGCTAAAAATAATGATAAAAAGTTAACCGAAAATAATGATACATAGTTAGCTACAAATAATGATACATTGTTGAATAGTAAAAAATAATGATGAAAAGTTAGCTAAAAGTAATAATAAATAATGATAAATAGTTAGCTAAAAATAATGATACATTGTTGAATAGTAAAAAAATAATGATAAAAAGTTAGCTAAAAGTAATAATAAATAATGATAAATAGTTAGCTAAAAATAATGATAAATAGTTAGCTAAAAATAATGATAAATAGTTAGCCAAAAGTCATAATAAATAATGATAAATAGTTAGCTAAAACTAATAATGAATAATGATAAAATAATGATAAATAGTTAGCTAAAAATAATGATACATAGTTAGCTAAAAGTAATAATAAATCATTGAAATAGTTAGCAAAAATAATGATGAATAATTAGCTAAAGATAATGATAAATTGTTGACAAAAATAATGATATATAGTTAGCAAAAAATAATGATAAATAGTTAGCTAAAGGTAATGATAAATGGTAGAATGATAGAAAGCGCCCGATGGAAATTTGCATCATGTGCATTGTATGTAATCAACTGGCTTTGGATGTGAACGCAGCATAGCGGTGTGTCTGATCCACAGAGATGGCCGAGCGTCACGACGTGCAGCATATCTTGAAGGTAGCGCGTGAGCTGGTCCACAAAGTCCAGTCTCTGATGGACAACAAGTGACTCTAGAGGAGGAGGGGGGGTTGGGGGGGGCGGGAGGAGGAGAGGGGGGGGGGAGGGGGGATCCAGCTACAGGGCCCTCGGCTCCTCCCCTCATCCCTTCAGAGAGACAAGGAGGGTTTCCGGGCCTCCTCCCCAGCGGGTCCGTAAGGGAGTCCCGGTCTCCTCCCTGCCCAGGTGAGGGCCCTGGAAGTCGATCTGTTTACATTTTACCTTCACATGGAATGCCCATGGTGTCCGTACAGACATGTGGATTTGTCTGCATGCTCGTGAGTTTGATCACACTATCAACACATCCTTGAGTCCGCCTCTACCCTCCTCCCCTCAGTCCTTCAGAGCTTGGGTACGCATGAAAACACACACACACACACACACACACACACACACACACACACACACACACACACACACACACACACCTCTCTTTCCTGACTCTGAACCAGAACCTGCTCAATGCTCATCCAGAAAGGCTTCTCTGTGTAATACCAGCGGAGGCCACAAGGGGAACAGGATTTACATTCAGAAGACTAAGCCACGAAGAAGTTTTCATTAGTGACCAAATGGACTGTGCCAACTACCTTTTCCCGTGAGTGTTTTCTACAACAAGCATGTGTGTTTTTACCCCCCCTCCCTACTTTTTTTTTTTGTCTAAGAGAGTTCATTATCACACAAATGTTGCCTTTTATCAGTAACAGCCCAAGGTACTCGGTTGCACTTTTTTCCGTGAGGATTTCCTTCATGGTGCCCGTGAAAGGCCTCACCCTGAGGGCCGGAGGCGCCGCGAGAGGCCAAAACTGTCGAGACACTCGGGAAAGAATTGCAGCCGCGTTTCCTGAGTGCGCCGGTCGGCGGCTGATGTGCGTTTGATCCTCGTTCCGGGACGAAAGAAACATGGCGGCAGAGCACAACAAGTAGAGACAAAAAGCACACCGGCCTTCCTCCTTACATTAGTTTTTTAAGGATATGTTCCAAGATAAATATCTTAAAATGTCACCTTGTAGATTATCATGTTGGGAAACACTGATTTAACACTTTAAGCCATCATTTAAAAGAAGTTTTATGGCTCTCGGAAACGATTGAAATCATGAAGAGTTTGTAGCTTTTGGGTAAACGGAAGTTTAAAAAGGACACTGATGAGATGAAACCGTCCAATAAATCGAGTATTTAACGTTATTACAGATTGGTGGTTGGTGAGAGGAAGTAGAGCCACAGTAAAAAACACAGTAACAACTTAAAAATGTAAAAAAAAGTAAGAAATGTATTATATTTATAAAGTATGGCTGGCATTCATTTTATGTTTGTTAACAAATCCCATGAAAAGACCAAACTTGTTCAACTTTCAACGTGATTCCTACTAAAGTAGGAATTTTATAGAAGTCTATGGGAAAATGACTACTTCTCCCCCAGTTTTTCATGAGTTTATGTCTAAATCTCTAGTTTCAAGTCTTCTTCAATACAGCATGATGTTCATTTCGGAAATTATGGTCATTTAGAGTCAAACAGACCATAAAGCAGGGGATGCTTTAGGGCGGGGCTACAAGGTGATTGACAGTTCGACACCAGAGACGTATACGGCATTTCTACGTCACTCCTCCACAATACCTATATGGTCACTTCCTGTTCTTCTCTGGTTGCAAAAATCCAAGATGGCGACGGCCAAATTGCTAAACTCAAGGCTTCAAAACATCAGTCCACAAACTATCTTTCATATACAGTCTGTATAAAAGACATAAGGCTATACACACACAATAACGCAACAATAACACATCAGTAATGCAACAATAACGCAACCGCTTGTTCTAAAACTGAAGCTTTAATTCTCTCTCACACACACACAATACATTCATTGATTTATTGATAATAATGTCTAAATATTACCAGCCTCGTCCTTCACATGAATCCATGTTTTCCTTCGGAACGAGAGACAAGCGCGCGTTCAGCGGCGCCGTCAGGAGAAGCGGTTGCAGCCGTCCGAGTTTTCTCCTCCTGTCTCCGAACATCCAACACGACGTGGACCGGATCGGTTGAAACAACGAGCCTGAGAAGAAGCTGCTCTTTAATGCCAAACTCTCTCCAGTGTTCAGCGAATCAGTATTTACAGTAACAGCACAGAGTCCGTTCACGTTTGCATCCGAAAAAAGGGAGTCTTGGAAATGTTTTTTGATACGTCCGTGTGATCCTTTACCTCCGACCTTACTCGTCTCCTTAAAAAAAAAAAGACAAAATGTCCTGACACGGCTGCATACGATTGGTCATCCAGCACGGACCTGCACCTGTGATTCAAGTGCCAAGAGTCTTCCCCAAACCTGAAAGTGTACTGTAGTCATCCGGCTCTCTGATTCGCTAGTTTGATCCCAGGAACAGGGGGGCGGACGGCGGGGGGGCGTGGCTTGCACCTCACCGCCGTCGCCTCACCTGGCCCACGAAGCAAAGCTTTCTCTTCCAATCAGGACGTTGTGTACCAAAGCCTTGAAAACAGCCCCCTTCTGTGGCATGACGACAATGTGCAATTTCATACTGCATCTTGAAGACTGACTGTTTACTATGTGTGTGAAATATTTTTGAAAATGGTGATCTTGGATTCTTTAACTACTGTGCAATTTCTGTCGTTTGAGAAAATTCATTAAAGTCTATATTGCTGTAAATACGAAAACCGAAAGCCCAATATTTCTATGAAGACAGTCGGAACATATATATATATATATATATATAACTTATTTTGAGATCTATTTTTTATGTTGTTTTAGCAGCACTAGTTGGAGGTGTGTACTGTGCAGAAATGCAGAATGTGTGCAGACTATGTTACACGTTGACTGTTAAGTGTTTCTTTCTCAATGTTGTGCACTGACTTCAAAAATTTCAAATTTCTATTTATTAAGAGAGACAATGATTGCATTGCTGACTGTATTGGTAAGGATGTATCTTTTTGCCTTGAATGTAATGTATTATTAAATAAGAGGTTGTTCATTATTGGTCTTCTCTTTTCATTTTAACTTGTAGTGGTCTGTGACTCTGTCCATAATCTTAAATACCAGACAATACCAGGACATTTCTTATGTCATACTATGACTTTTTTGACATTTTTCATGTCATACTATAACTTTTGGACATTTCTTATGTCGTACTATGACCTTTTAACATTTCGTATGTCATACTATGACTTTTTGACATTTCTTATGTCGTACAATGACTTTTTAACATTTATTTTGTCGTACTAGGACTTTTTGACATTTCTTGTTATACTATGACTTTTTAACATTTCTTATCTCGTAGTATGACCTTTTAACATTTCTTATGTCATACTAGGACTTTTTGACATTTCTTGTTATACTATGACTTTTTAACATTTCTTTTGTCATACTATGACTTTTTGACATTTCTTATGTCATACTATAACTTTTTGACATTTCTTATGTCATACTATGACTTTTTAACAATTCTTGTCATACTATGACTTTTTAACATTTCTTATGTCCTACTTATGTCATAACTTTTTAACATATTTTATGTCATACTATGACTTTTTCACATTTCTTATATAATACTATGACTTTTTAACATATTTTATGTCCTACTATGACTTTTTGACATTTCTTTGGTCATACTATGACGTTTTAACATTTCTTATGTCATACTATGACTTTTTGACATTTCTTATATAATACTATGACTTTTTAACATATTTTATGTCATACTATGACTTTTTCACATTTCTTATATAATACTATGACTTTTTAACATATTTTATGTCATACTATGACTTTTTGACATTTCTTAGGTCATACTATGACTTTTTAACATATTTTATGTCATACTATGACTTTTTGACATTTCTTTGGTCATACTATGACGTTTTAACATTTCTTATGTCATACTATGACTTTTTGACATTTCTTATATAATACTATGACTTTTTGACAATTCTTAGGGCTATTTTGACTGTTTTTATAAATTTCTAATTTTTCAAAACATTTTATACTATAACTATAAATGTTTTAAAGACTTTTTTCGACATACTTTATTAATACTTTTAAAGGACTTTTACACTATTCCATGCCACATACTATTACATTTAAGACAAAACTTTTTTAACCCTGTAAGACCCAAACATAGAAATAATATCTAAATCTTTTTTTTTTAAGTCAGATGATGTTGTAAGAGTCTTCTGATGCAGATAATGAAGGATTAATTAAAAAAAATGTTTTTGTCAGTTTTTAGGGAAACGTAATATTGCAACGTTGGGCCTAGTTGGTAGCAGAATTTCAGCATTTGCTCTCAAACTGTCAGGACAAATACACAAAACAACTAATGGTTAATTTGGAGTGTGTATTGCTTACATAGCACTGCAGTACATTTCATTAATAATAATCACTCAACAGTCATATTTTTATTAATCATAATTTATTTTAAAAAGATAAAAACTGGATAAAATGTTATACAAAACAATGAAAACTTCAAAGAATCAGTGTCCATTGTTTACTTGCAATGGTAGTCCCAAAAGCAGTCCCTTTCCTCTGAAAAGCAGACAGAGATTGCACTTTCTGCAGAGCGTATTGGAATATCCTTTCACGCATGTTGTCTTCCCCGGGAAATGTGCGACCATGTCCCTGCACACATCGGTTGGTGGTTTACATGCCCTCTTGCCTGGGACCCCATTTGATGGACTCCCATTTCCTAGGGATAGTCTTCTCTGAGCAGTCACAGGTCTCTGAGGTGTCACTCTTATCGACGTCAAAGGGCTCCCACTGGCTGAAGATGGCCGCCCTCTCCTTGCTGTGTTTATCAGGATGAGAGAGGAAGCTAGTTGTGCCTGAAACTGTCTCCTGTTCAACATCTTTTCTTTGGAATTTTGAGAACTGTGCAGTCCCGTTTGTCATCATCCTCAGTTGGACAATCAGTGGGTCTCTTATTCTCTTTTTCCACTTCCTCATCACTCGAATCACTGGTGTCTGATTCCATCTCAACATCGCTCTCTCCATTTTGGACAGCCTAAATGACATCCTGGACACTGAAGAAAGCTCTCCTTGCTGGTAGCATTCTGAAATGGAAACAATAGTTAGAGAATGTTCAAGTATAACTAATTCCAATGCAAATTAATCTTATTCAGGCAATGCACTCCACTGATGGCCCACAATACTGTCTGGCTAGCCTAATGTGCTCTCTACTTACATTTACAAAAGGAAAATACAACCCCCCCAGAACTCTTACATCCCCATATTCCAGAACATTTACACCTCTCCCTGAACAATGCACCATACATGCAACCCCCACATTACAAACACATTTACACCTCTCCCTGACCAATGCCCCATGCAACCCCCACATTCCAAAACATTTACACTTGTCCCTGAACAACCATCCTCCAAAGCAGTCTACAAACATTATCTGGCTTGTGTAACAAGGAGATATTTGGGCAAACCAACAAAGTCCAGATAGAAAAAACTGTTGACTATATCTCACTGCGAACACAGAAATAACATAGGGTTTGGGTTACCCTAACCCATTTAGAATTATTCAAATCTGGTCTAAACTTAAAATTATAACAAATAACCCATTTGTAAAGTGTGAATCATCAAATACATTATATTTCTGTAAGTATTTATCCTGTATCTGAACATCCGAGAAGTGGAATGTCTCCATGTAGTGTGCAAGGTGCACATGCTATTTTAGCTACTATTTTCACCCAACGTTGTAAAATTACAACAATGACATAACAACCTGAAAATCTAATGTGATGCATTCATTCCACAATAACTTAGTATTTACATGAACTACATATTCTAACAATCACCCCAAAAAATATTTCATGGAATTTACTTACTTCAATGTTGATATATCCAGTTGAATGAAACAAGGAGATGTGCTTCCAGGAAAGTTTGCAGGTAGAGTGAGTTCATGGCCTTATGGCCAGACCTATATATATACATTTACACTCCAATGGCATTGCAAGGCAGGACAATAGGACCCATTGACTATGTCAATATGGTCTTTCCCCAAAAAACGTTTTTGCAAATGTGTTTTTTAGAGAGATAAAAGTGACGTTGTAATATTACAACCAGAGGTCTTACAGGGTTAAGGACTCTTTTTTTTACACTGTATACCTTTTTTATGACACACAATATTATAACTTATTTGCTTTTTACTTTTTAAGACATACAAAATAATTATTTCCTGAAAAAATCTTTTCTGTGAGTTCTTATCCCATTCTTTACACAGACTTTTTTTTTTTTTACATAATTAGAGTAAGATCATTTAATGACCATACATTTCTTACTTTAATGCCACATTGTTATATGACCTTTTCTGACACACTATACTACAATTTTTTGACATTCTCCTGCAAACTATGGCTTTTTATAATATATAATATATATATATATATATATATTTATAATAAATATATATATATATATATTGACATACTATACGTTGGGTTTACGTTTTACGTTTTTTTTCCTGATATGTATACCTTTGTAGTATATATAGTATGTCATAGTGTGTCAAAAGGTTATATAAAATCTTAACATAGTTGTAAAACGATCATTGTATAATATGCTTGCTAAACGTAAACCCAACGTATAGTATGTCAATATATATATATATTTATTACAAATATATATACATATTATATATTATAAAAAGGCATACATTTTACATAATTAGAGTAAGATCATTTAATGACCTTACATTTCTTACTTTAATGCCACATTGTTATATGACCTTTTCTGACACACTATACTACAATTTTTTGACATTCTCCTGCAAACTATGGCTTTTTATAATATATATATATATATATATATATATATATATATATATATATATATATATATATATATATATATATATACATATATATATATTTATAATAAAAAGAGAGAAGAGAGAAAAGAGAGAAAGCAGCAGACCTTCATTCATCAAAGATACTTGTTCTCTTTGTGTGTATTTGTGAACAAATCCTTAATTACATTTACATGTATTTGTTTGGCAGACCTATGAGCTATTATTACACTTTAATTATCATGATCATAATCAACGAGGAGATAATTCATCATTCTCTTTAATATAAATTAGAGTAATTTTAAACTGATTGATTGTGTGGATGACGTGAATCTGTCCATGAAATAGTTGATCAAGAGTAATTTAACAGACAAACTGAATGTTTACATGATGAATAAACAAACATGAACAAAGTATTTTCTTCTTGTCTTCATTTCAGGATTTCACACAAAGCTGATGTATAAATATGAAACTAATATGAGAGAATAACTTAGTCAGTTTTCCTCCTGAAACACCACAAAGTACAGACTTCATGTTGAGAGCATTAGTCAGGTGCTCAGAGACACTACCACTTTAGTCCACAGGGGGCGCCAGAATCAACACAACATGAAAGTTCCTCATGGTAACTTCAAATTTACACTGTAAGCTACAATTATTGAGAATTCATTTATTTAAAAAAAGAATTACAGTATACAGTGATGTCATTTCAATCTAGGAACAGTATTCACACTTTTTCTTTCTAGATAATGACGACTCATTCACTAAGAAGTCCAAACATCCATCAGATGTTGCTTCATCATTCACGTCTCCACAATAACGAGAACAGATAACAGGATGAACATCACATCCACGACCCCCCCGTGGGTTATGAGCATCACTTCTTCTTGGTGTACTGTCAATAAAACACAGAATTAAACATGGCAGTGTGTATTTATATAAATAATAAAATGTAAAAAGGCCTTCATCCGTACTTTATCCAGAACCCAGCCTCCGTCTGCGACGGACGGCTCTTTGGATCATCATCTGTATCCTCTCCGGGTCGTCTTCATCCGAGTGATTTAGGTAACCCTGGAAACCAAAAGCATCGGGTAACCACGTGTTTTAGTTTTCAAGACACTTCATCATATCGTATAAAAACTAGCCGACCTCATGACTCCTTTGGGACCGGAGTCATGATGAAGCACTAGGTTGTATATTATGCAGTCCATCCATAATTTATACAAAGAAAATCAAAAGACTAAAAAAGCAAGGGAAAACGTCAAGTAGTTAATGTCCTGAGATGCGCCTTTAGTTGTTTTTTTAATGACAGATTATAACCTGTATGAGTTATTTGAGGAGGCAGTAAATTCCAAGCAGTTATTGCACGAAAAATAACTGTACGTTTGAGGAGGCTTGTTCTTGGGGTTGAAGGTATCAAGTGACCTAAGCTAGCGTTCCTTGTGTGATGGTTATGTCTGTTACATGTATATTGTAACTGATTGAAGAAATATTCAGGTGTCTGATTAAATACTACCTTTCTGAAAAATGTGAGAAGGCTACAGTGAAGTTGAGAGCCCCTCTGTTGTGGAACCAGAGGCGTCCAAGGTCCAGGAAGAAAGTTAGGGCATTTTTGCTGTCAGGGACCTAAAGCTATGGTACACGGAATGTGCACTAAATTAATTACTAAAACTATTTAGCTTCACTTAATCAAAGTCAAACTTTGCAGAGATACTGTTAACATATAGTGCTGTTTTATATTAGAAAAGAAAGCAATGATATGCATAATTTAAAAGAGAAAATACATCAAGGAGGGTTCTTTTTTTTTCGGACCTACTTATTTCTCTGGCCAGTGGCATGCTATGCCACGTAGTTCTATATTACAGTGTTAAGTGTCTCCTACAGGTTCAGACTTGATAATCATTATTAATAATCAGCGTGCTTGAATAATTTTGTGTGATGATAAAAAAAGTGTTCTAATGAGTGTGTGTGAAACAGTAGCACAGTCAGGATGTTCAAGGTCAGATGAAAGTAGTCAGCGAGAGGGAGTGTAGCTCAGCTGTGACTGATACAGGATGTTATGGTGGATACATTTAGACCAGGGATGCCCACACTTTTTTGGCTGGCGAGCTACTTTTAAAATGACCAAGTCAAAAAGATCTATCTACATTAATAATGGTAAATACCTATTTATATATATTTATATATATATATACCGAGTATACTTTATATTTACAATATTGGCGTACCTTGCATAAATGCATGAATCCTTATGACACAATACAATTCCGTACATTTTTTGGTCATTACATTTTACGCTGATGACTTCACTGAATGGAACCAGCAGGGTTGCATAGTCCGGACAGTAGCTGCTGGTAGCCAGCCTCAGGCAGACCAAATGGTCATCAGTCATGGTGGAAAGGTGTTTGGATTTAATATTTTTATAATATTATTATAAGGTCGGCCTTCTCCAGATGCGCACCAAACAGCCGTCTTTAAAGAGCTCTCGCTCGAACAGAACAGGCGATCTTCGTTGCCACATCCATGATCTCTTTCATGTTTAGCATTGTAGCGCATAACGCTTGTTGGTGTATTATGCAGTGTTAATTAAGGAAGTCGGGGAAAACATTGTCCTCCCTGTACTTGGCAATAAATCCATTCAAGCTGCCAAACTCTGACGGCGCAGTTGACAATAATAGGTTCGTTCGAGATGAGCCAGTTCTGCGCAGAATCGATCACCGGCGATCGGCGCGCAATGCATGCCGGTTGGATTTTAGTCTGACTTGATCCCGACTTGATCTGACGTCATGCACACGTGGTCAACGATAATCTCACGAGAGATCTATCATCTATCATTTATAAAGTATAAAAACCCAAGCTTATTAATCAATAATGAAACATTTATAACTGTGTTTATGAATTCCATACTAATGAGTTACTAATGATTATTCATGTATATAAATGACGAATTCAGTGTTTATTCACGCTTTACTAATGCTAAATAGTGTGTACTTATTATAAAGTGCTACGAAGGTTTTTCTAAAGGGACCACGGTGCTCATAGACACTACCACTTTAGTCCACAGGGAGCGCCAGAATCAACACAATATGAAAATTCCTTACAGTAACTTTAGAGAAAGTGTTTCTTCCTCATTAAGTTCTGTGCAAAACTATCAAAAAAAACATTTAAATCAAAGGATGTTGAACATTTTCCTCTCATTACTCATTTGATTTTAGTTGTTTGCGGCCCAAAAACAACTCACGTTCATTTCCTCATAAGCTCTCATTCATTTAAGTTTGTCTTCTACGTTGCCAATGGTTATTTATAGATGCTGATTCACATATTTGGTCCTAAATTAAAGAAATAAAGGCATTGTATTGACTTTCTTAACCAAGGATGATAGTCCTAATGAACCAAGATGGTAAAAAACTGCAGATCAGAAGTCAAATGATGCAACAAAGCTAGACACACAATGTAGGCATGTAGAGGGAGAGACAGACGTGATTAAAGCATCTTTGTGACCTTACTCCACCTACTTAGATTTTCCGCCATTTTGAATTCTGTGAAAAAAACATTATTGCAAACTCCTACATGCTCTGTCTGATTGACACCAAATTTGCTGTGGCGCATCATTGGAATGTCATCAACATTCATTAAAAGCTTGCTGATCATCATTGTGTTTAGAAGATATGGACCAATGAACCTCTACGGGGCATGGCTTAGTACATCAATCCACATAACTTCCAAAACACGTGGCCTATCCTCAGCAAATTTGTAACATATGTTCATATCCCATCCTTTAACTTACCCTTTGATTTTCATTGTATTCAAAGACTAGGGGGCGATGCAGTGAATCCGCCAATATTAGCTTTTTTAGCCATTTTCTATCATTTTCCGGCATTATAAATGAACAGACTCCACCTACAAAATGTATGCGATCAACTTCAATTTTGGTCAAGGATGATGTGAAGACCATGATGCTGAAAAGTTATCAAAATGGTGAGTTGTCCTTGAACGGCCTTGACGTAGCATGGCGACCATTACGCGCCCATTTCGTGCAGTTCGCCAAGAAAGAGGAAGTTGTTGTAACTCCAAGGTACATTATCCAATCAGCCCCAAATCTCTCATGCATGATGCTGGTTCAGGCCTGAACACAATTCCATGCATACATTTTCACATTATCATAGCGCCACCTGCTGGCAAAAATAAATGACACATTTTAAACTTTAATATAATACTCCTAAACCAGTTGACCAGATCAGTCTAAAATTTGGTGAGTAAAGCCTGAACACATTGATGATACATCATCATGAATATTTTCATTTCTTGTTGAACGCTGTTGCCGTGGCAATGGATCATTCACCATGAAAGAATAAGTAGATTTCTTTGTGGCTTGGGATGGTCTTAACCTCATTGAGCTTTCCACAAATGTCAAAGCTGATGGAGATTAATATTTGATATGGTATTTTGGCCTTTGCTGTCATAAATTGCCACGATAGCGCCCCCTACAATATTTTGACAAGCATTCGACAAAGCAGCCCCCATAGTACGTTTGACATAAATGTACAAAATTAGGTAGGCATATGTATCACATGTAGACTTTAAAAAAGTCTCTTAGGTCCATGCTCTTAACCCAACTGGAAGTCTTCAACTGAACTGCAAAGCCAAGAGATGTGGTGCGCTCATGTACCGTGGGATTCAGGGTTGTAAGACGTAACATATTTGATTCATTTGTTTAGATTCATCTAACATTAAAATACAATTTATATTCTGAACATGACCTGTTTTCTTCAAAGAAACCTAAAATTACTTTATCAAATAAGTAACTAAGTAAGTAACTATTTGGGGCTACAGCAGGGATTCATTTATATATTATTCTTCTGCTGTACTTTTATTATTATTATCATTAACAACGTTGATCAAAATGTATTTTATGGAAGAAGAGATACTTTATGTATTATAAACAGAGATTACCTTCAAAAAGTTAATCTCTTTAACCCCCAGACCCGCTCACAGAAAAAGAGCAAAGCCAAGTGACGTTACCTAAAGGATCTCCAGAACCACAGTAAAGCCTTGTGTAATTATATAAACCCCGTAACATCGCCGTCATTTTCTGCATTTTTTTTTTTTTTTACAAAAGCGTTCATAAGTACACTTTACAAAATTGGATTTCAATAAAAGACACCTCTTTGTAACCCTACGAGCTTGTAGGAGTCTAAAGTCTTCCTACTTCCTTGTTTCCGTTTTCGTCTCTGCAGGCTTCTGTGAAGGTGGGAGCTTTCTTAGACTGCGTCACACGCCTTCATCAGAGCTTTATGCAAATTGCTAATCCCAGCATGCCTCACACAAATGGTGAAAATACATGAAGCTTATAACTTTTATATTTTTGAACCAAACAGTTTTTTGACTAAAACGCCATGGTAACTCGCCAATGCTTCGTTTTATCGTGATTTTTCTTGCAAATTCCGATTCTTTAGATCATTATCTTTACAAAGTGGGATCTTACAACTCTGTAGGTTGTTGTTTAGACTTTGGAGTTGGAAAAACTCGTGGACGGCTCGACAAGACATTTTTGGGGAATCTTGATAATATTATGCTCAGGTCATGCTGGATGTTAGTGGAAGTGAGTTATATGAAAATATACATTTTTTTCACAACTAAATTCTGAAAAAAATTATATAAAATAACAAAACTATTAGAACTCATAGGGGGTTCATACGACTACTTGAAGAATGGGTACAGGGAACCCCAGAAAGCAGAGCCCCCATGTATGGGGGATCTAGGGTGTACAAGTTAAAGTAATCAGTGATTCTAACAGAGAAATTATCTCCTTTGTAAACAAGTGGTAAACACAGTCTCTCTCAAACTGCTCCTCTTCCTGGAATGAACCACAGCTTTAAAACCTCTCCCTGTTCTTCCTGTTCTCCAACAGAGCGAACACCACTAGCGAACACCACTCTGACTGTATTTCCTGGTTCCCCTGATGGGTGTAACCAACATGAGGTGAAATGCAGCAGCTGACGCGCCCCGTTCCCTGCAGAGACACAAGTTCAGATCAGAGCTCAAAGTAAAGTTGCTTATGAGGAAGTGGAATTCAGACAGTCGTTGTCTTTGAGAGGTGAAATGGCAGAGAAAGGAGTTCAGCTGGACGGGGAAAGCTTCTCTTGTTCCATCTGTCTGGATCTACTGAAGGATCCGGTGACTATTCCCTGTGGACACAGCTACTGCATGAACTGTATTAAAGCCCACTGGGTTGAAGAGGATGGGAAGAAACTCCACAGCTGCCCTCAGTGTAGGAAGACCTTCACACCGAGGCCTGTCCTGGGGAAAAACACCATGTTAGCAGATTTAGTGGAGGAGCTGAAGAAGACTGGACTCCAAGCTGCTGCTGCTGATCACTGCTATGCTGGACCTGAAGATGTGGCCTGTGATGTCTGCACTGGGAGGAGACGGAAAGCCTTCAAGTCCTGTCTGGTGTGTCCAGCTTCTTACTGTGAGAAACACCTTCAGCCTCATTATGAAGCGGCTCCATTAAAGAAGCACAAGCTGGTGGAGCCCTCCAACAAGCTCCAGGAGAACATCTGCTCTCGTCACAATGAGGTGATGAAGATCTTCTGTCGTACTGATCAGCAGTGTATCTGTTATCTCTGCTTAATGGATGAACATAAAGGCCACGACACAGTCTCAGCTGCAGCAGAAAGGACCGAGAGGCCGAGAGAGCTGGAGGGGAGTCGACTAAACATCCAGCAGAGAATCCAGGACAGAGAGGAAGACGTGAAGCTGCTTCATCAGGAGGTGGAGGCCATCAATCTCTCTGCTGATAAAACAGTGGAGGACAGCGAGAAGATCTTCACCCAGCTGATCCGTCTCCTGGAGAAAAGAAGCTCTGATGTGAAGCAGCAGGTCAGATCCCAGCAGAGAACTGAAGTGAGTCGAGTCAAAGAGCTTCAGGAGAAGCTGGAGCAGGAGATCACTGAGCTGAAGAGGAACGACGCTGAGCTGCAGAAGCTCTCACACACAGAGGATCTCAACCAGTTTCTACACAACTACCCCTCACTGTCACCACTCAGAGAGTCTACAGACTCATCCAGCATCAACATCCGTCCTCTGAGCTACTTTGAGGACGTGACAGCGGCTGTTTCAGAAGTCAGAGATAAACTACAGGACGTCCTGAGAGAGAAATGGACAAACATCTCACTGACGGGGACTGAAGTGGATGTTTTACTGTCACAACCAGAGCCCACGACCAGAGCTGGATTCTTAAGGTATTCACGTGACATCACACTGGATCCAAACACAGCAAACACACGGCTGTTATTATCTGATAGGAACAGAAAAGCAACATTCATGAGTAAACATCAGTCTTATTCTAGTCACCCAGACAGATTCAGTGGATGTCGTCAGGTCCTGAGTAGAGAGAGTCTGATTGGACGTTGTTACTGGGAGGTGGAGAGGAGAGGAGGAGGAGTTTATGTAGCAGTCGGATACAAGGATATCAAGAGAGAAGGGAGCTTGAGTGAATGTGAATTTGGATACAATAACAAATCTTGGGCATTAAGATGCCACAAAAACGGTTATACATATTTTCACAACAAAGTCCAAGCTCCCGTCTCAGGTCCTCCGTCCTCCAGAGTAGGAGTGTACCTGGATCACAGAGCAGGTATTCTGTCCTTCTACAGCGTCTCTGAAACCATGACTTTCCTCCACAGAGTCCAGACCACATTCACTCAGCCTCTCTATGCTGGACTTTGTTTGTATTATTCCTTTGGAGACACTGCTGAGTTGTGTAATCTGAAATAGACAGAAGTCCTTTGAGGGTTAAACTGTGTTTGAACTCTTGAACTCATGTAGTCTCCATGTTTGTGGCTGAGAGATGATTGTTGAGGCGTTTCTTCACTGCACAGAGATCAGCTGTCAGTCAAACATTGTGGGCGGTACTTTGACGTCTTCTCATTGTTGTTGTGTAAATGTTTGAGCTCCTCTAGGTGGCGCTCCTTCCTGTGTCTGTTTAGCCATGGAGGCTCTCACTGCTCATGATGACGTTTGTTTTTTCTCTGCATGAACATTTAAACTTCTCTGATCTCTAAATGTCTGATGAATGTTTGTATTGATGCTTTTATATTGTTGTTTCTCTTCCACTGCATGTTTCTGAAGAGAGAAAGCAGCAGACCTTCATTCATCAAAGATATTTGTTCTCTTTGTGTGTATTTGTGAGCAAATCCTTAATTACATTTACATGTATTTGTTAATTATCATGATCATAATAAATGAGATCATTCATTATTCTCTTTAATATAAATGATTGAATATGAATATAAGTGTTGCGGGTGAGAGGGAAGCCTGGGTCGGCCTGCTGAACCTGCTGCCACCGCGACCCGACCCCGGATAAGCGGCTGATAATGGATGGATGGATAAATGATTCATTTAAAACTGATTGATTGTGTGGATGACGTGAATCTGTTCATGAAATAGTTGATCAAGAGTAATTTAACAGACAAACTGAATGTTTATGATGAATAAACAAACATGAACAAAGTATTTTCTTCTTGTCTTCATTTCATAGTTTCACACAAAGCTGATGTATAAAATATGAAACTGATATGAGAGAATAACTGAGTGAGTTTTCCTCCTGAAACACCAAAGTACAGAGTTCATGTTGAGAGCATTAGTCAAGTGCTCAGAGACACTACCACTTTAGTCCACAGGGGGCGCCAGAATCAACACAACATGAAAGTTCCTCGTGGTAACTTCAAGTTTACACTGTCAGCTACAATTATTGAAAATGAATTATAAATAATCAAATGTAAAAAAGTTTCCGAGCTCCTCTACAAAGGGTTTCCATCTCGTCAGGCGGCATAGCATGGGGGGTTTCTTTGTTCTTTTATTTGTTGGCTTGTTTTTGGATGAAATAAATATATTTTTTAAACGGACTCCCGCAGAGACCCTGCATTTTTTCAGCTGCGTCATTTACAAACCTACGGTGTATCAGTGGCTTTTTGATTTTGGTTTATTTTCTTTGATTTATATTTCTTTTATTCACGGGACAAATGGCCACTACAACTATATACTAGTATTATTTTTTGTACATAATAATGAAATATTAGTCTCTCAAAATCAGAAGGAAATCAATGAAGAGTGGCAGCAGCACTGAGGGGAAAACTAACACCACTTTGGTCCAAATATCTCAACATCATTGGTCAGACTGAATTTCTGTACGTTAGAATAAAGTTATTGATCCAACCTCAGTTTTATCTTCATGCATGCAAACAAGCAAAAGGTTACTTAAGGTCAAGCATTGATTTTATGTTGGTTTTAAATGTATCTCTTCCCACCAATTACAGCCCACTCTTCAGGATTCACTCCGACACAGGATGAGGGGCACATGAGGTTGTATACATCACTCTGGGTTAAACAAGCTGTTAAAAAACACATATATTTGTCTGTCAACCTCGTACGGAAATAAATCAATAAAGAGTGGCAGCAGCGCTGGAATGAAGAGTAATATATTTACATTGCATTTTAGATAAGATAAGATAATCCTTTATTAGTCCTGCAGCAGGACAGTGCAAAGTGCAAGCAAGAGATATGGCAAAGAAACAAGATCAAAACAAGTATTATAAATATGCAAACAAGCAATGAAAAACTAATAAAAAAAACAGTAAAGAATCCACAATAACTGAAATATTATATGTGTATTTATATTGCACATGTTTTAAGTGTATTGTATTGTGAGAAATAGGGGAGGAAATAGATCAAATGGAAGTGACATCTGGAGAATGCCAGCTGCCATTATTAAAAACCCAAAAAGCCTGTTTCTCTGCCTGGTCATATGCACGGGGTTAGGGCCTGTGGGGTACTGCACATGCGCAGTGTGACTGAGCTGGGCCGTTAGAGGGGGACGGAAGACGGCGCTAAAAATGAAAAGCAATGGCGTCCGCTCACGAGTGCTGCGACCTGACACAACCGACGCGTTTCACTCGGGATGACGTATTCAGAATACAAGCATGTATTTGTGGTTTTAGTAAAAAAATAAAATAAAATAAAAAAAAGCGCCTCATAGTGAGCCTTTTCGGCAAGGAGCAGACCAGAGTGTACTGCGCATGCGCTGTACTCCAACAACAACAACTCCTCTTTAAATTGTCAGGTGTAACTGCGAAGTTGTGTAACGGTCAAACGCTCGCGAGCCAAAGCCGTCACGCGGTGAGCTGTTCGCGGACTTCCGTTACTGCGGCCATTTAGCCCGTTATTGATCGTAACTCGATCGTCATGGCGGCTTAAAGCGGCCAAAAGGAAGACGAAGAACAAGAAGAAGAAGAAGAGGTCGCCTGAAGACGATAATGTTCACCGCCTTGGCTTGTGGCGCTGTGGTGTTTCCCGGGCTTTTCTTCGGCTTCAGGACGCTGCTGAGACGCTGGTTCACCCGCTGGAGTGAAGCCGATGTGGTTTGCGTCAGCGAAAGGTCAGCGGTTCACGTCAGCGAACCCCCTTTAAGAAATGTGTCACCGCCGCCTCTAATCTTGACTGAACCTCTGAAATAAAGTTATTCTTGTACTCAATTGTTCGGCCGTTTGTGTGCAGTAGGAGGAGGGAAGGGGGGGCGCGGGAGGACCGGAACCAGGACGGACCGGAACAGACCGTCTGAGCCATGTTTCTGTTAAATTAGGGGGTTTTCAAAGGGAGTCTGGTGCTCGATGCACTTCCACGGTCGTCCACAGGGGGCACCAGAACCAACACAATGAAAGTTCCCTGCAATAACTTTTAAGTAACTTTCATGTATAGTTATGAGCCAGACACCAGTTACATTTGCATGTATTTCAATTGGGTTTTGTGTAACTTTCAAATTGTTTATTTTTGTGCGTAACGGACTCTATATTGATCGTGTTTCTCTGTGTTTCTTCAGGCTGGTGTCCTCCATCCATGCGTGTTTGGCTACTGCAGCTGGAATCACAGTTGTTGTGACCACCTGCGGGGATGTCCTGACTGACAGGTCGGAGGGTCACGTTTCAATTCATACATGCATATTTTTGTTTTCACAGTAGATGCACGCTTAAAATCAGTGTCTAATAACGCCGTCGTCTCGCCGTGCAGTCACTGGCTGGCCAACGGGTTCGCCCTGTTCGGCGCCCCCTACATGGCCTACGACATCGGCGCCATGTATCTGAGCCACTACCACGTTCAGAAGGTCCGAGGTCGCTCCGAGTTGTACAGCTGCCACTCTCTCCAGACGGCGAAGGCCTTCCTCAGTAAGAACCGGATGATGGTCCTGCATCACCTGGCGCTGCTGTTCATCTTCCTGCCCATCACTCTGGTAGGTATGAGGGGAGCGGCTGTCGACCCGTCTTCATGGAACCGGGTTTTATTTATTTAATGTGTCTGCTTCTGCAGTTTTTCAGACAGGGACTGGGAGATTTCTTCATCGGCTGCCTCTTCATCATAGAGTTGAGCACTCCTTTCGTCTCCATAGGAAAGATTCTCATACAGGTGAACTACACACACGACCTCATATCGATACAGCCTTTCAGCGAGGGGATGAATCTCTACCATGAGGTTACGCAGCCTTCAGAGGCACCTGCATTACAAATATTACTGGAATAAAAACACTCAAGTATTATCATAATAATGTATCAAAAGTAAAGCACTAATTATGCAGAGGATCTATACATGTACATATATTAATATCAGTGGCGGCTGGTGATTTATTTTTTTGGGGGGGTGCAGTTGGGCGGTGCGGTTTAAATAGCACTCCACAATGAGAAGAAAAGAGGTTTTGAGTAGAATATTCTAAAAAACAAAGCTTTATTTCAAGAAAACACAGTACTCAACACTGTCCAATAACAACTATCAACAAAGTGTAACTTTGGGCATGAGAGGTTCAGAGCAGAATGGTTTAAGAAACATTGGGTTGGGTTTCAGAGGTTTACAGAATAAAAGAGGTGCATGAAAGAGGTTTAGAGCAGAATAGATTCAGAAAGAGAGACATCACATTTTACATTGGGTGTTTGACAGAGTAGGCCCCACTACTTGTAAAGACATTTAAACTGCAGTAAGGAGGCACTGGTGAGGTGGTCTTTGAAGGCAACGCGTTCCCTGGTGTGTCCAAGTATGGCGTCACCAACCTACAGATGAATATATAGAGAGAGACAGATAAGATGTGGGAAATATCTACTACAAACAGGCTTCATACTACAGACAAAAGCCAACAATCAGAGTTGACAAAAAACTATGTTTTGTGTGTCTTGATGGCCACACACACACACACACACACACACACACACACACACACACACTCACTAACACTGGCGTCTGCTGATGTTGACACTCACCTCTGCATCGATCCTTCAAGCTCATCTTCCTTCACAGCCCGGCGCTTCCTCGCTGCTCAGAGCCACTGCTTTGCGCCACACTTAGCATCCAGCTAACTAGCTCCGGTTAGCATATAGCCTTGAGGAGAAGCTCCCGCGGTCAGTGCTTTGCTGCTGAAGTTTTAAATCCGGACGTTCGGGTCCCAACTCTTTCAGCCTCTTCTTGTCAACACCTGACCGTCGGTTGAAAGGTGTTTCGTGTAGAGATACCACAGAGTTTTCAGTCGCCATGCTGACATAATCAAAGCCTCTGCTAGTGTTGCTCGTAGCTACGTGGGAGCTGTATGGGCTGTGAGGGAATGATACAGGTCTCTGATTCGACAAATAGTCCGTGTGTGTGAGAATTAAAGCTTCAGTTTTAAAACAAGCGGTTGAGTTATTGTTGCATTACTGATGTTATTGTTGCATTAATGTTGTTGTTGTTGCTCCTCCCTTCCTCCCAGCTGGGCCTGGACGACACCTGGCTGCACAGAGTCAACGGCGTCGCCGTCCTCTTGAGCTTCTTCACGTGTCGGATCTTGGTCTTCCCCTTCATGTACTGGATGTACGGCCGGCGGTTCGGCATCCCCCTTCACCAAGTGTTCCTCAGCCTGCCGCTGCAATGCAACGTGGGTAACCTGGTCATCCTGGCCCCGCAGGTGTACTGGTTCACCCTGCTGCTGAGGAAAGCCCGCAGACTCTACCTGCGGCAGAAGAGAGGGACGAGGGGCGGAGACGGAGAGCGGCCCAAGACGGACTGACGGGTCGTCGACCAGCTGGTCCAGAAGACTGAAGACGGCTGTGTGGAAAACAATCCAAGTTTTTAACAATGAGTCATATTCTGGGGAGAAAATCTGTTAGAGGATAAAGTTGACGTTTTATCGTTTAGAAAATGTTAATATTTTTGAGTGAAAAAGTAGTAGTTTCAGATTAAAACTTGTAATATTTTTTTAAAAGTCTAGTTTTATGTAATTCTACTAAGAAATGTTATACTATATATATTTTTTTTCTTCTTGAAAGTAAGAACTTTATTCTCAAATCATTCCAATGCCGTTGTCCTTAAATATTCTATATACATTCTTGTCATCAACAGTTCAATGTTCCATTTAACAAACAGTGAAAAAAAGACTTGTGATTGTGGTAATTCCCACAATGGAGTATTTTTTATATAAATGAAATACAGAGAAACGTTTGTTGTGGTTTTGTTTGCCTTGTGACAACTTGTGTTTACTTATGTCGTCATACAGAGGCATCAGTGTTACGTTTAGTTTCACTTCCAGTTAAAAAAACCTTGTAGCTTTAAATGAATCCTGTTGAAGTTCAGAGCATAAATGAGCATTACTGAGACAGAAGAGGTATTTGCTGTGACATCGGCTTTTTATTCACTCCGTAGTAAAGTCTTAAGTGCAGTGTTTGACATTAACAGAAATTATATCCTCGTTTTATCAGCAAACGTGATAAAAAAGGCGCATTTGACTAATTATTTAGTGGAAAACAGAAGAATAATCATTGTGTTCATTACACTTTCCACAAAGACTGGATTTCCTTCTACTCCATACACACATTTTATATATATAATATATATTTATACATATTTATTTATAGATATATATAATATATACATAAATATATATTATATATTTATAAATTAATATTTATACACATATATATTATTTATAAATATATATTTATATATACACACACACACACACACATAATTTTATATATATATATATATATATATATATATATATATTTATATATATATATATATATATATTTATATATATATATAAATATATAATATATATTTTTTATATATATATACACACATATATATAAAATGTGTGTACGGAGTAGAACAAAATATATGCATACAAAATAAGTTCCCGCTTCAAGCGGCCGACGACACGAGCTGAGCGATCTTCTGCCGCAGGACGGCCTTCATGTCGGCGCTCTGCAGGTTGTCGGTGATGGTGGAGAAGAAGTGCCGCGTGTTGTCGCTCTCCAGCGGGCTGCTGCTGTCGGGGAAGGCGGCCATGACGGCCTCGTAGTGGCTGAGGATCTCCAGGCTGGACAGGAACAGCGGCTCAGACTGGCCTCCTGGCATCATCACCTGGGAGGAGAGGACACCTTAGAGGAGGCGGGGCTTCAACAGGTCAGCTTGTCTTTCCAGCCAATCGGAATCTAGACTTCTGAGCACTCATTGGTTTGTGTAGTATTATTGTTATGAAGCCTTAAATCTGAGGTGTTTGCAACCAGTGAACAGGAAGTGACCATATATGGACTGAGGAGGAGTGACGTGACTGTCAATCACCTTGTAGCCCTAAAGCGTCCCCTGCTTTATGGTCTGTTTGACTCTAAATGACCATAATTTACTAAATGAACATCATGCTGTATTGAAGAAGACTTGAAACTAGAGATTGAGACATAAACTCATGTTTACAATGTTTACTGAGGGAATACATCAAGAGAAGTAGAGTCATTTACATAGACTTCTATACAACCAGAGGAGTCACCCCCTGGTGGTCAGGGGAGAGAATGCAGCTTTAACACATGAAGCATATACTACTTCTATACAACCGGAGGAGTTGCCCCCTGGTGGTCAGGAGAGAGAATGCAGCTTTAACACATGAAGCATAGACTTCTATACAACCGGAGGAGTCGCCTCCTGGTGGTCAGGAGAGAGAATGCAGCTTTAACACATGAAGCATATACTTCTATACAACCGGAGGAGTCGCCCCCTGGTGGTCAGGAGAGAGAATGCAGCTTTAACACATGAAGCATATACTACTTCTATACAACCGGAGGAGTTGCCCCCTGGTGGTCAGGAGAGAGAATGCAGCTTTAACACATGAAGCATATACTTCTATACAACCGGAGGAGTCGCCCCCTGGTGGTCAGGAGAGAGAATGCAGCTTTAACACACTCGTTTGCTTCTAGTTGCCCTGGTGTAAGTAAATCTTACCTGGATGTGCTGAACATGGCAGAAGAGCTGGCTTAGTACAAACAGGACCTCCTGGCAGGGAACCGCCGTCTCCTCCTCCTCCATGCCGGACTCCTTCGTGCCTCCCGCTTGTTGAACGTCTTTGGACATTTTCGGCGCCGCGACCGAAGGATCGGCGTCGCCCGACGTTTCCGGACACACCGAAGGCGCGGCGGACGCGGGAAGCGGCAGCTTGCCTCGCACCGAGCTCATCATCTCCCTCACCGCCTGGGCGTACAGCCGGCCGACGTGGGCCCAGCCGTCCGGCGGCAGCCAGTGGGAGCAGCTGGAGCCGCAGAGCAGCTGCAGGACCCGCAGCAGGAGCACCGACAGACGCAGGTCCCGCGAAAACCCCCTCAGGTCCAGCAGGGGCAGGTAGTCCACGTACTCCAGAGAGAAGGGAACGTAGAGGCGGCCCGAGCCGATCAGCTCCCTCAGGGCTCCCAGCAGCCGGGTCCACTGGGAGGCGGAGCAGCCGGGCAGCGTCTGGGTCAGCGCCACCAGCAGGCCCTTGCTGAACATGCCGACGTGGTCGGGCCGGCGCCGGTCCAGGGAGAGCCGGGACAGCATGGTGGACCGCAGGGAGTCGGAGGCGGCGCAGCACTCCATCCAGGCCAACAGACCGGTTCCCTGGCCGTACGGAGGCAGGTCTGAGCCCAGCCAGTCCTGCGAGGAGAGGGACCAGAGGACAGAGGGGCTTCAGTGTGGTGGGGTTCTGGTCCCCTTTTATTACCCATTTACGGCAGCTGTACGCACCTTTTCTCAAGACATTTGATAATATAATAAATCCTTCCTTCTAGGGCTGGGCGGTATTTTTTAAAATTCTGGCGGTTTCACGGTTTATCAAGGTATACGTTTGTATGTTGGTACATAGAGGGTGTTAGGAAGCTAAACATGGAGGGACTTAGGACCCAGGGGGATGTAGGTGAAGAAGAAACAGACCCTTCCAGTCTGTCTCTTCCCGTTTCTTCTTGTTGGGATAGTGGGCGAGCTTTACCCAGCATGCAGTTCGGCGGTGTAATTTTATAAATGTACAATTATTAGTGTTACGAATTGTTTATGTGTCACAAACTGTTGTGTCGTGGTGGTTTTACCCTGTTAAAGAGCGCTAGTTGTGGGTTATTAATTGTTGTTATAAAAGTTATAACCATAACACGCACATTTTGTACATTTTGCTGCCTGCCGAAGAGCGACAACACGTTACGGCTATGCACCACCGGTATGACGGAATATGAAAAATGCATACCGTATGGAAATTTGAAGCCACAGCCCTACCTCCTTCATCTGTGTCTCACTGCTGCTACCATCATTATTATTAGTCACATTTCTACGACTACAGAAAGCTAAACAAAGTCAAAATGTCACTTCACTGCTCCATTTGTCATCTTCAGTTTGACCTTTTTAAAACCGGAAAAGGGTGAAGCAAGTAAAATAAACCCGAAGACAGACGGTAAAGCTCCGGGAAGTCCTGCACTCAAATTACTAACTCCTCCTACATATATTTATGGAAGACTGATATTTACGGGGAAAACATAAAAGACGTCTGCCGGCTGTCGGTGGTTGTTTCTCGTCACTTTTTTTAAATCTCTATCTTAGGATCAATGTGTCGTTGCGCCTCAAAGGGCCGGACGAGGTCCTACCTGCTCGGGGAGGTCGCACACCGTCAGCAGAGACGAGGGAACCTCGTTCTTGAAGTGTTCGCCCCAAACGGCCTTCAGGTGGAACCGAACGGTCCAGTCCAGCTCCGCCGTCTTGTCGTAGAGCCAGAACAGAGCTCTGGACCAGCGGCTGGGCGCCGCCGCCACCTGGGCGCCGACCACCCGCCCCACCGCGGTCAGCACCGACACCAGCAGCTCCTTGGCGTCCATGGACCAGCGGGGGGCGCCGTCCTCCGGCTGCTGCTCCCAACACCTGGCGGAGATTTAGACGGATGAGGGTTGAACTCAAAACAAACAGACGGCATGAGCGTCTGGGTCCACGCGGCGTACGCACCTGAGGGTCTGGTCGTGCAGCTGAGCCAGAACGTAGAGCAGCGGGAAGGGAGAGCAGCCCAACACCCAGTGAGGCCGAGAGGACGCGTCCTGGACGTCCACCGACAGAGCGGTCTGGAGGAGCTGAAGACTCAGCTCCACGTCGACGGAGCGGCGACCTGGAAGGACAACAAAGAGGAACGTTGGAGCAGCAAATATAAATATAGAATAATAATAAATGTGTTTTGTAGATCTCTTCACTGAAACAGTAAAATAAATTAAACAAAGCGACTAGATGACATTACAACAGTTTAAAACGGTTCGTGACATTGGAGCTTGAGGACACTGACCCCTAGTGGAGAGGTTGGGCAGGACGAAGACGTTCACGACCTCCTGAGGAGTCAGGAAGCTCCGCCTCCTCTCTTCTTCTCCCTCCACCGCCGTGACCGGCGTCATCAGGAGGCCCAGATACTCGCGGAGCTGCTCCTTGTCGTTGGCCGACAGCGATTTGGTCCCGATCGCCTCCAGCAGACACTGGCAGAGCAGAGCGTCCTTCTCTTCCTCCTCCATCTTCTCCTCTTCCTCCTCCTCCTCCTCCTCCTCCTCCTCCTCCTCCTCTTCCTCCTCCTCCTCTCTTCGCCCGCCGTGTCCTCGCAGTCCGGGCAGCTGCTGCAGGATTTTCGCCATGAGGGAGAAGGCGCCTTTGTTGAAAACAGCCGACTGACAGCAAGACCTCAGCGTGGCCTCCGGGTTCTGAAACGCGACCCGGGCGACTAAAGCGACGGCGGTGTTCAGGTTCCCCTGCGTGCTCGCCGCCGCCCCCTGGATGATGCAGTTGAAGGCCATGTTCAGCTCCCGGTCGAACGCCTCGGTCACGGCGGCGGGAACGGCGGCGCCCCCGAAGAACCCCCTGCTGGACAGCCTCAAGACGGCCGCCAGCGCCGCGTTCTTGTCCGCCAAGGAAAGCGCGGAGAAGATGTCCGTGACCACCTTCATCAGCTTCCGGCACCGGCCCACGTCGGCGCCCTCGCCGCCGAGTTCGCCCACGAGTGCGGAGGTCAGCTCCACGAGGGCGTCGAGCTGCTGGAAGGCGGCCCGGTTCTGCTCCAGGCAGTCCGTCCAGAGGGCGCCGCCGTCGCGCGCCGCCCAGCTCCTCTCGCCGGCGAACAGCAGCGCAAAGTGCCGGTAGTCCTCCAGGCGGTGAGCGATGACGGCGGCGGCGACCCTCATGTTCGCCTCGGGGTCGCTCTCCGTCGCCGGGAAGGCCAGCGACTCCAGCAGAGCCTTCAGCGCCTCGGTTTGAGTCGCGGCGTCTGGCGCGTCCGCTTTCCGCAGCGCGGCCAGGACCCTCTGGACGCTTTGCTCCAGCTTGAACGCCGAGCAGCTCGGTTTCGAGCCGCCGCAGACGTCCAGGAAGCCGCCGTTCCGCCAAACCAGAGCCAAATCCGTGACGATCTTCGCCGCGTCGGCGAGCTTCGCCGCGCCGGGTTGAAACCGCGCCGGCGTGCGAGACGCCCGCATGTCTCTCTGAGCCTCCCGGAGGAGCTCAGCGCTCAGCTTCTCTCCGCTCTCCTCTCGGATGCCGACGGCTTTAGACAGGATGCGCAGCTTCTCTTCGGTGGGAAGTTCGGCCGCTCCGTCTGTCAGGAACGCCGTGTAGAGAGCGTCGAGGGACACGGAGAGCGCCTGGAGGCAGAGCTCCGCTGTAGAGATGTGATCCTTCAGGTCTCTGAGCGCGTGTAGGAGAACGTGAAGGACGTCGGCGGTCGGCGGTGACGCCGGTAGATCCGACGCCTCCAGCTTCAGCCTCTTGGCGCCCTGAGGGGACGGACCGGGAGGCTCGGCCGCGAGGCGGGCGAACTGCCTGGCGAACGTCGCCTCCGTGCCGTCCTCTCCTCCGGCGTCCCGCTCGTCTCCGCCCTTCCACAGCTCCCACCACACCTCCAGGAAGAGCCGGACGTCGTCCTCCCCGACGGGGCCGCTACTCACGTGACGCACCAACCTCTCCAGCTCGGCGCAGACGTGAGATGGAGGAAGAGACGAGAGGAGACGGGCGAATATCCGAGCGGACGCCGTCGACTTCACCAGCTCCAGCAGGACGACCCGGTTGAGTTCGGGGAGGCCGTTCTGGAAGGGGAAGAACGGGTTCTCCCTCCAGGCCGCCTCCTCGTCCTCGCCGGTCTCCCCGCGCAGCGCCTTCAGCCACACGGCACAGACCAGTTTCTTCATCAAGGTGGCGTCTTCCCGTCCGCAGACTTCTCCGACGGCCTCCAGGACCGGACGTCCCACCCGGCTCCAGTCCGCCTTCTGCAGGGAGGACAGGGAGGAGGGGAGACACAGCTGATCGGCCCGGAGGAACGCACCCTGGAGGACCGCCGAGTCTGAAGGCAGAAGAGAGATCAATAATCGTTCATTCATTCATGCACAACTTCTTTGTGGGTCCTACAGGCGAGAAGACACGGGCACAGCTTGTGTTTCAGCCTGGATTCATCTGCAGATTATTCTCTAAACGAAACTGTTTGTCTATAAAATGTAATTTTTTATTTTAAAGCCCACATTGCAGTCAACAAACACTCCAAAACTAAAAGATAATACAAATTAATTACCATCATAGTTAATCTGTGAATGACTTTTATCATAAACTCTGGTTTAATGTTGTTTTTCTACATCTCTTAACATATTTTAGTAGATTCATTCATACATTCATTCATAAAATGTAGTTGTTTTTAGTTTTCCTCTAAATCTTCTGTCAAAATAAATAAATAGAGCAATACTTTTTGTTAAAGCTCATACTTTTTGCTTTGTTTCCCACATTATAGCAAATGTTAAACAATCTTTTTGCAACAATAACACATGTTTAATTAAATATACGTCACATGTTCCATTATTGTTGGTTTTTTTTGTATTACTATTGAAAACAAAAGTTTAACTTCCTCAAGCTGAAGTAAGATCATAAACAAATCAAGCACAAGAATAATAGAAATAAAAAAATATCAATATAGAAAAAGTGAATATTACCTTTGTTCATCTTCAGCGTCATCGCTGCATCAGTAAACGTTCCCGCGCGCGTCGCTCAGAATAATGTATTCATCAACTAAACTACTAAACTAACCCGCAGTAACGTCTCAAACAGGTGGATTCTAACAACATCATTCGCTTTTCACACGTTTTCGAGTCAACAACTTCGTATGAAGCGCTTCCGCTGTTCTGCGTCAACGAGTCTCAGGAAACAAGAGGGACCCGCGGCGCCGTCACAGCGCCGCCGCGGGACGGAGGGCGTACTGCAGGGGGCGTTAAATAAAACCACAACAAAACCAACAAACCCGCCTGATAAATAACATTCACTCCAACATGAAAAGGCGCCGTGAATGTTTCTGGAGCCACAATAAAGAGGTGCTTTACCCTGAATGTACTTGTAACGTGGCACACACCGTGCGATCGCGTTTAGTTGCCATCTTGTTGCCTCATCATGCACATGCAGTGGTGACGTCACTTTGTGGTGGGCCAACGGAAACGTTTTTATATTTTTTATTTTTTATTGTGGTCTAAAAGTAAAGACGTGTATAGCTCGCCCCCTCCCGTCTCATTATTAAATCTGCACCAGTATATCACACAGCGGGTTACAAACAATGTATGTATGTATATATATATATATATATATATATATATATATATATATATATATATATATATATATATATATATATATATATATACACCTATACATTACTTATTCAACCATATTTACAGCACAAACACTTAATATTCAAATTTCACCATATTGTGTGCTGTGAGGGACATTTGATCTGCCTCACACGTGACAGGTGTCAGTGTCACAGAGTTTTTTTTTTCAGGAAATGAAAGTGAAAGTACAGGGAAAGTACTTCTTAAACCGGGAGCAGCTCGGTGTGCAGGCGCCGATCGACGAGGAGAGAACTTCTTCTAATGAACAATAACATGGGGCTACTCCTGAAGATACTGGCTCACCTCTGTCTGTGTGCAGGTACGTGCTGCTGTTGGCTGCATTGCTCCAGACTGGTTCATCACAGCGTGGAGGAAATAGACTCTACTGGTAGAGTCAGTAGTATTATAGTTAGTAGTAGTAGTAGTAGAGTCAGTAGTATTATAGTTAGTAGTAGTAGTGGTAGAGTCAGTAGTATTATAGTTAGTAGTATTATAGTTAGTAGTAGTAGTAGTAGAGTCAGTAGTGTTATAGTTAGTAGTATTATAGTTAGTAGTAGTAGTAGTAGAGTCAGTAGTATTATAGTTAGTAGTATTATAGTTAGTAGTAGTAGTAGTAGAGTCAGTAGTATTATAGTTAGTAGTAGTAGTAGTAGTAGTACTACTACTACTGCCTCTACTACTACTAACTATAATACTACTGACTCTACTACTAATTAGTAGTAGAGTCAGTAGTATTATAGTTAGTAGTAGTGAAGTCAGTAGTAGTAGAGTCAGTAGTATTATAGTTAGTAGTAGTAGTAGTAGAGTCAGTAGTATTATAGTTAGTAGTAGTAGTAGTAGTAGTACTACTACTACTGCCTCTACTACTACTAACTATAATACTACTGACTCTACTACTAATTAGTAGTAGAGTCAGTAGTATTATAGTTAGTAGTAGTGAAGTCAGTAGTAGTAGAGTCAGTAGTATTATAGTTAGTAGTGGTAGTAGTAGTAGTACTACTACTAACTATAATACTACTGACTCTACTACTATTTAGTAGTAGAGTCAGTAGTAGTAAAGTCAGTAGTAGTATAGTCAGTAGTAAAATTAGTAGCAGTATAGTCAGTAGTTGAGTCAGTACTAGTAGTCAGTAGTAGTGTCAGTAGTAAAGTCTGTAGTAGTATAGTCAGTAGTAAAATTAGTAGCAGTATAGTCAGTAGTTGAGTCAGTACTAGTAGTCAGTAGTAGTGTCAGTAGTAAAGTCTGTAGTAGTATAGTCAGTAGTAAAATTAGTAGCAGTATAGTCAGTAGTAAAATTAGTAGTAGTATAGTCAGTAGTAGTAAAGTCAGTAGTAGTAAAGTCAGTAGTAGTAGAGTCAGTAGTAAAGTCAGTAGTACAAATATTATAATATAATATACTATACTAGACTAATACATGACTGTACTGTACTATATGCAGGAATTTCCCAAAAATACAACTGGCACCCTCATGTGCTCTAATGGGGATCGCTAAATAAACAAAATACTACACTGTACTTTATTTAATACATTTGTATACTCTGCTATAGTAGCCTACAGTACCCCACACTGTACTGTACCACAGTAATACTTAGTAGTACTATACTGTACCACAGTAGTACTGTACTGTACTGATCTCACTGTACTGATTCTGTCTCTCAGGTGTGCACGGTGACCCCCGGGTGTCATGGCTGCCCTGCCAGTTCACTGACGAGCGCGTGTTCACGAACAAGGACGGTCACACCGAGACGCAGCACCTCCCCCGGGACGCCGCGCTGCAGTTCGGTGAGGCGGGCGACGCTGCGATGGACCCCCGCGCCGTCACTTTCCTGGTCACCGGTAAGTCCTGTAAGCCAATCGGCGTTGAGAAGCTCCGCCCGTCATCACTGCCGTCCTGCCGTTGCTGAATCAAAATGTCTGCCGTTGCTGAACCAAAATGGCTGCTGAAGTAGCGCTGCCGTCATTCAGACGCTGTTGTGGGACTATGGATAATATTATGAACCCAGACATGATGGAGTTTGATGTTCCGACGTATGTGGAATTTACACAGCAAGTATAAAGCAGAACTAGTGGTAATTTCCGTGGTGAATGGCGGAAACGGTAGCTGTTTTTATGGAGATAAGCCACAGAGATAAGCCACGCCCCCTTTTAGGCGCGAGTAACATCCGCGACGAGTTTCGTGTGAACGCAGCATTATTGTCGAGCGAGTAAACTGACGCGAGCATAACGCGTTTCATCTTCAGGGTCGAAGTTGGACCTGCGGCGGTTCGTGGAGGGAGTGGAGGCGGAGCTTCTGGAGTGCGAGGTGCGGCGGTACAGCACCGAGGGCCTCGCCGTCCACTGGCCGGTCCAGGGGGTGCAGGGCTACAACCGCTGGTTCAGCTGCACCCTCAAACACGCCAATGGCCTGTTCACGGTCACGGGCTTCCTCAGACAACTGTCGGACCAACAACCCCCGGGGCAGCAGGACTACCGCAGCTGGCCCGCCATCAGGGACGGAGAGACGCTCACCACATCAGGTACAACCACAGTATCCTCCTGGAAGTACTACTTCTAAAATACTACATTTTACAAGATTACATTCAAGCACATCGCGGTAACGTTATAATTCACCTTCGCTCATTTCTAGTACTCATTTTCACTGAACAGAGCTTGAACGCATCATAGCATGACTAAATAGAACCTCTGCTCGTTAGCGGTGATGCTAACGCAACTAGCTCTGCTGCTGATTTAAAAAACATTGAAATGAGAGCGCTCATTTCTAGTACTCATTTTCACTGAACAGAGCTTGAACACTTCATAACGTGACTAAATAGAACCTCCGCTCGTTAGCTGTTAGCGATCATGCTAACGTGACTAGCTCTGCTGCTGATTTAAAACACATTGAAATGAGAGATTTAAAAAAAACGGAAAAAAGCAGAAAATGCGGATTTCCAGATTGCATATATTTACTGATTATCAGCCAATAACGATCGTCAGGAAAATTTGATTTCCCACGTTGATGGTAAGTAAGAAAAGTGATCTTGCATGAGGTCCATTGTCTTTACAATTTTGCCTCCAACTATATTCTTTTGAGGCTTGAGAATGAACTGATAATCATCACAGTGGTGATGCATTCTTTGTTTTCATTCCCATATCTCATGTTAACGCTCCGTCTCTGTGTCCACAGTTGCCTTGGTCCTTAAAACTCAAACTCCATCGGTGAAAGCCGCCCTGAGCTCCCAGCAAAAGCTCCACTGCCAGTTTGCCGTCGACCACAGAGGGCCCAACCTGACGGTGGAGTGGCACCGGCAGCATCGGGGAGAGAGAACCAAACTCTTCAGTCACAACCCCCGTACGGGCCGCGGCGAGGGAGCCGGCGTCAAGCTGAGGAGCCTCGAGGGCGGCGACGCCTCCTACGGCATCCCCTTCGCCAAGATGGCGAGCGAAGGGACGTACATTTGTTCCGTGTCGGTGCTTCCGCTGTTCGTCACTCTGGACATCAGTCTGACCATCGAAGGTAAAGAAGAGCCCGACCGCAACCAGAGGATAGCCGAGTAAAGCCAATATGGAAGTGTATTAAAGCTGCATTCTCTCTCCTGACCACCAGGGGGAGACTCCTCTGGTTGTATAGAAGTCTATGCTACATGTGTTAAAGCTGCATTCTCTCTACTGACCATTTGGAAGTGACTCCTCTGGTTGTATAGAAGTCTATGCTTCATGTGTTATAGCTGCATTCTCTCTACTGACCACCGGGGGGCGACTCCTCTGGTTGTATAGAAGTCTATGCTTCATGTGTTAAAGCTGCATTATTTCTCCTGTCCACCAGGGGGCGACTCCTCTGGTTGTATATGTATATGCTTCATGCGTTAAAGCTGCATTTTCTCTCCTGACCACTAGTAGGCGACTCCTCTGGTTGTATAGAAGTATATGCTTCATGTGTTATAGCTGCATTCTCTCTACTGACCACCGGGGGGCGACTCCTCTGGTTGTATAGAAGTCTATGCTTCATGTGTTAAAGCTGCATTATTTCTACTGTCCACCAGGGGGCGACTCCTCTGGTTGTACAGAAGTATATGCTTCATGTGTTATAGCTGCATTCTCTCTACTGACCACCAGGGGGTGACTCCTCTGGTTGTATAGAGGTCTATGCTACATGTGTTAAAGCTGCATTCTCTCTACTGACCACTAGGAGGCGACTCCTCTGGTTGTATAGAAGTATATGCTTCATGTGTTATAGCTGCATTCTCTCTGCTGACCACCAGGGGGCGACTACTGTGGTTGTATAGAAGTATATGATTCATGTGTTATAGCTGTATTCTCTCTGCTGACCACCAGGGGGCGACTCCTCTGGTTGTATAGAAGTCTATGCTTCATGTGTTATAGCTGCATTCTCTCTGCTGACCACCAGGGGGCGACTCCTCTGGTTGTATAGAAGTTCCAGATTGAGTCAAAACTTCATCTAATTTTACCCGCCCCCCTCTTCTCCTCAGAGCCTCCCCGCGTCTCCCTGAACGTCGGACCCTCCCTCTCGCTGCAGGAGGGCGACGAGCAGAGGGTTTCCTGCGACGCGGTGGGCTACTACCCTCTGGACGTGAAGATGCTCTGGCACGTTCAGGACCCGGCGACGGCGGGCCGGAGGGTGGGCGCTGCGCTCCCGACGGAGCTCCAGAACGTCCTGCTGTCCAGCCACAGGGACAACCAGGACAAGACCTACTCGCTGACGGCCTTCTTCTACCTGCAGGCGTCTCTGAGGGACTCAGGAAAGCAGTTCACCTGCAGCGTCTCCCACCCGGCCCTGAGGGTGCCCATCAAGAAGAGCTTCATCCTGACGGTCGAGGGTGAGCGCAGTTACCGCCGGCTGCCACAGGGCGGCAGCAGAGGAAGGCTTTCCTCCTCCTGACGGCCATGTTTGTTTTGTTTCCTCCTCTCAGAGCCGAGCAGCTGGATGCTGAACCTCGGCCTCGGCTTCGTGGTCGTGGCGCTGCTGCTCGTCCTGGTCGTGCTGCTGAGATACCTGAACTCAGGTGAGTGTGCAAGGATTCATTCTGAGCTTAGAAACTTTAAATTAGGAAGAGATGGAACTTTATTAATACGGAAGGAAATTGCAGAAGAATATGAAACATTTATGAACAATAGAATGCAAAGTATTAAGTGTAAAAGAAGAAATACGGACACCTCCAGTGCAGAAAAGTAATTCATTAAACACGTTAATATAGAATGAGTCGTCAAGTGTTGATGCTTGAAAATAATTATTGAATATTATTAATTATCGTTTATTTTCTCCACAGCAAGAAATAGAAGTAGAAATCAGGTGAGATGAAAACAAAAACTAATTTAACAGGATTTAACCGACGTCATCAATGCAAACCTATATTTAATCTCTGTGATGATCTGTGTGTGTGTGTGTGTGTGTGTGTGTGTGTCCTGGACAGAAGAAGCCCTACTGAGCAGCTTCAGGAACACAAACACCGGAGGAGGTCTGACTGTCTTCATTTTAGTTTTGGGGGGTTTCTATGAAACTGAGTGTAGGTGCGTTTGTTGTTGTTGTTGTTGTTGTTGTTGTTTTGGTTGTTGTTGCTTTGATTTAGCTCATGCTGAAAAACCAACAACTTGATGTAAAATATTCTGGGTAAATCACTAAACACCAGGGGTGGGGGGAAAAATCGTCACAGCATAGTATCACCATATTTTTCGTGCTGATGTTGATACACAGAAGCCAAGTATCGATATTTTATTTTACAATTATAAACGTTTTGGTCCTAGAAAAAAAAAAAAAAAATCAATTGCTTTTTCAGTCCACTAGATGGTGCTGTGTGGTTTTGTGGTGAGGTCAGCAGAGGAAGTTAAACCTGATGAGAACCACAGATGAAACCAGAAGAACAAACTAAGAAATGAAATAAATAATGTTGTAAAATAAAATTAAAATGATGTAAAGCTGTAAAGAAAAATCTTTTTAAAAAGCTGTAAAAATGTATTTTAAGAAGTAATTTGAAAGAGAAGTTTACAAAAGTGTTGATGATTTAAATATAAACCTCAATACTTTAAATATGGATTCTTAAAGTCAGTGAAGGGCGAGGAGCAGAATATTCATTACTTTTGGCTCATTACAGCTGATATTTACAGCCCAGTTTAAGTCTTTTTTTGTCATGTTATACTTGGATTTTTTTTTTTAACAATCAGAAGTTACAAAACGTTGAGAACTTGTGGTTTAAAAAACTTAAATGGGACGTTTTTGTAAAAAAAAGTGAAGCAGAAGGAATTTTAATCGAAGCCAAACTTAAAGATGTAATCAGGTGCGTTCATTACAGCTGACACAGTCATAACACATGTTTTTAATTTTTTCCCACTTTTTTTATTGTCATGTTTATTTCCCTCCTTTATTTGGGTGATTAAAATGTTTTAAGGAGCACCTGTACAGAGGAGCTCAGTTCTAGTGGCACAATGTGTCTCCGCCTCAGGCGACTGTAAAAGGAACGTGGTCTGAAATAAAAAAATGAGAAAGGAAATGTATTCAACCCATTTTGTTGACGTGTGTTCATACCAAACGCAAGGCTGATTTCTTGAAGCATGGACTTCTATACAACCAGAGGAGTCGCCCCCTGATGGTCAGGAGAGAGAATGCAGCTTTAACACATGAAGCATATACTTCTATACAACCAGAGGAGTCACCCCCTGGTGGTCAGTAGAGAGAATGCATCTTTAACACATGACGCATATACTTCTATACAACCATAGGAGTCGCCCCCTGGTGCTCAGTAGAGAGAATGAAGCTTTAACACATGAAGTATAGACTTCTATACAACCAGAGGAGTCACCCCCTGGTGGTCAGGAGAGATAATGCAGAATCTGAGGTTGCCGATAGTTTAGATGAGGTAAACTTCTCCTCTTCTATTGGCTTTTAAGGGAAAATATTTGTGAGTTGCAAAAAACACTGTTAGAGTTATGAGAAGCCCAAATCCGCTTCTTTATAACCTCAACGAAAAACGTAATCTTACTTGAACTCTTTGGTTGAAAAACACACATTATTTTCTCCCAGAAGAACTTTCTTGCTCCTAAATTGTCTCTTTAGAAGCAGTGTCATTCTTGGAATGTTTAAAAATCACAGGCCAAAACGATCAAATGTCGCTTTCCCTTTAAAGCCACACTCAACTCTGCACGCTCTCAAGTAAAACAAAAAAATCAAAGCTTCTTGTAAAAACCTCTCTGCTTTTCGTATTACGTGCCGTCTCCGCTCTCTCTCATTAGAAACACACACAGTAAAACATGCCGAACCTCACGGCTCGTATATGTCAGCCGGCGGCCTTGAAGTGGACCGATGAAGAGGAGCTTGAAGACTCACCTAAACTGGTCAGTCAGGTCTGAGTCCACTTAGAGGGATAAACAGGGCTTTAGTGAGACTGAGACCAGATGTACGTATGTGTGTATATGTGTGTGCATGTGCCCTAAGGGGTGAGTGTGTGTGTGGCCCGGGTTTGATCACAAATGTTCAGAGAAGATCAGAAGAAAAAAGCAGATTTGAACACCGCCACTAAACAGAGAAAATAACGAAAAATAACGGCCTCAAAAACACACTGCCGATCGAGTCTTCTTTGGCCCCGATGCGGATGTGTCTTAAAACATTCTCTCTCCTGACCACCAGGGGGCGACTCCTCTGGTTGTATAGAACTCTATGCTTCATGTGTTAAAGCAGCATTCTCTCTCCTGACCACCAGGGGGTGACTCCTCTGGTTGTATAGAAGTCTATATAAATGACTCTACTTCTCTTGATGTATTCCCTCAGTAAACATTGTAAACATGAGTTTATGTCTCAATCTCTAGTTTCAAGTCTTCTTCAATACAGCATGATGTTCATTTAGTAAATGATGATAATTTAGAGTCAAACAGACCATAAAGCAGGGGACGCTTTAGGGGCGGGGCTACAAGGTGATTGACAGGTGGACAGCAGAGACGTATACGCCGTCTCTACGTCGCTCCTCCTCCTCCAACAAGCATAAAGGACGCAGCTCAAGCATTAAATCTCAGCCTCTACAATGAGCTAAAAGCTACTGACAACATCCAGCTTGATTTCGCTGCAGATACAGTGAAGCACACGCATCAGAGCGTGTGCTTCACTGTATCTGCAGCGAAATCAAGCGACCTCGAGCCCCGACTTGTCTCTCAGGAACAAGCTTATCGTCTCAAAGGATCCGTGACTGGATGATGTCACTGTAATCACACGGGTGAAACGTTTGTGTTACAAACTGTCATCCGTTTCTCAGGAATAATCTTGTTTTGTTGTTTCCCCCCTGAACCGGAAGCCGCGTGATAGGTTCTGTTTCTTTGTTCGAGAGGGACGTTTTCCCAGCAGAGGTTGGGACTGGTTTGGACCTGTTTCATAGTTATAAACCAGGACCCAACCAGTCCCACAGAGGCCTTCCACAGCTGATACAAATATAGATGCTTTTTTATTTTCCACTGAAGGAGCCAGAGCCTATTCTCATTACTTCTTTATTTGGTTTTCATGCCAAATATAGTATCCAGTATTCCCACAGTGCTATTGTCAGTGTGGGAAAACCTCTCAAACATCATGACGTTGCTTAATCTGTGTTGGGCAACACAGTCTAAACTCTAAACATGGTGGTTTATGGTTTATGAAGCTACCTAGAAGCTCAGGCCGAAGCCTGAGAAACGGACTTACTGGTGGATTCACTGATGACGCCTTTCGCACAGAGGGTTACGGCATCTGGTGAGTGAAATGCTGGTTGTTGTGTATGTTTTTGCATCTGCAGTTGTATATAATCATGGTCCCGCTACCGTTGATGGTTGTCGGGGAGCTAGCTGCACCTAACGCTGACATTTTCCGTGTTTTTTTGTGTGTGCAGTGTTTTAGTGCAGCAGTTTTGTTGGATTGTTTTGTTATAACTAAATGTGACTGGATTTGGACAACTTGCACTGTCCGCTAATGACGCAGCATACCGTCATGCGCGTATGGTGCAGCTTTTATTACGATCGTGGCTCGTGAGTGTTTTAGTGCCGCAGTTTGGGATTGTTTTGTCATGATATAACTAAATGTGACTGGTTCTTGATGACGTGGACCAGGGGTGGGCTGGCCGTAGAGGATACTAGGGCTGGTGGGTCAGCCAGGATGCACGACATTGCCGAGGCGAGGTTGGAGGCATCCGACCGAGAAGCACTGCGTAATTTGTCCGCTGTCTCATAAAGCGCCTTTTTTTCTCGTCAAAGTGGTTAAAATAGCTCCGCAGGTCAGTCCACACCTCCCGTAATAGTGCAAAAAAACTGTCCGCCCCTGATGTGGACTATACGGCACTGAAGGCCTAGGTACAAAATGCACGGCCCGCCACTGTAATAAACTATATATATCCTGTTAATAGTGGATGACCTTATTACTGAAGTGGATTTCTTTGAGATGCGTGATTCAGTAGTTCCATATGCATTTGGCCCAACACAACTCCATAGCTAGAAGAAGAAGAAAAAACCTTCTGGAAGAATCAGATGATGAAGAGGAGCTCCTGTGGCTAAAATTAATATGTTTGTTGTTGTTTGTGTTGTAGTAACAGGACGTGAGCTACTAATCCCACTTCCCGGCTCTGATGTCCGATCAAACTTCTGAAAACCATCTCTTGGTGCCGCCCCCGAGCTTTTTTAATCCAGAATTATAAATCAGGCTAAGAACTAAACTTCATCTTCTTTTGAAAAATAGGCTCAAACTACACGCTGGAGGAGAAAAAGAATATTATTCAGTCTCGTCCTGCTGCGAACCGGTAACTTAAACTATGTTATTGTGTGTGTGTGTGTGTGTGTGTGTGTGTGTGTGTGTGTGTGTGTGTGTGTGTGTGTGTGTGTGTGTGTGAGACCAAACCGCCGGCCGCACACTTAAAGCTCCTGCTGCACCCATAATGAAGATGCATGTGGAGCTGATGGAAAGTGTGTCTTTCAGTTGGAGCTTTAATCTGCGCGTGGCTTCATCTCTCCTCGTCTCCCCCCCACCTCCCTTCACCTTCGCAGCTCGGCTCTTCGCTGACCTTTTGAATAATAAACATCTCTGATGGAGGTCGGACCGCCTGGCTCTGCTCTCCAGAGCTGTTGTGACAGATCTGCAATAACAGCCGACGGAGTTCCAACACAAAAGGTGTTTGGAAAAGCAAAAGCAGCTAATTCGCCGTCACAGACCTCGACTCACGTGGAAAAAAAGATGGTCAGAACTTTTTTTCTCGGAGGCGATGAGCTCATGCACGTAGTTCCTGGCCAGCAGCACTGGTGCACTCTGGGGGATTTGAAGCAAAGTTGCATAAGAGAGCAAGAGTGAAATATGATTTATGTGGCGTGCTGCGAAACCCGACATTTAAGTCGGATCGTAAAAACGACGATGTCATCGCATTGCTATGCGGCGAGCGCGCCGGAGGAAGTAGCGGCATCAATTCAGGGGGGGGGTTAGTTTTTTGGGAAACCCCAAATAAATATATATATTATATATATATATATATATAGAGAGAGAGAGAGAGAGATAGAGAGATATTGTGCATGTGTTTGTGTGGAGGTGTCATAAGCACAAAGCAACTCGTGTGTTGACGTTTGCTTCACATTAATGACTGAGAGTATTTTTAACTTGTATTTCTCTTGTTTGTGTTTACATGGAAACTGAAGTGGGCATAACTGAAATTGATAGTTGCCCCTCTGAGACCAGAGTGTGTGTGTGCCTTGTTTCTCATACACACATATATATATATATATATATATATATATATATATATATATATATATATATATATATATATATATATATATAAGTCCTGCATCTCTATGGAAAAGGCACCAAGAGAGAACTAGAACACGTCTTTAGTGCAGAATGACACAGTTATTATGACATAAATCATAAAAAAGGAAAAAACGCAAGTTACATTTCTTTTACAAAAAATGTGTTAAGTGTCCACAGGTGTTACCAATAATGTACAAAATAATAGAGTATTCCACCTGCCGATATATATGGAATATTCACATGTTTACAGCCTGAAGTTCAGTCAAAGTTTCAACATTTTCTGTCACGTGACTGTTGGTCTCAGATGAGTCGATCATGGCTCCTTAGTTGCGCCGACAAGCTCAGAATTTAATGTTTCTCACAGAATCTGGTGAAAGGTAACAGTTTATTTGGGGTGAGATTTTGAAATGAGACTGTTTTGGATGAAATATCCCAATTTCAAGCTTTGTTTTTGGGTACTTTTTTCTGACGGAGGCATTCAAGAACCGCCGGAAAGATGAAAATCTGCAGATTTAAAATGGGATTCAGAGGGTTGAAAAAACAATAGACTTTTAAAAGTTGCAAAATGGTGGCTTTCAGGTTTGAATTGCTCTTAACTACCTTCACACACACACACACACACACACACACACACACACACACACACACACACACACACACACACACACACACAGAGTGTAATCCCTCTCGGGGTTTCCATCCATGGCTACGGCGCTCTGCTTTGTAAAGAGTCGTGTTTGTTGACGGCAACACAGAAGCCGGTCGGTGGTCCCGGTGGTCACGTGACCTCCGGGACGCCAGCTGGCCGTCAGCGTGGCCTCTCTCACTCCGAGGACACGTTCAGATATATTTAATGTCGATGTGGAAACGAATAACATTTGAATGAGTGTGTGTGTGTGTTCCTCAGCGCAAAAATACATCGACCCCAACGAATGTTCTGTTATCGTCTTTCAATCCCTCTTGTTTCTGTTTAAAGTTACGATAAGGAACTTTTTAACTGCGTGTGAAACAGACTCGATGTAATAAGAGCTTTAACAGAAGGAGTATAGAAAACAATATATAAACAATGGAGTAATAAGTATTAAGGGTATAAGATGTGATACTGACTAAAAATACAAGTAAGAAGAATGTAGTAAAATGTAATAAAATAAGTGAACTAGAGTTAAAATCTGAATATATTCAAATATATATATATAAATATATAATACAAAATTAAATATAGTGTATAAGTAATACGAACACGGTTCCCCCATAGAAAGTAAAATAGTTTTCTAAAGGGACCCTGCTGCTCAGACACACTACCACATTCGTCCACAGGGGGCGCCAGAATCAACACAAAAAGAAGCTTCCTGATCGAGTCCCAGCTCAAGGAATTCCCCAAAGAAGTCTGTCTCCTCTCCAGCTGAAAAACCTCAACTCAATCTCTTCTAATCATCCACATAAAGACCTTCGTCTTCTTCTTCTTCCTCTTCTTCTTCATCACTTTATCTGAGGATTCTGTCCGTGAATAGTTGAGCTCTGACGTAAAGATTACCAAAGTATACATTTTCCAAGACCGGCGTAATCCCACATTTCTCTGAAGCAGCATCCCTCCCGCATGTCGTACACTATAATTTAAAAGCAGGCGTCCAAATACTACTTACACCCGTCGCTGACTTTATGAGGAGGTGGTGTTCATGTCGGATCCACCAAGGTTTTTTCTTTTTAAACCACACGGTAACTCCCGCTGACACCGGGATTAGGCCCGGCTCTGATTTAGTAACGAGGAGGCCAGATGCGTCTGCGTTTAGATGTCACCATGTCAGAGCCCCGAACAGAGCGACACGGGGAAAGGTCAGCGAGACGGGTTCCCAGACTGTTAAACAGCGAGGAGCCCGTCTCACACTCCCTCAGACGCACACTCACGACGCGGCGGAAAGACAACACAACTCCTGATTTATTGGCTCTCCAGGGCCGTGATAAAACTCATCCTGGATGACCTCATTTGTACGGATGGAACAGACAGATGCCGGCTGTGTGTGTGTGTGTGTGTGTGTGTGTGTGTGTGTGTGTGTGTGTGTGTGGTGTGGGTGTGTGTGTGTGTGTGGGAGTTTTCATGTGTTTTGGTTATTGAAAAAAAAGAAGACACAACCCATTGTCCTGTTTTTCTGTTTGTCTCGTCTCTGGTTCATTTAAAGTGGCTTCTCTTAGGGTTATGAAGTAAGTGTTGATTGCTCAATGCAGTGGTTGTAGGACGATGACACCATCGGCGGTTCGATTCCCTATAAACCTCGGCTTTCGCCATGCAGTCTCCTGTCTGGGGTAAACAAAAAAAACTGGAATGTATGACACAAAAGAGGTGCGTCACTTTGGTTTTCTATTGGTAGCAGTTACCAAAGAGAATCAACCAAAGATCTTCGGGGTCACAAAACGATCGACTGTTTAAAAGAAGTGGACGTAGTTTGTGGACAAATATTTTGAAGCCTTGAGTTCCGCGATTTTGCCGTCACCGTCTTGGATTGTGGCCGTATTCCATATTTGGAAAGCTGAGGTGTGATGTAGAGACCCCGTATACAGCCGTGTTAGTGGTAGAGAGACCTGTCAATCACTTTGTAGCCCCGCCCAAAAGCATTGCCTGATTTTAAATCTGCTAACGCTGCATTCTTTAGTGTCCACCAGGGGGTGACTCCTCTGGTTGTATAGAAGTATATGCTTCATGTGTTAAAGCTGCATTCTCTCTAGTGTCCACCAACAAGACTGTAAAGAAACACAGTAGAAGACATTAAAGAAACACAGTAGAAGACTGTCAAGAAACAGTAGAAGACAGTAAAGAAACACAATAGAAGACAGTAAAGAAACACAGTAGAAGACAGTAAAGAAACAAGACTGTAAAGAAACACAGTAGAAGACAGTAAAGAAACAAGACAGTAAAGAAACACAGTAGAAGACTGTCAAGAAACAGTAGAAGACAGTAAAGAAACACAGTAGAAGACATTAAAGAAACACAGTAGAAGACAGTAAAGAAACAGTAGAAGACAGTAAAGAAACACAATAGAAGACAGTAAAGAAACACAGTAGAAGACATTAAAGAAGCAAAGTAGAAGACAGTAAAGAAACAAGACTGTAAAGAAACAAGACTGTAAAGAAACACAGTAGAAGGCAGTAAAGAAACAGTAGAAGACAGTAAAGAAACACAATAGAAGACAGTAAAGAAACACAGTAGAAGACATTAAAGAAGCAAAGTAGAAGACAGTAAAGAAACAGTACAAGACTGTAAAGAAACAAGACTGTAAAGAAACACAGTAGAAGACATTAAAGAAACACAGTAGAAGACAGTAAAGAAACACAGTAGAAGACAGTAAAGAAACACAGTAGAAGACAGTAAAGAAACAAGACTGTAAAGAAACACAGTAGAAGGCAGTAAAGAAACAGTAGAAGGCAGTAAAGAAACACAGTAGAAGACAGTAAAGAAACACAGTAGAAGGCAGTAAAGAAACAGTAGAAGGCAGTAAAGAAACACAGTAGAAGACAGTAAAGAAACACAGTAGAAGACAGTAAAGAAACAGTAGAAGACAGTAAAGAAACAAGACTGTAAAGAAACACAGTAGAAGACAGTAAAGAAACACAGTAGAAGACATTAAAGAAACACAGTAGAAGACAGTAAAGAAACACAGTAGAAGACAGTAAAGAAACACAGTAAAAGACTGTAAAGAAACACAGTAGAAGACATTAAAGAAACACAGTAGAAGACAGTAAAGAAACACAGTAGAAGACAGTAAAGAAACACAGTAGAAGACATTAAAGAAACACAGTAGAAGACATTAAAGAAACACAGTAGAAGACAGTAAAGAAACACAGTAAAAGACTGTAAAGAAACACAGTAGAAGACAGTAAAGAAACACAGTAGAAGACAGTAAAGAAACACAGTAGAAGACAGTAAAGAAACACAGTAAAAGACAGTAAAGAAACACAGTAGAAGACAGTAAAGAAACACAGTAGAAGACAGTAAAGAAACACAGTAAAAGACTGTAAAGAAACACAGTAGAAGACAGTAAAGAAACACAGTAGAAGACAGTAAAGAAACACAGTAGAAGACAGTAAAGAAACACAGTAGAAGACAGTAAAGAAACACAGTAGAAGACAGTAAAGAAACACAGTAGAAGACAGTAAAGAAACAGTAGAAGACAGTAAAGAAACACAATAGAAGACAGTAAAGAAACACAGTAGAAGACATTAAAGAAGCAAAGTAGAAGACAGTAAAGAAACAAGACTGTAAAGAAACAAGACTGTAAAGAAACACAGTAGAAGGCAGTAAAGAAACAGTAGAAGACAGTAAAGAAACACAATAGAAGACAGTAAAGAAACACAGTAGAAGACATTAAAGAAGCAAAGTAGAAGACAGTAAAGAAACAGTACAAGACTGTAAAGAAACAAGACTGTAAAGAAACACAGTAGAAGACATTAAAGAAACACAGTAGAAGACAGTAAAGAAACACAGTAGAAGACAGTAAAGAAACACAGTAGAAGACAGTAAAGAAACAAGACTGTAAAGAAACACAGTAGAAGGCAGTAAAGAAACAGTAGAAGGCAGTAAAGAAACACAGTAGAAGACAGTAAAGAAACACAGTAGAAGGCAGTAAAGAAACAGTAGAAGGCAGTAAAGAAACACAGTAGAAGACAGTAAAGAAACACAGTAGAAGACAGTAAAGAAACAGTAGAAGACAGTAAAGAAACAAGACTGTAAAGAAACACAGTAGAAGACAGTAAAGAAACACAGTAGAAGACAGTAAAGAAACACAGTAGAAGACAGTAAAGAAACACAGTAAAAGACTGTAAAGAAACACAGTAGAAGACATTAAAGAAACACAGTAGAAGACAGTAAAGAAACACAGTAGAAGACAGTAAAGAAACACAGTAGAAGACATTAAAGAAACACAGTAGAAGACATTAAAGAAACACAGTAGAAGACAGTAAAGAAACACAGTAAAAGACTGTAAAGAAACACAGTAGAAGACAGTAAAGAAACACAGTAGAAGACAGTAAAGAAACACAGTAGAAGACAGTAAAGAAACACAGTAAAAGACAGTAAAGAAACACAGTAGAAGACATTAAAGAAACACAGTAGAAGACAGTAAAGAAACACAGTAAAAGACTGTAAAGAAACACAGTAGAAGACAGTAAAGAAACACAGTAGAAGACAGTAAAGAAACACAGTAGAAGACAGTAAAGAAACACAGTAGAAGACAGTAAAGAAACACAGTAGAAGACAGTAAAGAAACAGTAGAAGACAGTAAAGAAACACAGTAGAAGACAGTAAAGAAACAGTAGAAGACAGTAAAGAAACAGTAGAAGGCAGTGAAGAAAAAGCAGGTCAGAAATTGAATAGCTTCAACTCCAAACGTTTTGTTTTTTCATGACTTTGCACCACTGATTGATGCAACACGAGCAGACAATAATTATTACAGCACAACATAGATTTTGACCTTTTCTCACATTTATATGCTTTCACTTGTGTCACCTCTTCGCTCTCCTCTTCCTCCTTAAGTTGTCGTATAAATCAGTGAAGTGCAGCAGCCTGCAGGGCGCGGGGTCATCGGAGGGTCGATCCAGAAGTGTTTCCACCTCCCCGTGTTTGCAGATCCCACCGTGAGTCACGGGACTACATCGCTCCAGCAGAGACACTTTACTCATCGTCTTGTCTGGGAGAAAGCGGGATTTACGGGCTCTCGCAAAACACCTGCAAAGTTTTATGCTCAGGCCAGATCCATTGAGATAATGTTTTTTATATGTGCACGTGTACGGATACAGTATTTTAAGATGGAGACCGTTGTGACATATATACTAAAATAGATATACTGCGGAAAAATAAGTGAGTTGCAGGTGTGTCCGTGTCACCTGGAGGAGATTTACTCTGTTGAGGGAAATGGAGGTAATAAGCAGGTAGAGGACAGTGAAAGGGAAGTTTTATTGGTGCGTTTTACAGCTTGTATGCAACTTTAGCACATGAATTATAGACTTCTATACAACCAGAAGAGTCGCCCCTGGTGGTCAGGAGAGAGAATGCAACTTTAACACATGAATTATAGACTTCTATACAACCAGAGGAGTCACCCCCTGGTGGTCAGGAGAGAGAATGCCGCTTTAACACATGAAGCATAGACTTCTATACAACCAGAGGAGTCACCCCCTGGTGGTCAGGAGAGAGAATGCCGCTTTAACACATGAATTATAGACTTCTATACAACCAGAGGAGTCACCCCCTGGTGGTCAGGAGAGAGAAGGCAGCTTTAACACATGAAGCATAGACTTCTATACAACCAGAGGAGTCACCCCCTGGTGGTCAGGAGAGAGAATGCCGCTTTAACACATGAATTATAGACTTCTATACAACCAGAGGAGTCACCCCCTGGTGGTCAGGAGAGATAATGCAGCTTTAACACATGAAGTATAGACTTCTATACAACCAGAAGAGTCGCCCCTCTAGTGGTCACTAGTGAGAATGCAACTTTAAGAGACTTCAGCTTTGGATTAACTTGGTATGAACCTAAAAAAGACCATGATATGTCTCCTTTAAATGCCTCTATTGTATTTGGGTGGAGGCAGAATGCTCAGTGGAGAACATTTAAAAAAAGAAAGAACATTTAATCAAAACTATCGTAACTACGACGGCTATTTCCCTCAAACAGTCAAAGAATTTCCCCAAAATGATCCTCTGTTATTAATGATGAAAAGCATGAGCGTAGGAGGGACTAGTGTGCAAACTTTAGTTCATGTAAAAATGGGTAAAGTGCCTGAAACATGAAAGCTGACTCAAGCGGATGCACTCAGCCGGGAGACAGTGAGCAGATCGAGGGAGACGCACAGCGAATGGACCTGATTAGATAGGTGTGGAAGCGGACGGGCCCTCAATGTCAACAGTGCCGAGCATGCTGGGAAGGACGTGACCTCAAGAACTGGATGGGCTTTGGGAAGTGAACTGCACACGTGGATCAACAAGCAGAGACACTTAAAACATCAGCGTTTCATGTCTGCTCGTACGTGAACACACGCGCGCATTGTGAGAAAGCCATGTGATTTTTTCCCAGGAGCCATTGAGGAACACTGATTAATGATGGCTGACTCGTAGTGTATGTGTGAGATGATGTCATTCAGCCACACTGAGCCAAAATACATGTCGGTCATATCCATCAATTGTTCTTTTTTTCTGCTATCTACACACACACACACACACACACACACACACACACACCATGCATGTTGCCAGATCGGCCCTTCGGCGTGACATCACCTTTTTCCTCACCCAGGCCCCCGGGCCGAACACACACACACACACACACACACACTCACAATCAAACCGCTCACTCACCCACGCAAACGCAAGAACGAGGCATTTCTTCGTCAGAGCTAAAAGTTTGGAGAGAAAACATAATTAGCTCCAGAGAAAAAGACAAATAGAACAAGAGATTAAAAATCTGACATTAAAAGCGTTAAAAGATGATTAATTTCATGTTTAAGCTTTGAATTTCAGCACTGTACTTTATAAACACGTTGGTCGCCATATTATAATAATAATAATAACTTTACTTATACAGCACCTTTAAAAACAGAGTTTACAAAGTGCTTTGACAGACAAAGCAAAGCAAAAAACATAAATAAAATGAGGCGCTATATCAACAGGAAGCAAAATAAACTGATGAAGCTGTTCCAAAAATTCAAGTAATGAATAATGAAAAGTTCCATGTAATGGAAACAGTTAAAACCAAAACATACATGTGATTAAAGTGTGGAAAAATAAATCTTATGTGAAAAACTGAAATGTATATTTTACTGTGAGACATTTTTGTGCTACGAATCAGAGTCATTCAACGCCAACACATTCCCAAATATGACTTTTGGGAATATGTGGACTTTTTTTTAATACCAGGATGGAAACGGGCATTTTATTTTTAACACAAAACCATAATAAAACATAATTTAAGAGTAATTCCACATTGCCAACATGGCAGATTAAATATTATATATATATATATTTATATATATATGAACTGTCCTGTTAACTGTCTTAAATATCCAGACGTTTACAAAGAGCCTCTTTGTATCATATTTAAAAAACCCTCGCAAGAGGTTTGAAAGCTTACTAAAATATGAAATCCTATAATTTCAGAAGAGCACATTTCACGTTGTGGATGAGGAGTAACCGGCAAACGTCGACACCAATGCAGGTCCGGCCGGAGCTGGTGGAGCGTAAACCGAAGCTCTCTGATATACGACATAATATCACATAATGACACGGTCGGCTAATGACAGGCCCTCCAGCAGGCGGACGCTCTGCCAGCAACATCGTTAGCCGGGTAATGCTAACGTTTGCCTCTGACGTCAGATAGACACTTACACTTGCTGGTGTGTGTTTTTTTTGGGGGGGGTTTAGAAAAAGAAAGCCCTTCTCTTTAGTTGCCAAAAGAGAGACGTTCTCACCACGGTTTAAATTACGGTCGCGAGTAATGTCTTTTTTTCGGAAGCCGGAGTTTAACACAAATTTGTACAGTATTTGCGATACGGAGACAGGACCGTTGACCTCGTCGTCCTCTTCGTAGGTGGGCTACTTCGTCCACTTGTGGAACTTAATAAGATTCAGAACACGACAAAAATAATTGGAAATTTGCACTAAATGCATTTCTTTCTCTTTTCGCCTCTCGGCTCCATGTGCACTTCATTAAAGTCGTTCTTTGAAGTGTCAGTGACATCATGACTTGGCTGCCGTCGCCGTGGCCCTGTTTAGGCCTGACAGGTTCCCATGGAAACTCTGATGTCATTAAGAGGGGGTTGAGGTGAGTAGAGGTTTTTCTGCAGTTTTTTGGGGGTGAAACGTGACGTCTGTTGACACGCTGGGTGCCGGACTGGTTTCAACACCCGTCTGTCAACCTGGAGATCGACCTGCCGCTGGTTCTCAAGTCTCACTGTCGGCTTTCTCCCGGCAGAGATGTCAGAAGCCGAGCTGTCCTGGATTTACAGAGTCAGAGAGTTAAAGAGCTGGAAGAAACCGCACCAAACGACCGAAAATCCTTTCACAAGGAGCAAATACTGCTGCCAAGAAATCCATTTAAAACTGTGTGTGTGGTTTCCACCTTCAAACCAGCAAAAATAAAAGATGAAAATGAGGAAATATTCTCGCAGAGAGTCAGATGAGTGGATCGATACCGCTCTATTTCTAAATGCAGAGCTGCAGGAGGCGATGAGCATGAAGTCCAGTTATATTAAAATATAATATTTTGCTCTCAGGTCTGAAACTTTCTCTAGATTTTAGTTTTTTAAGAAAGTGCTGGACTGTATAAACGCCACAGCTGTCATGCCATCTACCTATCTGCTCTAGCCCTGTGTTCTGAGCATTTATGCTAAGCTAAGCTTCATATTTACCATCTCTCGTCAAGAGAGCCAATAATTGTCTTTCCTGAAATGTCGACTTCAATGCATTACAAAAGCTCAAAAGCAAAAGGGTCCAGTCTCCAATATTTTTGCAGGGAAAGTGATAATTAGATGCTGTAGATCCCTAAAAAAGGAGGCGCATCAGTTTAAGATTAATAATATGTAAATAGCTGTTTCTCACTACATCTTCATCCTTATTGTGCCTCGCATGAAACTGACCCAGAACAATTATTAAAATGTATAATTAATTATTAAAAATACTTAACTTCACTCAATCAAAGCCAAACTTCACACAGATACTCTTAACATATATAGCTATGTTATATATTAAATTCAAATATAGCAATTAAAGTTCCGATAAGAAAATACAACTTTTACTTTTCTGTGAAAATATATATATTTTCCTTTTCTGTGCACTATTATAAACCAATACACCAGTAACACATATATGCACGTATTATCTATGTTCCCAAAGGTTTTCTGTATATTATATCTTTTTAATTATTCAAATAGGCCTTGTGGTTGAGGAGATAATCAGGATTTAGTACGGGTATATAAACCATTTGGATTTTTGGAAAACAAGGCTTGATGCCATAAGGCTAAAATAAAGTTGCGATGATAAGTCTGGGTGTCAATTTTTTCGGATCGCCTTTGAAAAGTTGCCACCGGGAGATTGCTCGGAGAAGTTTGTGCAACCATTTGGTTGCATCCCTTTACCAGACAGCTTATTGTAGCACACTGGGAACCAAACATGAGGACCAAGTAGTACCGAAAACAAAGTGCAGCCTTGGAATAGAAGCATTCAGACGTTCCGTCACATCACCTCCATGGATCTAATCACATAATGAAAGAACAAGCCACGTCTAGAATGTTATGTATGTTGCATATCAGTAGCTGTATTGTTTCGCAGCCGGACTCATTTCCATGTCCAGCGATCAGTTCTGCATTCCTCTAGCAATGTTTGCATCTGTAAAGTGTGCACATGAGTTTAAAGGAAGCATATTAGACATATTTGTGTTGTTTACAGCGGCGGTGACGTAGGGGTGAACTCAGAGCCCTCTTGTTAATGTTTACGGTCTGTAACCAGCCGTCAGAGAGCGAGTGTGTGTGCGCGGGAGTTTTACCTGTCTTCTGGGGACACGCTCACATTGTGAGGACCGTACGTCCCCGTAATTTAAATCACAACATTTTAGGGTGACGACTGGTTCTAGGGTTAAATTAAGGTTGGGATTAGGGTAAATCTCCAAGAAATGAATGCAAGTCAATGTAATGTCCCCAAAAGTCATGAAAGCAAAACTGTGTGTGTTTTATGTGTGTCCCCTCACCCCCTTTAAGAGACGCTGTATTGGGGAATGTGGATAATGACGTGGAGGAAATTAGAGAGGACCATGGCAGAATGCGGTTGAGTTGGCATCGTTAGCTGCACAGTTGCACGATGTTCATACGAGCGGGCCTATAATTAGCAGCTTAATTATAAACAGCTAATTCCCTGATGACCCTCTATCAAACATAATTCACTTAAATGCAGAGGACTGAAGTCTCCTTTCATGTTGCCTCATGTGAACCAATGCCAAAGAAATGTGTTGAAATAAAACCGTTGGCAACACTGAGGAAGAAACGAAAAAAAGCTGAATAAAGAAAGAGACAGTTGTTCTTTCTTCTGGCAAAGAAAACAAAAAAATTGAATTTGAATACATTTACATCTGTCATTTCCATTATTCCAATAGCATGTAAATGTGAAAATGTTCTCTGCAAGTCAGTTCAATGACAACGCAAAATGCACACTGTCTGCACAAGAGAAGGTGTATCTTAAATAAAAAGACAATAGTTATGACCTTCCTCTCTTTAACTTGATAGTTTGTGATGATGCTGAATCATAAACCATCATCCCATTTTCCTCAGAATACAAAAAGGTGCATTTAATTGGTTTCGTCTTCACATGTTTGTCGTCTCATGAACCGTATCGTGCAGTCGTCATGTTTCTCGTAAAAAAGCCACGGCGAGGACGCGGTGTGAGAACGCTTCGCCACGCCAGATTGCGTCATCCATTTGTGTTTGTCTGATCTTGTTTTGACGCGTTGTGCAACATTTCGTGCACCTGAAGGCATCAAGAGATTCCGGCTTGAACTGATTAGATCTGACATCTTTCAGTTGTGTTTCCTTGTTGTCATGTTCGACCGCAGCCAGTGAAATGAAGTTTAACCCGAACGTGTCGAAGCCAATGAATAAATAAATAAAGCCAAACCGCCAAGTGCTTTTTACCATATATTTGATGTCACACCTTCACTTTCTATAAAACATGCAGAATGCATTGATATTCCGTGTCTCAACTACAGGTAATTATAGCTTTTTTTAACACATTTCTGCGTGGAACATAGCTAAGTGAGCTAGCTAGTCAGCTCGCAAGCTAAGCTAACGGCTATGTTGGTGACGTACATTGACGTACAAAACATAATTATACTACAACAAACTGAGACTTTCTTGACGGGCAAAATTATCTTTTTAAATTGACAAACACCATATCTGTAATTAAAGAGATAAAATAAATGTTCAACAAATGTCATGAGTTCACTGATGCTAACCGTTCCTCTTTGAATACTTTTCTAAAACTCATTTCCCAGCCTTCCACGTGTGACGTTAGTCTCTACTAACTCACCTGACATCTTAAGGTGGAAGGCTCACTTTTAAAGTAGCTTTAAGGAAACGGTGTCCGGTCCATATTGAATGAAGTCAATAAGTGGAAATAGCCTACAGTCTTCTTCTGTAGTCTTAAAGCCCGTTCCCCCCGATCGGTTGGGAGGTTATAGAATGCCATAAATGAGGAAACTATAGTGGCTTTCTTTACTTTTTGCAGATGTTTGGCTCCTGACAGCCGTGATATATTTTTGCCCATAAGTGTGCTGTATATCGCAAACCCCAAATGTCCCCCAGGCTCCTGCGTGACCTAATCCACACTTAACCACCTCACACAGTGGAAGACGTGCGTTTGCAAATGTCTCTCCAATGTCAACACATAGTTTTACTGGTTGAAGACCAGATGAGAATAAAAAAAAATAATGTGTGTGACCTTTCACACTGGTCGTTTACAACCCCAGGGCTGCACCGAGGGAGCCAGCGTCGGTATCAAAACAATGGAAACCAGGATTGTGGGAGGAGGTTCAGGGAGAGGGCCAGAGATCTATTGTTGTGATGACAACTGAAGTTATTTAATTTCATACCACTGTGGCTCAAGGAGGTCGTACCACGTTACTGACTCATTGTTACTGGAAAGCAGGGGTTCTCAAACTGGGGGCGGGTGGCGGGGAATTTCAGGGTGCCTGAAGCAAAATGAGGATTCATTTCATTTGACTGTATTCAAGCAAAATACGATCTTCAGAGCAACAATATAGCAGCAGACAAGTGGTTCCCCCTCAGGTAAGCACTGTTAGCTCGTCAGCACGTATTAAGTAGTTTGTACCGTTAGCATTATTAGCTATTAGCATGTTGAGAGCAATCGTAATGCTCCCAATCTCCTGTTATTTACCATTGATTCAATACATGGTATAAATATGGTAACGTCCATTCATCGGTTGCAATGGTGACTGGATTTAAGAAGTGGACGTCGTCATTGTGCCGTATATGTCTCTGGTGTCATCCTGTCAATCACTTGTCTGTTTGGTCTGTTTGACTCTAAATGACCATAATTTACTAAATGAACATCATGCTGTATTGAAGAAGACTTGAAACTAGAGATTGAGACATAAACTCATGTTTACAATGTTTACTGAGGGAATACATCAAGAGAAGTAGAGTCATTTATATAGACTTCTATACAACCAGAGGAGTCGCCCCCTGGTGGTCAGGAGAGAGAATGCAGCTTTAACACATGAAGCATATACTTCTATACAACCAGAGGAGTCACCCCCTGGTGGTCAGGAGAGAGAATGCAGCTTTAACACATGAAGCATAGACTTCTATACAACCAGAGGAGTCACCCCCTGGTGGTCAGGAGAGAGAATGCAGCTTTAACACATGAAGCATAGACTTCTATACAACCAGAGAAGTCACCCCTTGGTGGTCAGAAAGGAGAGAATGCAGGTTTACAACATGAAGCATATACTTCTATACAACCAGAGGAGTTCCCCCCTGGTGGACAGTAGAGAGAATTCAGTTTTACAACATGAAGCATATACTTCTATACAACCAGAGGAGTTCCCCCCTGGTGGACAGTAGAGAGAATGCAGTTTTACAACATGAAGCATATACTTCTATACAACCAAAGGATCCTACCAGTTGGACGTGCCTGGAAAACCTCTAATGGGAGGCGTCCAGGAGGCATCCTGACTAGATGCCCGAACCACCTCAGCTGACTCCTTTCGACACGAAGGAGCAGCGACTCGACTCCAAGCTCCCTCCTGATGTCCGAGCTCCTTACCCTATCTCTAAGGCTGAGCCCGGCCACCCTGCGGAGGAAGCTCATTTCGGCCGCTTGTATTCGAGATCTCGTTCTTTCGGTCACGACCCAGAGTTCGTGACCATAGGTGAGGGTTGGAACATAGACCGACCAGTAAATGGAGAGCTTCGCCTTCCGGCTCAGCTCCTCTTCACCAGGACGGACCGGTACAGCGCCTGTTTTATTGCTGCAGCCGCACCGATCCGTCTGTCGATCTCCCGCTCCACCTTACCCTCACTCGTGAACAAGACCCCGGAGAAGACCGAGGACACGCTGTAGGGATTATATCTCCCGGCTGGCCTTGGAACGCCTCGGGATCCCCCAGAATGAGCTGGAAAGTGTTGCGGGTGAGAGGGAAGCCTGGGTCGGCCTGCTGGACCTGCTGCCACCGCGACCCGACCCCGGATAAGCGGCTGATAATGGATGGATGGATGGACAACCAAAGGAGTCGCCCCCCGGTGGTCAGAAAGGAGAGAATACAGGTTTTAAGACAACATTGGCTTTTATCACTGTAATAACACCACAAACCACACAATGCCACACTGCTACAGCAGCACAATATTTGATGAACAAGACATCAAATACACATCTTATTCCCCTTTTTTAGGAGCATTGCAGCACGTTTGAAATGTAGCTATTGTTAGTTTATTATTCATGTCTTCAGTCTTGTTACAGTGAGTTAAAAGGATACGGCAGACTGCTCTTGTGACAGAAAAGTGACTCAGGTGCGAAAGCGACGATGACTCTCCGTTACGTCTGTGGTTCTAAATGGAGAATCGCTCAGTGCAGGTGTTCTCATTGGCACATTGTTCTGTTTCTGCCAGTAAATTACTACTATATTAAAGTGTCATTTAATTACAGATCATAAATTTCACCCGTCAACCAAAGCTACCTGCTGCTGAACTGGATCAGAGAATTACTGTCGGACCATATCAATGTATCCTCGTACAACAATATGATGTCTTTGTTTGTGCATTTAAAAGATGATGAAATACTTCGTTAGGTTGAGGCAACAAAGCTACTGGGAAAAGATGGTGGTTTGGGTTATAATAACTACGGCAGTGTGATGACATAACTACCTAAGTTACGTGACAAATTAATTAACGTGTGGAACGAACATTTTGACATTTCGGAACCCACAAATGGCGGATGAAGCCGATACCCGTGACCTCTGACCTCGACGTGGTCGGTTGCCGTCTGAGTCTCGTACCCCAGCAGACTCACATAAAACCCCCGGAGGGGTGTTGAGTAAGTGTGTGAGAGAAAGAGAGTCGGAGAGGTGGGGGCAATATGTTCTGGTAAATCACCTCCTCATCTCCCTGCTGCACACTCCGTAACACACACACACACACACACACACACACACACACACACACACACACACACACAGACATATACGCACAGACACACACACACAAACACACACACACACACACACGCACAAACACACACACGCAGACACAAACACGCACAGACACACACACACAGACACAAACACACACACACACAAACACACACAGACACACACGCACACACACACAGAGACAGACACACACACGCACAGACACACACACAAACAAACGCACACAAACACCAACAGACACACGGACAGACACACACGCACACAGACACAGACACACACACACACACACACACACACACTGTTGACAGTAAGTAGGAGGTTGGAATGTCTAAGTATTTGCATGAGTGTGTCTATTGCGCACACACACACACACACACACACACACACACACACACACACACACACACACATACACACACACTTGCTATCTGGTGTTGAATGTTTGCTCGGTCGGGGTCCGGTTACAAGGGGGAGGTGGTGGTCCTCAGCAGCCGAGAGCTCGACTGTGTGTGTGTGTGTGTGTGTGTGTCTGTGTGTGTGTTTGTCTCGTGCTGCGTTTAAGCACACTACAGTAGGATCTAATGGAAGATAATAGAATGTGTTGGAATGTGTTGGTGTACACCTGTTGTGTACAAGTACTAAAAAAACACTCTACAACATGTAATAATCATCATATAAGTACTGGCTAATTTTGAAATGCAAACAGTATGAGCCATGGATCAAACCACCGACCTTCTGGTCCAAGATGACCCGCTTAGCTGCAACCACCTCAACTTTAACCTTAAAGTTACTACGAGGAACTTTCATGTAGTGTTGGTTCTGTCGCCCCCTGTGGACTAAAGTGGTAGTGTCTCTGAGCACCAGGGTCCCTTTAGAAAACCTCTCATTCTACTGCAGCAGGTCTATAGAGGACCAGGACTACACTGAGGTCTATAGAGGACCAGGACTAGACTGAGGTCTATAGAGGACCAGGACTACACTGAGGTCTATAGAGGACCAGGACTAGACTGAGACTATAGAGGACCAGGACTAGACTGAGACTATAGAGGACCAGGACTACACTGAGGTCTATAGAGGTCCAGGACTAGACTGAGACTATAGAGGACCAGGACTACACTGAGGTCTATAGAGGACCAGGACTACACTGAGGTCTATAGAGGACCAGGACTAGACTGAGGTCTAAAGAGGTCCAGGACTAGACTGTGACTATAGAGGACCAGGACTACACTGAGGTCTATAGAGGACCAGGACTAGACTGAGACTATAGAGGACCAGGACTACACTGAGACTATAGAGGACCAGGACTACACTGAGGTCTATAGAGGACCAGGACTACACTGAGGTCTATAGAGGACCAGGACTAGACTGAGGTCTATAGAGGTCCAGGACTAGACTGTGACTATAGAGGACCAGGACTACACTGAGGTCTATAGAGGACCAGGACTACACTGAGGTCTATAGAGGACCAGGACTACACTGAGACTATAGAGGACCAGGACTACACTGAGGTCTATAGAGGACCAGGACTACACTGAGACTATAGAGGACCAGGACTACACTGAGGTCTATAGAGGACCAGGACTAGACTGAGGTCTATAGAGGACCAGGACTGCACTGAGGTCTATAGAGGACCAGGACTAGACTGAGGTCTATAGAGGACCAGGACTACACTGAGGCCTATAGAGGACCAGGACTACACTGAGGTCTATAGAGGACCAGGACTACACTGAGGTCTATAGAGGACCAGGACTAGACTGAGGTCTATAGAGGACCAGGACTACACTGAGGTCTATAGAGGACCAGGACTACACTGAGGTCTATAGAGGACCAGGACTAGACACAGTTCCTCGTAGTAACTTTAAGTTTACAAGTAGAAGTATTAAATATCAATACATTCTATGTGGAATATAAATGTATCTACTTGTGTCTGTTTGCTACACGTTGAGCTTCTATTTGTCTTCAACACTTTACTCGTGTTCTCTTTCTTGTTAAAATCTTAATCCTGTTATGAATTACCTCCATTGACACTAATCAGGTTATGATCCCGTGTTTAGTCGTGTATTTCTTTTTCCCAATAATGGGAAAAGAACGGGACGAGAGAAACACTGCAGCAGGGAAAGGAGAGGAGGAGAGGAGGAGAGGAGGAGGTGGAGAGAGAGACGAGGAGTTCTCCTTCACACAGTTTACACAACGCATGGCTCTAAAAGCCCCGCCTCCTTCCTCCTCCTCCTTCCTCCTCATCCTCCTCTTCCTCCTCCTCACATTTACTACTCTTTCCATGTTGTTTCTTCACTCCCACCTCCTCCCTTTCTCTCCTCCCTCCTCCGGGCCAGAAGAGAGAGAGAGAGAGAGAAAGAGAGAGAGAGAGAGAGAGGAGTGATCGACCTGAGAGTTTAAACAAACCAGAGAGCGCCGGCAGCACAGAGCTCACACACACTCTCACACTCCGCTCACACACACTCTCACACTCCGCTCACACACACTCATACAGCTGTTCGGCGCTTGAGGGAAACTCTGCAGAGCGAAGGAGGTGAGTGAAGATTACCTCACCGCTGGGTTTTTATGGCAGTTCTGAAGCTTAGCTGGCTGGAAAAAAGATGCTCGCTTTCTCCTTCAATTGTTCATTTCAGCACAAATGAAAATGTTGCACTGTAGCCGCTTCTCTTTCTTTCATTTCATTTTGTGTGTGTGGGATCTTTAAAAGAGTTTGACAGCCGTTCGGTCTTTTCATTTTTGTTCTTTCAGAAAAGAGTGAGACATCTGGACCTGACGAGCTAATTGACAGCTGGAGCTGAAGGATTAGGGATAAAACAGACCCGACCTTTCACCTCCCCGACCCGCTTTCGGAGGAGGATCTCCCTCTCGGACGCCGGAGGTCGTCTGGAGAAGGATGGAAGCCCCGACCCTGGCTGAGATGGGAGAGCCGTGTCACCCGGAGGGCGAGACGGTGTGCGCGGCGCTGGCCCGCTACGAGAACACCCTGCGGGACGCCATCAGGGAGATCCACGTGGACGTCAGCGCCTTCAAGCTGGGCATGGAGCGCCGGCTGGAGGAGACGGCGGGCCCGGACGGGCCCCTCGGACGAGCCGTGGCTCAGCTGCAGCAGGAGAACCGGCAGCTCCGGGGTCAGCTGGAGGCGCTCACCCTGCAGGTGGAGCTCCTGAGCGGGATGGCGAGCGACCGGAGCGCCTTCAACAACAACAACAGCAGCAGCAGCCACCACGGCGGTCAGAATCACAAGAATCACCTCAGCGACATTCAGGAGATAAGAGAGGTGATCTACGGTAAAGGTGAGGCTCACACTCAGAGCCAGGCTCTCCTCCACATGCAGTCCTGCAGCCTGGGGGGTCAGGTCCAGTCCTGCAGCCTGGGGGGTCAGGTCCAGTCCTGCAGCCTGGGGGGTCAGGTCCAGTCCTGCAGCCTGGGGGGTCAGGTCCAGTCCTGCAGCCTGGGGGGTCAGGTCCAGTCCTACGGCGGCCTCGGGACCCAGTCCGGTCCGGCGTCCCCGCCCGTCTCCTTCTCATCCTCCCCGAGCTCCAGCAGTCCTCCCGTGGGCTCCAGAGTCTCCTCCGTGGTGACGGGCAGCAGCCCCTCCGCTCGCTTCTCCAGCCGAGCCACATTCGCCGTGTCCAGCAAGACTAACGTGAGTAGCCCACTGCATGCTGGGAGAGGAGAGACGGTGGAGGTTTTCATTAGAGGTCCCTATACAGCGGTGCTATTGGTCTGATGTAGTCAGGTGAAGCCGATGCGGAAGTGTCTTAAACTTGCATTCTCTCTCCTGAACATCACCTCCTCTGGTTGTATAGAAGTATATGCTTCAAGTGTTAAAGCTGCATTGTCTCTACTGACCACTAGGTGGCAACTCCTCTGGTTGTATAGAAGTATATGCTTCAAGTGTTAAAGCTGCATTGTCTCTACTGACCACTAGGTGGCAACTCCTCTGGTTGTAAAGAAGTCTATGCTTCATGTGTTAAAGCTGCATTCTCTCTACTGACCACCAGGTGGCAACTCCTCTGGTTGTATAGAAGTATATATAAATGACTCATTCCCAATTCTTCCCAATTCCAATCTCTAGTTTCAAGTCTTCTTCAATACAGCATGATGTTCATTTAGTAAATTATGGTCATTTAGAGTCAAACAGACCATAAAGCAGGGGACGCTTTAGGGGCGGGGCTACAAGGTGATTGACAGGTCTCTACAGAGACGTATCCGGCGTCTTACATCACACCTTCTCAGTCCTAATATGGTATCTTCCATTCATCGGAGCTAACATTAGCAGAATATGTTAGCACATCATTAAGTAGCGTTAGCACATCTATGCTACGCTAGCTGCTGATTGTATACTGAATGTATTTTTAGCCAACAATTTCAACCAATATTTTTTTTATTTTAGCTTATTACTCTCAATTATTTAAACTTTTAGCTCGAGGTACAAGTACCCCTGGTTTAAAATCCGCTGTTTCACAAGAACTGTCGACATCTCAAGTCTCAAGGACGCTCATCCAATTTGTAGCCCGTGTCCTCCTGGGACGCACAAGTACCGACCTGCCACTTAACTCTGTAGCAGTGATGGAAATGTAATATACAATAGCAGGAGAGGTGGGCCGATCCCGTGAATTACGAGGTCATTTTCCTTGTTGGGAAACTACAGGGCCGCTGCGGTGAAGAGCCCTGAGTTTGGCGTTTGACTGAAGCGCCGCTGCGTTGCGGCCGCGTGGTTTGTTGTCATACGAGTCGCTCGGCTGTGTCACTGCGGTCGCACAATAGCCGCCGGCCAGGAGGCTTTTAAGGATTTATGAAGAGCGGTAACACGAGTCCGCCGGGCTCCTGGGAGGTGAGGTCAGTGCGGTCTCGTGGCTTTTCAGTGCCGAGTCAAATATGTGAAGTCAGCATTGTGAAATGTGGGCCGCGGGTAGTCGTTAGCGCTGTCATCCTCCTGTCCAGCTTTTGAGGAAACATTGAGCTTCACGTCAACGATTACAGGGTTCCGCTTTGAAAAGATTTCCAGCCGCCGTTCTTGTGAAACCTTTTATAAACTTTACTGAATAGATATATTTAAAAAAGAAGCTTCTTTTTCTGGGTTGCGTCACAGTTGGATGTATTTTCGTGTGTGTCTGGGTTACATTATGTTGAATGAGTGCATCAGATGGTGACCAGATGGCCCGTGTCTGTGTTTCAGGACTCGTTTATTATCCCTGTAATGATTCCCTGTCACCTCGGGATGCTGCTCGACCTTGTACAGTAGCTCCTTCAGCTCGACTCTGATGACACCAAAAAGAGAATCTGCTGACCTCTATATACTCCGTGGTCCCCGCATCACTACATACAGCAGATGATGAGCGTGCAGTTTCTTTCTGTCCCGTCCTCAGGTGACTGAATATACATGCAGTGTTGCTGTGTTTGTAAGCATTCAGGGACCGCAGGAATTGTGATATTGGCAAGAAGGAAGGAAAGAAAGTCCTTTAGCAGCCTTGCATTGTTTATTGTTGTTCAAAACAAGAGCTTTTAAGCCCAAAAGAGGCCAAACACACTGTTTCCATCACAATATGTCTTCTTGAGTTGACAAGCAATGTAATGGAGACACCAACTGTGTTTTTGTTTGTACAAACATATACCCATGTCCTTCCTAATGTTTAAAAGTAGGTTTGTTTCTCCTTCCGACAAGAAACTGTTGGCCGTTGGTTTGTGTATAACTACTATGTGTTGCAAATTGCTGTAAAAAACAAGACGCATATCCTGAATGCGCTGTATACGTGTCCAAAGAATGCTCTTAAAACCTGAATATTATCAGAATGTCACACGTCGTAATCGGAAAACGCGCCATTCGAAAAAAGTTGGAACATCCAAACAGAATATTCTGTTTACATGACGCGTATTAAACTTTTACTTCTATACAACCAGAGGAGTCGCTCCCTGGTAGTCAGTAGAGAGAATGCAGCTTTAACACATGAAGCATATACTTCTATACAACCAGAGGAGTCACCCCTGGTGGTCAGGAGAGAATGGAGCTTTAACACATGAAGCATATACTTCTATACAACCAGAGGAGTCACCCCTGGTGGTCAGGAGAGAATGGAGCTTTAACACATGAAGCATATACTTCTATACAACCAGAGGAGTCACCCCTGGTGGTCAGGAGAGAATGGAGCTTTAACACATGAAGCATATACTTCTATACAACCAGAGGAGTCACCCCTGGTGGTCAGGAGAGAATGGAGCTTTAACACATGAAGCGTCAGCTTCACTCTTTAGAACCGTAGCATGGGCATATAATAGTCAGTGTTACCTTAATTCCCGGCAAACCTTTTCTTGCTTTGCGAGGACTAATAGTCTGATATCAGCCAGTATGTCAGCCTGGAGGGTTTTCTACCAGATCAATCAACAGCGGTTATATTTATTACCAAAAGTAAACGGTAAAACCACAGACATGAAATCACATGTCAAACTGTTTTGCTTGACAAGTACCTCAAAGCCACAGTGGTGAACTTGAACGGCAGGAAACAATGGTCTTTATTTCCAGGGTTAGGGTTAGGGTTAGGGGGTTAGGGTTCCATTAGTCCAGTATTGAGATTGTCTTTTTTAATATATGTATTTTTAGAATATGTATTCTGTATTCTCTCGTTCACATTGTGATATTTCACATTTTTGCAACCAGTTTTAAATATATTGAGGTCCTGATTTTCCAAAAGGGTTCGTGCTGCAACAACAGCAGAGTGTTCAATATCAAAAGGTCTTGCACAATATGTTCACATGCACACATTCAGGTACAGATCAGTCTCACAAAATAGTTTCACAATCACATGCATGCACACGCACACATTATGCAAATGATCTGTGCGCCATGCATCTTTAATTACCAAACTATGTGGCGGATACAACGGAGGAATGTTATCTTCTGTGAAATCATGTGGTCAGAGCTAAGCGACACAAGGGCACCTTTGTTTCCGTGTGTGTCTGCGGTGGGAGATCCCCCGCTGTCAGCCACACACACCGCTGCACAGACACACACATCGGATCAAACGCCAGAAAACACGGGGAGATGTAGGCGCACAAAGGTCCACTGTTTGTTGCTTCTCTGCTCACGTCGCGGTAATTAGCTTCTTCGTTTTTTTGGGGGGGGATTTTGACGCGCTGCCGTTGGAATCATAATTAAAAGCTTGTTCTTCCGGCCACTTCCTCACCGGTCTGTGCAGCACAGCAGGTTGTGCGATGGTCACGTCACGCATCTGGCGGTTGTCGAACATGGACACAACTGACTCTCAGGACGAAAAGTTAAATGCCAATGGAGAGTCAATTCGGATTCTTTTACGAGGTGAACACGCACGTTAAACTTATCCACGTTACTATGCAACGGTCAGAGCCGATGACGTAGGTTTTAAAGAGAGACTGAGACCACTTATGGTGGGGGGGAAGGGGAAGCAGGTCGGTCCCATCGAACAAACGGGACTTTCAACCACGAGACAGGTGTTCAACACCGTGTGTGCCAAAGAGTTGATGTCGTTTTGTTGCCTAAAGCTTACGTTTGTGGTGTTTTTCCTAAACCTAACTCAACGGTTTGGTTGCCTAAACCTAACTCAACGGTTTGGTGGCCTAAACCTAACTTAACTGTTTTGTAGCCTAAACGTAACTTAGCAGTTTTGTTGCCTAAACCTAACTTAACGGTTTTGTAGCCTAAACGTAACTTAACGGTTTTGTGGCCTAAACCTAACTTAACTGTTTTGTAGCCTAAACCAAACTTAACGGTTTTGTGGTCTAAACCTAACTTAACGGTTTTGTGGTCTAAACCTAATTTAACGGTTTTGTGGCTTAAACCTAACTTAACATTTTTGTGACCTAAACCTAACTTAATGGTGTTGTGGCCTAAACCTAACTTAGCGGTTTTGTTGCCTAAACCTAACTTAACAGTTTTGTTGTCTAAACCTAACTTAACAGTTTTGTTGTCTAAACCTAACTTAGCGGTTGTGTTGCCTAAACCTAACTTAACGTTTTTGTTGCATAAACTTAACTTAACAGTTTTGTGGCCTAAACCTAACTTAACAGTTTTGTTGCCTAAGCCTAACTTAACGTTTTTTGGCCTAAAACCTAATTTAACGGTTTTGTAGCCTAAACCAAACTTAACGGTTTTGTGGTCTAAACCTAACTTAACTGTTTTGTGGTCTAAACCTAACTTAACTGTTTTGTAGCCTAAACCAAACTTAACGGTTTTGTGGTCTAAACCTAACTTAACTGTTTTGTGGTCTAAACCTAATTTAACGGTTTTGTAGCCTAAACCTAACTTAACTGTTTTGTGGCTTAAACCTAACTTAACATTTTTGTTGCATAAACTTAACTTAACAGTTTTGTGGCCTAAACCTAATTTAACAGTTTTGTGGTCTAAACCTAATTTAACGGTTTTGTGGTCTAAACCTAACTTAACTGTTTTGTGGTCTAAACCTAATTTAACGGTTTTGTGGTCTAAACCTAACTTAACTGTTTTGTGGTCTAAACCTAATTTAACGGTTTTGTGGTCTAAACCTAACTTAACTGTTTTGTGGCTTAAACCTAACTTAACATTTTTGTGACCTAAACCTAACTTAATGGTGTTGTGGCCTAAACCTAACTTAACAGTTTTGTTGCCTAAACCTAACTTAACAGTTTTGTTGCCTAAACCTAACTGAACAGTTGTGTTGCCTAAACCTAACTTAACGTTTTTGTTGCATAAACTTAACTTAACAGTTTTGTGGCCTAAACCTAACTTAACAGTTTTGTTGCCTAAACCTAACTTAACAGTTTTGTTGCCTAACCTAACTTAACGTTTTTTGGCCTAAAACCTAATTTAACAGTTTTGTTGCCTAAACCCTAACTTTGCTTTTGAAACATAATGTCGTCCCTAAAAAGAAGTTCTGAGGGACACAAAAAACAACCTGACAATTTGTGTCTCTCTACACAAAACCAATATATTACTTGTATAATTATTTCCTGACTATTTCACAATCCGCTGTGAGACTCAAACGATCGACATGACGCACCGCCGGTTAATGGCTCCTCTCAAGGTAAAGCTGCCCGCTCTCCAGCTGTTACTGTGCACCTGCACGTGACATGCCAAGCTGTTTCAACAGGACACACACCTGCACACACACACACACACATACCTGCGCGAACACACATACACACACACACACACACACCTGCAGCACGTCAGCATGACCTTGTTAGCATCTGGATGAATTACGAGTACTTTCTCTTGGGATCCAATGAAAAACTTTGTGCTCGTTAAGTTGTGTAAAGGTGTGTTAAGTTGTGTAAAGGTGTGTTAAGTTGTGTAAAGGTGTGTCGGTTTATTCCGCTCACTTGGCTTTTATTGACAAAAACATTCACGATATTTGGGAAATGTTGTCATGTTTCGCCGCCTCTGATCCACGTTTCTGATTCAGCACATCGGAATTCGCATAAAAAATACTTGAATTGAAACCCAGCTGTGTGTTTAATGGTGTGTGTGTGTGTGTGTGTGTGTGTGTGTGTGTGTGTGTGTGTGTGTGTGTGTGTGTGTGTGTGTGTGTGTGTGTGTGTGTGTGTGTGTGTCCCATCTGGAAGGTTTTTGAGGTCTGCAAAGAGGCAGCTGGTGGCTCTTTTCTATCCTCTAATGGTTCTGGGCAACAGGAATTAGTCAAGATTAGGATTAGGACAAAGACCTAAACCTCCTCAACAATGTCTCCTCTTCCTCACACACTTTGCCACACACACACACACACACACACACACACACACACACACACACACATTCACGTCAGCAGACAACGCGGTGTTGCCAATTACAGTGGCCAAGGCGGCCGCCTCCATGGGTTCTCGTGCTCCATTGGGAATACATTGAGTGAAGGATTCCGGCATCAACCCTCCGGTCTGACTCACTCCTCCCGTCCTCTCCGCCGCTCGTCTCACCTCAACAAACCTTTGAGGTTTAGAAAGTCTGACCTTAATGATAGAAAATAGTCATTTCAACATGATTATTGTCACTCTGGTTATACGAGTGCGAGTAAGAAAGAAAGAGAAATAAATGGTTGATTTTAAAAGACAGTAAAATATAATAAAATAAATAAAATAACATCAAAGAAGAAGAAAAACAACAACTAAAGGTCCACTTATTAGTTTTCTCCCATGACTTTCAACAACATCTCACCGTCTTCATCAGCAGAGTAATTCCTTTGGTCATGTGACAACACGGTGGCCATCTTGTGGTGAGGTATCTCGTGGTTGAAAGCTCCGGAAGAAGCAAGTAAGAGGATCTCGTGGTTTTGTACCACACAGTCTTTACCACACAGAAAGGGGCGGGGCTTAGCCTTTCTATAAAAAACTGAGATGTTGGCGTTTACCGATGCCATCGAGGTGCATTGTGGGAAATGTAGGCTCCAGTTTTTTTGGAGCTTGGCGCTCTGAAGAGTCGGGATATCTCCTCTTCCGCCGCTTCAATTTTCACCGTTCTCGTTCCGAGTTGCATTGTGGGAAATGTAGGCTCCAGTGTTTTGTGAGTCCTTTAATCTTTTGAAAATATAATGCTGGAGTGCAACTTTAATTAAGATTTATGTTTGTGGGAAACAGTTTTACACCAATAATGCCAATGTTTGTTTTTCAGGCCAAACTAAAACTAATTAATAGTTTTATGGACTAATACGTTAGACGACAAATGTAGTCTCAGTTACGAGCTTTACCGTATCTGAGGTTATGACTGTAACATTTCTTCCTCTTTATCGTTATATTTCTCTATTTCTATATCTCTGGCACACGTCTCTAACAAATACCTTTCCGGACCGCTCCTGTACCGCTACCGCCGAGAATACCACATTCCTCTTCCTCCGCATGTTTGTGTCCATCAGCAGATGAACGGATCAGATTAGACGGTTACTCACGATTCCCTATCGACCCGGAGACTGGGTGCGCTTGATTTATGGCTCCGCGCAGCACTTGCTTGCATCACAAGTTGCGTAAGAGGTGAAAAAGTTGAGTTCTGGAGCAGTCGTGGGAGTGTTTTCTGGTACTGGGGCTCAAAGTGCAGGCTGTAGAGGCGTCGCACCAGCTTCCTCTGAAAGGTGTCGCACGCGGCGGTTGCGGTTGGACATCGGCGACTCGTTACCGCGCACGTGGTCTGAGGTTTTCCTGCTGTCGTCAGTGCGGTGCCACCGAGCAGACGCTTTAGTCGTGGTGGCCGGCGTTGAAGAAGCAGAGCAGGAAGCGACGGGATTTATAGGAAATGTGGTTTTAATTTTGAGAAACATCTGTACTCATAACGCCGCGTCTGCCAGACAGAAGCTCCACATTGTCTCCACCCGTGTCTCATTTCTTAAAGCAATTGTACAAAACTATGAAAACCTATGAGTCCTTTCACAATAAAGCTGCTACGAGACGCTCTGATTTAGATCAGAAAGAAGATGAAATACTTAGTTATGTTTAATAAAGATGATGAAATACTTAATTATGTTTAATAAAGAAGATTAAATACTTAGTTGGGTTTAATAAAGATGATGAAATACTTAGTTATGTTCAATAAAGATGGTTAAATACTAAGTTATGTTCAATAAAGACGATGAAATACTTAGTTATGTTCAATAAAGACGATGAAATACTTAATTATGTTTAATAAAGATGGTGAAATACTTAGTTGGGTTTAATAAAAATGATGAAATATTTAGTTATGTTCAATAAAGATGGTTAAATACTAAGTTAGGTTCAATAAAGATGATCAAATACGTAGTTATGTTTAATAAAGATGATGAAATACTTAGTTAGATTTAATAAAGATGATGAAATACTTAGTTAGGTTTAGGAAAATATTGTTTTTTTGGTTAAATTACCTACGGAAGAGGAATTACTTAATATCTGACATTAAGTGATAGGTTCTCGTTCCACACGGGACCCGAACAGCCGTCTCCTGGTGTTAAAGAACTGTTTTCTTTACCCGTCCACCTCCACTCCCGCCCGCCCTGTATGTTTTTTTTATTGGGAGTTTTTATACCGTCTACTTCGTGATTACGTGGATTACACTGCACTTGATTTCGTGGGATACCTACAAATTACAGCACATTACTTTTCGTAAGTATAGCTACGAACGCTGTACGAGAACCGCCCGTGTGAGTCGCTACAAATTCCAACAAGTTGTACTTTGCCTCCCTCCGTTCCCTCCCGTTACCCATTATCTCCATCTCCCACCGACGTTACCCAACCTCACCCCGATGCTATCTGCTTCTGCTCACACACTCTGCAGCAGCTCAGCCCTGCAGCGTTCAGTCTGGGAACAGTGTGATGGATAGATTGTGTGTTCGGGGCTCTAAACTCTGCAGATCCCAAGTCCAAACTGAATTGCACTGTGATTACTGGCTGCTGCTGCTGCACACGTTTACCTTCACAGAGCTTCCTTTGGCTTCAACAGGGTTCTTACGGTCATGAAAAACCTGAAAAATTCATGGAATTGTTTAAATGGTTATTTCCAGGTCTGGAAAAGTCCTTGAAAAAAATAAAATCCCAAAGGTTTTGGAAAAGTCATGTAAATGTGTTATATTCATGTGTTCTTCATGTGGGTCTTTTAAAAGAAAGACTCAAAATATAAGCAGGCATACATACAGGTATCTATATAAATGTTTATTATTTTAATCAAACTATTGTCTCATTCATTTGAGTCATTTAAGGTTTACTGTATGCTTTGTATTCTCATTGTTAGTTTAAATACTACATTTACTCACTTTTTACTGTTTACACCCAGATTTCACTAAATGTTTGTCATGGAAAAGTCATGGAAATTTGGTTAAATCATGGAAATGTGGTTAAAAACCATGATATTTTGGTTTAAAGTCATGGAAAAGTCATGGAAGTCCATTGGTCAAAATGTGTATGAACCCTGTTTAAGTTAGAGGAGATTTCTCGTGAAATAGTGACACATTTCAATCAAGTTTTGCGTAAGCGGATACGAGTCGGACATTTTTGTTGCGTCGTAAACGAAAACTCCTCGGATCCTTTTTAATGGTGGACACACAAATTAAATTTATGCTAAGGTTAGAGCAAGTAACGTAGGATTACATATCTAGAAAGAAGTGGACGGGTCCAACAAACACTGCGTGTCCCAAAGTGTTGTTGTGGTTTTGTTTCCGAGACCCGAACGTTCATTTTTTTGTAGCGTAACTTCGTCCCGATAAAGAACACAATGCACTATAATTTGTACGTTTCTCCCGTAATCGTGGGCCAGGACAGGTGAAGTAGTTAAAAGGAGCGACCGTCTGCATACAGAGAAGATCAGGGTGAATGGGTGGCTAAAAAAAACAGGACTTTCACCCAGGAGACTGCTGTTATTGTCCTGTGTGAAAATCAAAGTTGATTTATTTGCGACACGACCGTATTTTGAGGTTATTTTAAACTTAATCAGGTTATTTTGTTGCCTAAACACTGAAGGAGCTGAACTGTTTTATTGATACGTAGAATCTCGAGGCCTAATATGCACAAAAGTATAGAAGTAACCCCAGCACATAACTGTAGAGAACACATTTAGGCCAGTATCAAGAAATAAACGTTAGCTGCAGTAAGCCAACCAGCTACATTTCTTTTTTTTCCTTGTTTATTCAAGGTTAACCCTTTATCTGTAGCTTTTGGCACCAGCTTTCATCCAAACTCTTAAGTAAATGCATGAACATTAAATATTAGTTAAATCAGCAAAGCATTGCAGATCAATACATGTGATTGGATGTTCCTGATCAGCTAATGAGAGCAGCATGTGATATCAATCAGCTAACTCGAGCGCGACTTTAATGTTCTGCTTGAGCTAACGTTCTGCTCCAGTCGCACCATCAGGAATGTGTGGTGCAAGAAAGACAAACACTGATGAAGTTGTGTAATGAGCAGCTTTTGATGGAACACATCCAATCAATTATATCCTGCAGAAAGGTTGTAATGCTTTACTGAAGCATAGGGAGTCATTTAACTGCCTCATATGACTATGGCAAATTATAATGAAGTTTGCTGTGTTTCATGAATTTTTTTAAGTAACTTTATGTCTTTAAAGTTACTACGAGGAACTGTGTTGTGTTGATTCTGGCGACCCCGGTGGACTAAAGTGGTAGTGTCTCTGAGCACCAGGGTCCCTTTAGAAAACCTCTCATTTTTAGACTGAGGTTTATAGAGGACCAGGACTACACTGAGGTATATAGGACCAGGACTAGACTGAGGTATAGAGGACCAGGACTACACTGAGGCCTATAGAGGACCAGGACTAGACTGAGGTCTATAGAGGACCAGGACTAGACTGAGACTATACAGGACCAGAACTAGACTGAGACTATAGAGGACCAGGACTAGACTGAGGTCTATATCAGACCAGGACTACACTGAGGTCTATAGAGGACCAGGACTACACTGAGGTCTATATCAGACCAGGACTACACTGAGGTCTATAGAGGACCAGGACTAGACTGTGACTATAGAGGACCAGGACTACACTGAGGTCTATAGAGGATCAGGACTAGACTGTGACTATAGAGGACCAGGACTAGACTGAGACTATAGAGGACCAGGACTACACTGAGGTCTATAGAGGACCAGGACTAGACTGAGGTCTATAGAGGATCAGGACTAGACTGTGACTATAGAGGACCAGGACTACACTGAGGTCTATAGAGGACCAGGACTAGACTGAGACTATAGAGGACCAGGACTACACTGAGGTCTATAGAGGATCAGGACTAGACTGTGACTATAGAGGACCAGGACTACACTGAGGTCTATAGAGGACCAGGACTAGACTGAGACTATAGAGGACCAGGACTACACTGAGGTCTATAGAGGACCAGGACTAGACTGAGGTCTATAGAGGATCAGGACTAGACTGTGACTATAGAGGACCAGGACTACACTGAGGTCAATAGAGGACCAGGACTGCACTGTGACTGGTTCAGGACCAGCTAAAAGTCCCTCACGGTAACTTGAACCTTTACCAAATACCTTACTGAGTGAGAGGAGAGAGCATAAGGTGTCGTGTTGTTTATCTCCATGACAAAGACTCTTGACATTTACACCCGTCTGTGGAGGCTCTCCAGGCCGAGCCGGCTCTGATAGTGTTGACGCACACCCTCTGGTCTCTGTGTGTACTCTAGCAGCACCCATCCATCCATCGTGCACCCGTCTCTCTCTGCGGCCCCTTCCTCGCCCTTTCTACCCCTCCCCCAATATCTCCTCCTCAGAGCCCGGCTACTTTTAAGACTGGATTCCTGGCACCAAACCCACTATGTGTCTATTAATACAGCCTTACGCTCCAAATATTTACTAAAATGGTAAATATATGAACTGGCTTTTGAATCAGAAAGATGATAGTTATGTTTAATAAAGATGATAAAATACTTAGTTATGTTAAAAACTAAATAAATATTTAACCTTTTGAAAACCAACCTATTTTTAGGAAACTACCCAAACTAAAAAAGAGTGTATCTCTGCAACCACTAGGGCTATTTCAATAATTTTGGTGTTATAATAAAAGAGTATAATGTGAGTTGTGTGTTCAGATGTGTAAATATAAGCATACATTGTTACTGGTTATGAGTAAATAAAGATGACACACAACACATAAATTAAAGTTTCAAGTTCGCCTAGAAAAAAAATCACTTTCAGGATGATTATTTCTTTGAAATGATGCCGCTGTAAGGTCCAACTCTAACCCAAATCATAACTCAATATGTGAACATTCTCTAACCCAAATCATAGCTCAATATGTGAACATTCTCTAACCCAAATCATAACACAATATGTGAACATTCTCTCTGCAAAGGTTGACTTTGATAAAGTGAAGCAGAACAAAGTCAGAGAGGGTTTAGAACAGAGAACATTCAGATGAGGACTCCAAAATGGGCATTTGGGCACATTTTGGCATGTACCAAACCATATATTTCACTTGTATATTACTTATGGTGTTCAATACATCCAAATACAGCATGTTTCTTCTTTTTTATGATTTTTTATTTTTTTTATTCAAAACAACCTATATTTTCCCGTAAAAAAAGAACAAGCACACACATTTACTGAATGAAAAACACACTAAAAAAACAAAGTGTAAAATTATGATTATGATATTTTAGTCGGTGTTTTAAATGGCTGACTGATTCTTGTAGCCCATGCTCTGTTGTTTAATTTAAAGTGCAACATCAATATATTTGCTCGTGATTTATACAGTTTTTATAGCAATATCTGCCAAAATTGGTTCCACGGTTTTTGAAGTACACTATTGTTATCAATTTGCACGAGTAATTTGGCAATGCAAACCATTTGAAAGTGCATCTTCTGATTTATATTATATATATATATATATATATATATATATATATATATATATATATGGTATAGAAGAAAATAAACTGACAGCAGGCACAGCTGAAGTATGTGTGTGTGTGTGTGTGTGTGTGTGTGTGCGTACACATGCTGGGGGTTTACTGGAGGTATGCGGCCGCTCCCCGGCTACCCCTGGCTCTCTTAATGACTTCCAGACAATAGGCCGTGTTCCCGTCATCGTCTCCGTGGAAACAGGTTAATAACTGACTGGTGGGAGCTCGATGGAACCAGTAAGCCTTACTGGAAGTCGACTTTAGCGGCTGCCTCTTGGGAATACTTTACAATGTCATTTAGCTGCAGTGTTTTTTTGGGAATAATGCCCAGAAGGCACTTTAAGGAACATTTTAAAGAGGTTGGGTAACACGGTTCTCTGCGGGTCACGGGTGAGAGACTCGGGAGTTTCGGGAGTTTCGTCAGACATTAAGTGTCCCGCCGCGGGAGGGTGACCCACGTGTAACCGCTGCTTTGAGCATTTTGGGGGGGGGGTTCACCTGAAGTAAGAACGTGACCTCGAGTTAATTTATCTACCTGTCAATCAGCAAGAGGAGGGAAAGTCCAGAAGTGAACTCTCCAGAGGTCTGGACACTGACGGAGATGTTTCCACCACGAGAAGGAACTTTATGAGGAGCCCTGCGGGGAAATGGCATAAACTGAGTAATACATAACAGTATAGAAAAATAGGGTTCGTACATAAATAAGACTCAGCTGGCAAGTTCAACATTACAACATGGCGCGTGGAAATATTAGAACCAGGATGTGAAGAAAAAGAGAGAAAATGCATAAGATTCTGCTATAAAGGTACTATATTTATATATATATATACATAAATATATATCTATGTATATATATATATATAAATATTAATATCTATATTTCTATATATATACATACATATATGTATGTATATATTTATATATACTGTATAAATATTGATGAACATATATTTATATATATAAATATATATTTATATAAATATATATTTATATATACATACATAGATATATATTGATGTATATGTTTATATATATATAAATATATATTTATGTATATATATATATAAAGGTATATACTCATATTTATTTTATAAATATAAATGTATATACATATAAACATATAAACATAAATATATGAACATATATATAAATATATGTATTTATATATATATTATTTATTTCATAAATATAAAGGTATATATATACATGTATATACCTTTATATTTATAAAATAAATATTTATATATATATTTAAGTAAATTAATCAATAAAATAAACATCGTGAGCTGAACTGAAATCAGTCGTCCACATTTCCAACGCCCTCGAAGAGGAAACTTCTCCCAAAGCTCTCGGGTGTCCAGCTCTCAGATACCTTGTGGTTCCACCTCCCTGTTGTCAGAACCAACCTGGAGAACACAAACACATCAGGAAGTCATTGCATGGACTCTTTCCCGTATCTGATGTCAGATATACGAACATCAATCGTGGACCGAAGCACACAAATCACCTGTCCAGCGTCGGCTTCTCCTTAGAGATGGGAGTGAAGCAAGAGGTGATACAGACTGTGTTATGACCTCTGACCTCCCAGAGGTCAGCATCCCTCCTCCTCTTCCTCACTGCTGGGAACAAGAGGAGGACGGAGGACAGGGAGAGTCTCTCTATTGCTGCCATATGTTGGAGCGAGACGTTGAAAAAACAGAATCACACATAAAAGTGAGAGGAGTTGAGCAACAACACAAATCCAAATAGACTTTATTTGAGTTTTTTTGCCAGGTAGTGCTGCATAAGTGATTGGGAAAGATCATAATGTTTTACATAATGCTGTTTTTCCTTTTGGTCAGGCGGTAGAACTAAAGGAAAGAGTGTCCAAAGTCTCCGGAGAGGAATTTTGTTCAATAATTGTTGTTGATCGAGACCAAAAAAGACAACAAATATCAATGTATTATGTTTTTTGAGTTTTTTCGTAATTTTTTCAACAGTTTTGATTTTCTTATTAATAGCTTGCAAGCAAACATTCGTGGCAGTGGCTCAGATAGCTTAGAAGGGAGAGATAAATGTAGATGCAACTGGTCTGATTGCCAATTTTTTGAAAACCTGAGTTGAAAAAACGGCAATAAATCTCCTTGTTTACAGTATCGCAAGATATGGAGATATATTGAACTGTAAGTCCTGCTTCATGCACCCTATCGTATCGCCAGATTCTAGACTTTTCGCTGATGTTACTGTTTGTATTGTAAGTTCTTAACACGGTTAACAGCTTCTCACCGCCGTGTAAAAGTTCCCGTAAACAAGAGAGCGCAACAGATCGTAACAGACCTCAAAATCATCCGATTGTAATCACCTCAGAAGGTGTGCACTATCCTTGTAACATTGATTAATTAATAAAAGCACAAATGCACTCTTTGGTTTCCAGATGCGGTTTGCAGAGAATAAAGCACAACACATGTCTCTTTTCACCAGCTTTAGCCCGTAACCTGCATTCAGCAGCACTGTGTTTATGAAGACAACTTTTCTCTGTTCGGTTGCTTCTCACCTGCAATTAGGTTGTTTTTTTATACCCTCTCGGTTCAAAGGCTGGGCACATTTTCCACTCCCAGCCCAAAGTGGTACTCCATGCGATTCTCTTCGCAGAGAAATTGCAGGCTGCTGCTAGTAAGCGTATTTGAAGAACAGGTGTTTTGAGGAGAGGATTCCTCTGTAGACTCCCGGGAGGAAATTACAGAGCAGGAGTCGTCCCCCGTTAGCCGGTTAGCTGAGTTGAACCCAGTTGACGTCTTTAAGATCGAACCAGCATGTTTCTTTCTCCATGTGTTACATCTGCTTTATACTGCTGCTCTCTTTTTATCTGTGTATTTGACTGTTGGTCTTTTATTGCAGTTGGCAGTGATATATGGCAGTCCACAAGGTTTGTGATGATTCAGAATGAGTAGCACACCGTCGGCCTCCTCATTCAGCCGTGGTATTACTGCTCACACGTGTCTCGATGGCGATCTTCGTGTTTTGTTTTGCAAATTAAATGAGGGCAAAAAATTGGGAACCGTCAATACGCGAGTGTGTTTTTGTGTGTAAAGTCCAGACTGAAGGGGAAATAAATGTTCCTAAAACATTAGCAGAGCATTATGGAAATGAAAAGTATTGCAACAGGTTTTTTTTTTTTAAATACAGTCTTTAAAGAATTACTTAAATTAATTTAATCTGGAGTTAAAATTGGTGTAAATCTTCTGCATGACAAACCGGGTACAGTCCTTCAAATTTTCTGTTTTCATACAATATTGATTAGACTTTTCCCCGTTTTAGTAGCAAGCTAACGGCGCCAAAGACGCTGAACCGTCTCCTGTCAAACGTATATTTCCACTGAAATCTATGGGAGTATTTTTTATTTCCTGTGCGAAGATTTCCACGTATAAACATTATTAATAAGAACCAACAAAATATGTGAAACGTTTTTTAGAAATTCAGAAGATTGATACCAGGCGTGTTCTTCACTTTTAACCTGAGGAAGTCTTTTAACCTGAGGAAGTCTTTTAACCTGAGGAAGGCTTTTAACCTGAGGAAGGCTGTGGTTGAAACAGATCCAACCAACCAACTAAATGAAATACAAGTAGTTTGTCTTTTTTTAATTATATATGTGCATCATTTGCTCTCTCCATTAACGCTCATCAGACTAGATGAGCGTTAATGCAGTCGCAAAGACGCACCCTCAAATATTTGATTATATCATGAGAGTAAAAACTTGATAAACACCCTTTATTTAAAGCTAAGAGTTGGCCCTCTTAATCTCTAAATTCAACATGCAGCACAAAGCCAAACACAACAACCTGTGACCGCTCTGATACGGCGCTTCCCAGCAGTCTACAGTGTTCCCTCGTCACATTTTCACCCTCCAGCAGCCAAGTTGTCCCGTCCACACCTCCACCCCTCCACCCCTGCAAAGTCTTTATTAAAGTGTCAGTGATGAAGACGCCTCTGACAGCTTAACAATATCCTCTGCCTAAACACAGGACGCTCAGCCAGCAGCACCCTCATACCTCCTCCTGTTTAAATAGACGGGTTTCTCCCCGGGTCACGTTGTCCCAAAAGCAAACAGACAATATTGTGTCTAAGAGTGGGAATCTTTAGCTTTAGTACGAAAACACTTGCATAAAGGATTCTGGCTACAATACATTATGATGTATGAGGAAAAAATGTGAAGGGACGTGTGACATATTAAACACAAATGTCACCATTTAATGCGTGGTACTTCCGTTAGCTTGAAGCTAACTCTTGGCAAAGTATGACAAAGCAAAAATAATACATTACCAATACAAGTTGGCAGCCCCATGACAATTTGTTTTGTGTGTATTACTCCACATGGAAAAGGTAGCTACAGCTGTTTAGGACACATTTGTATTAATCTTTTCCTGTTTGATGAAGGCTAAATTCTTGCCAGTGGACATATTGCCGGAATTTTATCTTGGCAATTTAAGCACATTGTCCAAAAGCAAACAGGCAATTTTGTGTCTAAGAGTGGGAATCTTTAGTTTTAGTACGAAAACACTCACTTAAAGGATTGTGAGGGAACATGTGACATATTAAGCACAAATGTCGCCATTTTACATGGTGTACTTCCGTTAGCTTGAGGCTAACTCTTGATAAAGTATAACAAGCAAAATAATACATTACCAAAACAAGTTGGCAGCCCCATGACATGTTTTTTTGTGGTTTACTCCACATGGAAGAGTTAGCTACAGCAGTTTAGGACACATTTTTATTAATCTTTTCCTGTTTAGCGAGGGCTAAATTCTTGCCAGTGGTCATTTCCCCAGAATGTAATTCAGGCAATTAAGCAAAGTCTTGTCCAGCGTTGACCTCAGTGTGATTACACATTAAGTGCAGGGTGAGATGCCCAGTAAACCGTCCTCTTCATCATTCTCCTTCCTCCTCTGTCCTTGCTATGATGCCTCTCCACATTCCTGCTCCGTTTCACTCGTTTTCGTCCAAACATTTCCCTCCACTCGCGATGCAATGACGCACTCTCGGGGAGGAAGGGATTTGTTGTTCCCTTCAGAAAGCAACGGGGAGCTTTGGTCCGCTTACACTTATGTCACTCCAACCCGAGTCTGTTATGAATCGGCTTGTTTATGGGTTAAGGGTGCGTTCAAGAGGGTGACGGCTGCTGACGGCAGCGCAGACTAAACAACTGGTCGATCAGCTTCATCTGATTTACTTTAGAGGAGTCAGGGACAAATTAGGATGACGTGGGGTGTAAATACACCTCCTGTATGTCCATCATGGGATCAAACCTACAAACACGGTTCACAGCTCAACTCACTCTATTTAAGCGTCCTCTTCGTACGATGGTTTCTACTTTTAGAAACTTGTCGACAGGCAGCGACACTCTAATAACTTCTTATAAGGTATTGACCCATTGTACGGTCACATTGTGTTAATGTTTGTTTTTTCTACTCCTGTCAAGCACTTTGTGTACTGTCTGTAAAATGTGCTATATAAATACATTTTACGTACTCATTTACTTAATACACGTGCGTCTGCTCAAGCTGTAGGGTTGAGGTGACGATGTATTTGGCTACTCTGGTATTTAAATACTACTCATCACATTTTTAAGTTTATTATCCAGGAAGCATTTCTCTGACCGAAATCCATTTTGGCGCTAAATAAAAAAGTTTGAAGTTATGGCTATTTATCCTGTTGGGGAAACATGAACGCCTCAATCAAATTTCATTGTGATTCATACAAAGATTGTCACGTTGGATGTCACTGCTAGCATGCTAACCAATCCACTAGCATGCTAACCAATCCACTAGCATGCTAACCAATCTGCTTGTCGTGTCAACATTTGTCCAGTTGCATAACAGCGCACAATTTCAGAAGACAAACAGATGCAGATAGCAGTCCTTCTGGAGCAGCTGTGCAGTATATTTACACAGGTTTTCATGGCTGATGAAGACTTATATATCCACACCTATTTAATGTATAAATATTTGCTGTGCGGCAGCTGCTCGCAGCAGTATTGACATCTGGCAGATCTATGTACTTGAGCGCTTCCTGACTACGATGTGACGCCAGTCGTAGCTCGTGTTCGGTCTCAGTTGGTTCTGTTGTGAGTATAAGAAGAGGGAGAAATTCTGTTTTTATTTCTCTTTCCACAAAATGGTCTCAAAATCACACATTTAGCACATAAACTAACGGGAAGAGGGTGGATAGAATCATAAAGCATGCATGTAAAAGTGGTGATTGATCCTCAAAACAACAGATCAGTCCGTCGGGTGCAGAGTAAATCCAGCAGGTATCAGTTGGTGTTTGTGTAAATGTGATATGTGCCGTGTTAAGAGTGTTAAGTGCCAGTGTGTTCTGCCAGCAAATAAAAAAGACCATGAGATACCAGAGAGTTTACAGGAACCTCAGCAGCTCCGCTATCACGTTTCCCCCCTCTGACCCACTGTGGACGTCTGATGATCTGAGCACTTGAGCCGGGAAAAGCTCCCCTTCCCCGAAGCCAGACATTCTGCAATTTGTCTCCCTCCTCCTGCTGGATAGCCAGCTGTGTCCACCTTGCTACCACGTCCCTCTGCCTCATTTCCCATCATGCAATATGCAACAGCTCCCCTGGGCCTTCCTCACCTTTTCATACGTTAAGTCTTCACCGGGCGGCAACCTCTGGTTCTGCAGAGTGAAGCCGATACTGAAGTGTCTTAAACCAGTGTTTTCTGTATCGACCACCAGGGGGTGACTCCTCTGGTTGTATAGAAGTCTATGCTTCATGTGTTAAAGCTGCATTCTCTCTCCTGACCACCAGGGAGTGACTCCTCTGGTTGTATAGAAGTATATGCTTCATGTGTTAAAGCTGCATTCTCTCTCCTGACCACTATGGTGTGACTCCTCTGGTTGTATAGAAGTCTATGCGTCATGTGTTAAAGCTGCATTATCTCTCGTGACTCCTCTGGTTGTATAGAAGTATATGCTTCATGTGTTGAAGCTGCATTCTCTCTACTGACCACCAGGGGGCGACTCCTCTGGTTGTATAGAAGTCTATGCTTCATGTGTTAAAGCTGCATTCTCTCTCCTGACCACCAGGGGGTGACTCCTCTGGTTGTATAGAAGTCTATATAAATGACTCTACTTCTCTCTTGATTTATTCCCTCAGTAAACATTGTAAACATGAGTTTATGTCTCAATCTCTAGTTTCAAGTCTTCTTCAATATAGCATGATGTTCATTTCGTAAATTATGGTCCATTTGGAGTTAAAACAGGCCATACTACATCAAACTGGAACTTTCTTAACTTGCAAAATTATCTTGAAAATTGACAAACATCATTTATGTAATTCACGTCACAATTCAAATAAGATAGAAATAAATTATCTGTCTCTCGTCTGTTGACTACCATATACATTTTTTTACTCTAGGTTTGTCACCCCCTCTTTATGAGTGAAAAGAGGGGGTGACCCCCACAAACACAAAAAAACACACACACACACACAACGCCAGCATTCCTATATGGTGAGCTCAGCCAAACACACAAATTTACTCCCAGTCATTTCCTCGAGTAAGCGCAGTGTGCTATCTCGCCGAAAAACTGTGTGTGTGTGTGTGTGTGTGTGTGTGTGTGTGTGTGTGTGTATGTGTGTGTGAGAGACTGGAGGGGATACAGCGGTGGCTTTAAGTTTCTGTCCCTCTAGAGAGACTGTATATTTTTGCTGTAAAAAAAAAGAAAAGTTTCTTTCATTGCAGAGGTTTTAAGATATTTTGCGCATCCAACCAAAAACAATGGAGGTAAATGGAAATGTATCTGTGGTGATAATGACACTGAACAATAACTTCAAGAAAAAGTAGATCCAATGCAAACTGTTCACAATGAAGTATGTGGATTATTATCTAATTCAATATTTGATATTGTTTCTGTAAAGAGAGCTTATTATCTTACTGTCCAATCATAGCGTAGCATCCGACAGCTCCATTGACTCCCATGCAATGCTATCAGATGTTCTTCATTTCCGTCCTCCTCAGTGGATTTCAGGCTAACCTCGGGGAAGTGTTGTGTTTCTGCATGGTCAGGTCCTCTTTCCCTTCATGTTGTGGGTCCTCTGACAGCGGAGAAGAGCGGACCAGATGCAGCTTCTCTGCTTCCAAACATGCCGACGTTATCTAAACACAGCGCTGATGCATCGGTGGCGAAATAATGTTCTAGGTCAAACAAGAAATCAACCTCGCCTGTTTAATTCCCCCATTGCAGCCGAGTTTGAAACACAACCAGCTGTTCGGTGGTGTTTGTTGCCAAAGAGCTGAGGATCACCAACATGGAGGCCCGAGGGTTTCGGTACGTCTGAGACCGACATAGATAATAAACGGCATGTGGTTTGATACCGACCTTGAGGAAACGCGTTGGGGCCGCCTATCGCCACACTATTTGCTCCGCCTATCGGTCTGACGGCTTGACCCAGAACCCATGCGGGTCAGCGGCACCATGTGGTTAAGAGTTTGAGAAAGAGGTATCCGTTCCGGATGGTGATTGGTTTCCCAATGCGAGAGGAAAAAGAGACACTGAGACGCGAACCCAAGAACCTGACGATGTTGGACGTTTATAAAAACTCGGATCGCAATCACGCCGGCGGTCAGCGGTGGAGTTTGGCAGCTCTCCCGTCTCTTGAGAACCGTCGGTGGCGGCGGCGCCTGATTTACAACAAAAGACTTCTCAAAGGTCTTATCAGAGGAGGAGAGGCAGAGCGAGAAGCCCTCAAACAATCGGCTCATTTTATCCGGCCGACTTTGAAGTGTTTCCGAGTCGCCTCGCGGCTTGCCGTAGTTGTTGGTTTGGTCTTTTTTTTGTCTGAAGTCGTTTCAAAAAAGGGCCACATGTTGGAGAAGGAGTCCAAAACCTGAATGAGTAGAAACAATGACTCAATGAGCAGCGGACATCTGGGTTTCTATTTTTTCTTTTTTTTAAACCAGAGGAACTTGATGGTCCGACTCAAACATATTGGTTTGTGAATGGCACTACAGGGGTGAAAATAACAAAAAGAACTGCGGGCGTCGATTGATACAACTGATTAGTACCACATTTATTACAGTTTTATGATTGCTTCGACACTGCTTTGAAAAAACGGGGCTCATTTTGTCAAAAATTCACGCAACCACAAACACGAAGTAGCAAAACACGTTAGATCTTTTTGCAAAATAAAACAATCTGACTCTCTTTGAATCATTCACACAATGCTGTGTTCAATCATCACTCTTTCAACATTTTTACCTTTTCTAATGATAGTCTGGGTTTGGTATCTTTTAAATGTTGGCCTCCATTGTCGTCGTAGAAGTGGTCTTTATCAATGGAGGCAGGTAATATGAGGATTGGCCAACTGGTCCTGGGTGTGGCATCTTGAATGTCCGTGGTTGAGTAGAGAACCGTGTGTTGCGGGAAGAAAAAAAATACAATGTTGAATTTCAAATTGGGTTTAAAGCAGGAAAAGTGTTTTGTAGACATGAGCTGAGACACATTTTCACACAGCTGGTGCTTCAATTGCTGGCTAAGAAAAAATAAACTCCGGTCGCCAGTGAAGGTGAAATATGACTTCATGCACCTTTTTAAAAAGCAATAAAAAAGGCTCTAATATCCACTATGATTGCCTGTATTTCAGAGTATTGAGCGAGAGGAGCCCATAGAGGTGGACCCCGCCCCGACTCACGCCGGCCTGGAGAACGGACACGCCGCCGCCGCAGGTAGCCGACTGTTGCTTGAAGGTCATGGTTGCTGTCTACTGAGTCTGTAGAAAGCAGTTGTATATGGTAAAGTATTTCAAGGTGTAGTTGATTGCGTTGGATGTGAGAGGTTGCCCTGAAATAAAGACATTCATGCGTTCCCGATGCGTTCCCCTCATTATGATCGTAGTTGCAGTTATTGAATGAGTCTTTTCTGTGGTTCAGAGACTGTGGTTGTACTACTTTTACCAGTATTTAGCGGGACAATATCGGAGCAGAAAGTCAGCAACTTCGGGATAAAACGTGTGAGTTTGAGTTTGTTAAAGCTGCATTTACTTATCTTGGCCGCTCGGGGCATCAACTACATATTGTCACCCAGCTTGGTATCATGGCAGGTCGTGTAAACAGTCACACATCTATTGGTTTTGTTTACACGGACACACATTTTGCTTAGTTCGAAATTAATGCCAATAGAAAGTCAATTAGGATCCTTTTTTTTGGGACACAAATTAAACAAATCCATGTAATGAAGTGGTATTACATTTCAACAAAGACCACTTTTGATGGGCTGGATGGGGCCAACAAACACGGGACCTTCCACCACGAGGCTGGTGTTTGACAATGCGTGCCCCAAAGCGTTATTGTTACGTTTTCCTGTTTCCTTTTTTTGGGGCTGGACACCCAAAACCAGGAGCTAAAAAAGGATAAAACACGCAACCTGTAGAGTGTGGCGATAATTCTCTGAGGGTTTGTTAGTATGAGCGATCTCCTTTTAACGTTACACATGGTCATAAAAACCATTGTTGGAAGAGAACACATCATCAGTATGATCATTTCACGTCCTTTTGCACAACCAGAACATCCGGAGTTGGTCCACGGAAAAATGTCGCCACCCAACGACTTCCCGCACGAGCACACGGCCCCCGTCGCCATGAGGATGCCCCACCTCCCCATCACCGCCACGACCAAGACGGCAGACATGAAGGGCCCCGATTCTCCCAGCAGCCCCGGCGGTTCCCGTTCCTCGCCGGTCTCTGAGGCCTCGGCCGCCGGCCAGTCGGCTGCAAGCACCAACCAGATCCAACCAATCGAGGAGTCTCCAATTCAACCAGGTGACATCTTGTTTTTTGTATTATGAAGTTATGATGAAGCTGCATTCACTGTCTGTATGAGAGAATACTGTTCGCCTTAGCTTTCAGTTAATAAGTAAGGCTTATGTCAATTTGTATGACCTGCAATCACATGCAATCAATGCATAAGTCATTTTCCAGATTCATTTGCTCGACTTTCCCAAGCAGTATTCTCAATATGTATTGAACACGTCACCATTTTGCTATTGACATGACATTTTCACCAGATGTTGGTAACAACCCAAGTAATCCAGACATGCAAAGAAAACCAAACAAATAAATTCAGAAATTAAGTTATGCGTAATAAAATGGAATGACAGAGGCTGAATGAAATGTATTTAATACTTGGTGCGAAAGCCTTTGTTGGTTCAAGGCGCCTCCTGTGTGAGAGACTAGTCTCATGCATTGCTCAGGTGTGATTTTGGCCCATTCTTCAAATCTTGAAACTATATACTCACAACAATCCTATTTCCTTTTTCTTCTTTATGGCTGTTAGTATCGTCCACGTGGGCTCCGACACCCATCAGAGCTCTGGGATCCCCGCGTCTCCAAGGTGAGACTCATGCCGTCCTTGGTTGAAACCTCAATGAGACTTCTACGATGTGACTCACTGACTGTTTGTGTCCTGCAGAGAAAGCTAACTCGGCCCCGGCTAAGTCTGTGACCTACTCGGGGCTTTCGCAGCACGACAGGTGAGTGGACGGATGACTCGTGAAACCTTATTTGCTGATCGGTTGAAGATGCGTTCTTACCCTTTCTGATCGCCCACCCGTCCTGCAGAAACGGAGACGTGAGCGGCGACAGACCCTTCGGGCAGGTGGTGGAGAGGAGGCGGGAGCTGGTGAGGTCGCAGACTCTGCCGCGTAACATCGGCGCTCAGTCTCGCCGGTCCATCTTCGAGAGACTGGACTCTGAAGCCAGTAGCAGGTAAATGCGACGGCGTGCCGGCGTTACGGTCATATTTAGGGTTTCTCTTAAATATTTAACTAATATTTATTTATTTATTGTTTCTGCTCATGCACAGTCGCCCCAAACTGGTGGACTCCAAACCCACACTGAAGCGGTCCCAGAGCTTCGGGGTGTCCAGCGCCAGCAGCATCAAACAGATCCTCCTCGAGTGGTGCCGCTCCAAGACCATCGGCTACCAGGTAACCAAAACCAACGTCGTCCAACATGTTCAGCCTCTTTGGAGCCAGAACTTCTAACGTTTGGTCCATTTATTTATAAGCTAAAGCTTTTCAAGGATGATGCATTGTTCAGCTTCAAATTGCACAAACATTACATCACCGCTGATAATTTTTTCCAAAGCAGAAACATAGTTAATTTTCTCATTAAATCGTTTTCCTGCCTCCCAGACGGATCGATGACATCAGTTTGTTTCCCTGTAGCGTGAAAACATCGTCTGGTAAAGCTTTGCTTGAGGTCATCCAATGCGTATTGTTTATTGTTGTCAAAATCACGTTATTGTTAGAAACGGATTTCGTTGCAAGTCCCGGGGGGGAAGTTTTGGATGTCTGATTAAGTCGAGGAGCTAATAAACTCACGTCGTCCTTTCCAGCTGCTCGTCTCCTGGGTTTCACGTCTTTGGCAACGAAGCCGGGGAATAAGTTGGAAATGTTGTTCCTCGAGCAGCTGGAAACAGAATGTCCCAACAGCACATGGACGCACAACATCAGCGGACTTTTGATATCCACCCAGGCTTTCAACATGATGTAATATATCATGTTATATTAACGTAACTTTAAACAAAAGCAGACAGACAGAAGTTGAAAAGCTATATACGACGGATTGCCAGAACACGTCAATTATTTTCTAGGGGCTGATTCATTTCTTTCCAATAGATGAGAAGAGGGAGCTGGAGCATGTTTAGCCTAGCTTAGCATACCAACTGGACGCAGAGGGAAACAGCTAGCCTGGCTCTCTTCAAAGTTAAAAAATATGATAATAAATCTAGAGAAAATTACCTTTGTTTGAGACATTTCCTTGTCTCAGCAGATCTGGCAACTAACTGTCTATTCACTAACAACTATCTGGCAGCTAACACATTTTCATAATGCTAAATATGGCTTTTTACTCAGTAAATATATAATGTTAGCAAAAGGAAATATAAATACATACTGGCAAATATTAAAGAAAAAAGATACAAGTAAATTAGCGAGCGTTAGCTGTGTTGGTTAGCACTTTCGGAGACAGCCAGGCTAGCTGTTGGCCCTTGCTTCAGGTCCTTATGCTAAGCTAGGCTAATTGCCTCTTGACTCCAGGTTTTTTACCCACTGCTTAGCAGATAAACGTGTTTTCCTATAACGTTGAGCACATCTGTAATCTGTTTTTAAATTAGCTCCAAGTCCAGTCTGTTGTTTTCATATAACTTCACCCCGTCAGTGCACGCGCCAACTTGCTAACGTGCTAATTATCCACCTCTCAGCCGTAGAGGTGGATGGAAGCGAGGGTCCCCGTTGATTATAGGGGTGCTGGTGTGTGTTTAGGGTTGAGGTAGTTTGAGTCACGGTTAAGAGAACGCCGACACACTCGTTTTCCTCACAGCTGCCTTTTCTCTGCCAGCCTGCATGTGGCTTCGGTTAAAGCCGAGCCGGGCGAAGCCAATTAGCAAAGAGAGAGCGAGAGAGAGAGAGAGAGAGAGAGAGTGGTCCATCCGATGACTTGACATTGTAATGATTCGACCTTCTCTGTTGTCTCCGTAGAACATCGAGCTGCAGAACTTCTCGTCCAGCTGGAGCGACGGCATGGCGTTCTGCGCTCTGGTGCACTCCTTCTTCCCCACCGAGTTCGACTACAACTGTCTGTCGCCCGCCGAGCGCAAGCACAACTTTGAGCTGGCCTTCGGGACCGCAGAGTGAGTGACGGACATATCCGAATATGTGGAGGAGGGTTTCTGATATGATGCAGTTTAGAGGAGCGTGTTAAATGTGTTAAAGCTGCATTCTCTCTACTGACCACCAGGGGTCAACTCTTCTGGTTGTATATAAGTCTAAGCTTCATACCAGGGGGCGACTCCTCTGGTTGTATAGAAGTCTAAGCTTCATGTGTTAAAGCTGCATTCTCTCTACTGACCACCAGGGGTCAACTCTTCTGGTTGTATATAAGTCTAAGCTTCATACCAGGGGGCGACTCCTCTGGTTGTATAGAAGTCTAAGCTTCATGTGTTAAAGCTGCATTCTCTCTAATGTCCACCAGGGGGCGACTCCTCTGGTTGTATAGAAGTCTATGCTTCATACCAGGGGGCGACTCCTCTGGTTGTATAGAAGTCTAAGCTCCATGTGTTTAAGCTGCATTCTCTCGCCTGACCACCAGGGGGCGACTCCTCTGGTTGTATAGAAGTGTATGCTTCATGTGTTAAAGCTGCATTATCTCTCTTGGCCACCAGGGGGCGACTCCTCTGGTTGTATAGAAGTTTATATAAATGACTCCACTTCTCTCTTGATGTATTCCCTCAGTAAACATTGTAAACATGAGTTTGTGTCTCAATCTCTAGTTTTGCGGAATCGTCCCTTAAAGGATTTAATGACTTTAACTGCATCAACAAATCTTAACTTTATTGTGGACGAACGTCTCTTAATGTGATTTCTTTGGTGCTTTTGTTTCATGGCAGTCGACAAAGTTGTGATTTTAATGCATATCTTAATTGCAGATCATCTTGCGTGTATTATGTCTATATATATATATATATATATATATATATATATATATATATATATATATATATACATATATATATATATACACATGTGACCATGCACACACTGTCGGGCTTAAACACTTCATTTGTGTTATTCTACGACTGATAACTCTGCTGCTGCTGCAGCTTTAAGCTGATTTGACTGAACAAACACGATTCTCTTGGCCGGAGGATCAATCCTTCATCCACATTCACAGCTTTACATTTGACCTCCTAAAGAGGTCAGAGAGCGCAGACTTATGGGACAGTAAATATGGACGAATGATTACACGCATATAGTTACAACGCCTTGAAAACATGTTTGTTAAAAGGAAGTCCAGGACTTTAGTATTGGATGCAGAATTCGGCTTAGACTGATTAATCCAAGCGGATATCGGCTGTTTTTTCCTCTATTATGTCGAGCTGATTAGTTGATCAATAAACAAAATGCATCAGCAGACATTCTAGATAATGGACTAATTTGTGTTTTTTAAAGCAAAAAAAAATCCGTTCCAGCGTCTAAAATGTGAGGATTTCTTTCTTTTTCCTCTTGTCTGTATCATTAAATAAATCTATCTTTAGCATTTTGGAGAGCTGGTTTTATGATTTTATGGCATTCAGAGTAAAATCCTGTTTGAATATATAGTCTAAATTCACCCAGCATTATATCAGGGTTCTTACGGTCATGGAAAACCTGGAAAAGTCATGGAATTTTAAAATGGTTATTTCCAGGCCTGGAAAAGTCCTTGAAAAAAATAAAAACCCCAAAGGTTTAGTAAAAGTCATGTAAATGTGTTATATTCATGTGTTCATGTAAATGTGTTATATTCATGTGTTCATGTAAATGTGTTATATTCATGTGTTCATGTCGTCCATTTACGCTGAGTTTGAAATAATTAATATGCTTTTAAAAGAAAGACTCAAAATATAAGCAGGCATCCATACAGGCGTCTATATAAATGTTTATTCTTTTAATCAAACTATTGTCTCATTCATTTGTGTCATTTAAGGTTTACTGTATGCTTTGTATTCTCATTGTTAGTTTAAATACTACATTTACTCACTTTTTACTGTTTACACCCAGATTTCACTAAATGTTTGGTCATGGAAATGTGGTTTCAAATCATGGAAAAGTCATGGAATCTGGTTTAAAGTCATGGAAAAGTCATGGAAATGCATTGGTCAGAATGTGTATGAACCCTGATTAAAGGCTTCCTCCTCTGTCTGTGCCTGCAGATCGAAGGCCGGCTGCGACCGGCTGATCGAGGTGGAAGACATGATGATTATGGGTCGCAAACCCGACCCCATGTGCGTCTTCACCTACGTCCAGTCCCTCTACAACCACCTGCGCAAGTTTGAGTGAAGCCTGGGAGAAGCAGATCGTCGTCTTCGTCCTCTTCTTCACCTTTTTGAATCAGACTTTGAGCGGATTGGAGCTCCAGAAGCATCCAGGCGCTTTGTAAAGACGGCACCGCCCCCTGGTGGCGGGTTGGTGAACACGTCCACGCGCTGCAGGAGGAGCAAAGGCTCAGTGCGCAGACGCACCTGGACTCTGAAGAAGATGAGTTTACACACAAGCTGGTTTGTTTTTGTATGAGTGTAGTTGAGATACGAGTGCAACAGTTGCTGTGTTGTGTGCGTCTTTATTGTCACCGCACGGGCTTGAAAGTGTGTATTAACCTTTTAATATTTGCACCAAAGGGAGAGGAAGTGTTTAACTGAGCTGTTGGAGAGGAAGCCGAGCACACGGTGGGAAACTGGCTAAGTTAAATGATATATATGTGTGTGTGTGTGTTGCTGACTGATATTTACATCCACAGATGCTGTGATTTTCTTTCTTTTTTTAGATGATGTTGAGATATATGGAAAATGAAATCAATAAATTGTACAGTTTGACACCTAAATGTGGACATTGTGTTTCTTAATGGGCATCGAAGATTTATATATTTCTCTTTTTATATGTATACATATGTGTATATATATATAATGTATATTTATATAAATACATATATATAATATATATATATGTATATATATATATCTACAAATACATATATATTTATATAAATACATAGATACAATATGTTTATATATGTATTTATATATACATAGCATATATATATATATATATATATATATATATATATATATATATATATATATATATATATATACATATATATATATATATATATATATATATATATGCTATGTATATATATAAAATACATACATATATTTATATAAATACATATATATAATATGTATATATAAATACATATATATAATATGTGTATATACATCTATATATAATATGTATATTTATATAAATACATATATATACTATGTATACATATGTATGTATACATAGTATATATATATATATATATGTATATTTATATAAATACATACTGTATATATAATATGTATACATACATATATATGTATATATACATATGTATGTGTGTAAATATATACATAAATAACAATATCTAAAAATATAATTATAATTGCATTATATAATAGCATTTATAGTTAGATGTTTGTTTATTATTATTATTATTATTATGGAGTATTATTATTATATTATTATATATAGAGAGGGAGGTTCTTTCATTAAATGAAGACGTAATCTATGTTTTACTGTTATTCCACATAAAGCTGTGTTTGTGTTTATTCTGCTTTATTAGGAGGAGAAGATCTTTCCACAAAGAAGATTGAAGTTATGAATCATTATTATCACTCTGAGCTGTTGTGACTCACTGGATTACATTTGACCTACTTTGAAACTTTTGTGGAATCAATCACTGGTCAGTTTCTAAACATGTAAATGTTTACTGGGTCAGACTGACAACGATTATTTTTAATTTTTATTAATAATGGGAAAAAACATGATATCTTATAATACGAGCATTTGGCTCACAAGCTCCTTTTTATTCCATCAACTAATTAAAAATAAAATAAATCAAAATAATTCCAAAGTATTAAATGAAATGAGCCACAATGTCATCATCATTTATCCGCTAATTAATTATCAAAAAATACGTTTCTGGAATTTTGTATCTGTTATTACAACGATACACATCTTTATTGATGAAGCACGACGCCAAATAAACAACAACAAAATAAAGAATAATGCAGTGCAGAGTGAAAACACCTGGACCCTGGATATGTGGGTGCTCTGTGGGTGGGGCTGGTGGGGCTGGTGGGTGCCCCCCTGATCTGATGGCGTATAAGAAGGTCCCTCCTCTTCCTCCTCTTCCTCCTCCTCCTCCTCCTCCTCTCACACCGGGCGTCATGGCCCTGTTCGTGGACTCCGGCTTCTCTCTCCTGACGCAGAACCAGCGCAGAGACGTGATGGACTTTAAGGCTTTATTTGAGGAAGAAGAGGAAGAACCGGATCACTGCAAAGGTAAGAATATCGTTCAGGTGTTTCCTGTTCGACTTCGAGAAACCACAGCAAATAAATTAATCATTCAAATAAGTGAAATAATCTTCTTCTTTTAAGTAACTTTGACCAAGTCATCGTTTAATAGAAAAAGTCACAGCAGAATTTTTTTTTTTTTAGCAGCTCTGTATTATTTATTTGTATTTATTTATCGTAAACTCAAACAATTAAATATAAATATTTAATTTGTCTTCCCTCGCTCTTAATCATAATATTATGTATTTATTCATGATTATTATTTCATCTTTAATTGTATTCGGATTCTCCTCACCTGATTTATTTAATATTATTGTTATTATTTAATTGTATTCGACTTCTCTCTGATTTATTTAATATTATTGTTATTATTTCATATTTAATATTTAATTGTATTCAGCTTCTCCCCTGATTTATTTAATATTATTGATATTGTTTCATATTTAGTTGCATTCAGCTTCTCCTCACCTGATTTATTTAATATTATTTTTATTATTTAATATTTAATTGTATTCGTCTTCTCCCCTGATTTACTTAATATTATTGTTATTATTTCATATTTTATATTTAATTGTATTTGACTTCTCCCCTGATTTATTTAATATTATTGATATTATTTCATATTTAATTGTATTCAGCTTCTCCTCACATGATTTATTTGATTTTATTGATATTATTTCATATTTAATTGTATTCAGCTTCTCCTCACCTGATTTATTTAATATTATCTTATATTATTTCATATTTAATTGTATTCGACTTCTCCCCTGATTTATCTTATATTATCTTATATTATTTCATATTTAATTGTATTCGACTTCTCCCCTGATGTATTTCACCAGAAGCCCGCAGTGAGAGCGCCGTCTCCTCCCCGGAATCGGACCGGACCGCCGCCGCCGGTCCGATGCTGGCGGGCCAGAGGAAGAGGAAGAGGACCATCTTCAGCCGGGCCCAGCTGTCCGAGCTGGAGCGGGCCTTCGCCGTGACCCCGTACCCGGACATCACGCTGAGGGAGCGGCTGGCCGCGCACACGCACCTGCCTGAGAGCAAGATCCAGGTGAGCCCCAGAGCAAGATCCAGGTGAGCCCGGTGCTAACGGGCCCTTTTTATTACTATAGAGAAAAACTACTGCTGAAAGGCTTGAATAGGGGGGGTCCCACGAATGGTAATTACAGGGACAGTGAGGAACTTTGATCTGGTCCTGAACCAGTCTCAGTCTAGTCCTGGTCCTCTATAGACCTCATTCTAGTCCTGGTCCTCTGCTGGACCCACTGGAGGGAAGGGGGCACGGAAGAACCAGAACCATGCTCGGAGACACTACCTCTTTGGTCCACAGGGGGCGACAGAATCAACAGGAATGAAAATGTCTTTTTGCTTTCCACAGGTTTGGTTCCAAAACAGAAGAGCCAGAAGCATCAAGACCGTGAGGCTCCCCAAGTCCACCAAGCCGGGAGGTCGAGGCGTGGCTGATCCCTCCTCTGGGCCCGTGACCGCTGCGTTCCTGGCGGAAATCTTCCGACCGGATCAGAACCACTCCTGCGAGGACGTCTCGCAGATCTACGCCGACTGGATCCAGATCTACGGCAACCCCGTGTCATCGCCGCCGTCTTCCTCGTCCCTCCAGCCCACGCCGGGCTCCTCGAAACCCCCAGAGCCTCGTCTGTGGGAGGACGACCACCAGCACCAGCAGCAGCACCTGGGGCAGCAGCACCAGCAGCACCTGGGGCAGCCGCTCGCCGGGTTCCTCCCTGGTTCTTTCCCTCACCACCCGGCCTCCGCCCGATCCTACCAGGCCTTCAGGAACTACAAACCCCAGAGCGCGGCTCCTTCTGGGGCCCACCAGGCCGTGTACGGTGGATCTGCAGGTGGAGGTCACACCTCCGTAGACCAGGTGGTTCCTTCCCACCCTCAGCCGGTGTACTGGGAGGTGGCTCAAGGCCAGGGACACCACCACCACCACCACCACCACCCGCAAACGGGACCACAGACCTCCATGGGCTACATCTCAGACCTGATCTACAACGCCGCCATCGTCACCAACTTCCTGGAATTCTGATCAGGGAACTATTAATCCTGGACCTTTAACTCGACTCCTTTCTGTCCTGTTTGTTTCCAGCTGTTTGTTGTCTACAGCTGTTCCCCAGTTGTTGTCGTTGTTGTTGTTGTCGTTGTTGTTGTTGTTGTTGTTGTTGTCGGGTTTTGTCTTTTTGTGTGTTTCCAGTCGTGTTTTTAAATACGTTCCTCGCGTTTCAGGCTCAGTTTTCAACCAACAATCTGACTTTTAGACACAAATTTAAACCATTTAAACGTTGCCTCTGTGCTTCAGGATGCATTGGCTACGTATATATATTTAAACACCGTTACTACCACCTGTAAATATTAACATATATATATATATGACAAATACATTTTTAAAATTCCACTTTTCAACCGTGAATAACCTTCATTTAAACAGACAAGTAGATGTATGATAAACACGTTTTTCGTTTCTCCTTCATTTAAAGGGACAGTCCCCCATATCTGTCCTCTTACCTGTAGTGCTATTTGTCAATCGAGATTGTTTTAATGTGTGTTTTTTTGGGAGATTTCTCCAATATGAAGAGACTAAATGGCACTCAGCCCAAAAAAAATACATTTGAAAAAAATCATAATAATGACCCGTTGACTGAAGAAATGCTGCAAACCATCGTGATAAAACAGACTTGTGCAATGAAACAGACATTTAGGTTGGAATTGTCGCGTTAATCCACAGACTCTATTGTTTATCTCGGAACTATGGCCCAAAAGAAAAATAGTTCCCACATCAAAACAATCTAGACTGTAAATAACTTCAGGGACGAAGTGTGTTTCTGATTTTAGGGTGCACTGTCCCTTTAAGAGGAGCAGGGGAACTTTTACCCCAATGTCAAATGTATGGAAGAGGTAAAAAATAAATAAAAAATGCCAAATGTAATGAACTGATGGTTGAGCAAGTTATGTTTTTTTTACAGCATCACCGTTTTAAATTTTGAATAGAAACAAACGAAGCCGGCAACAAAAAAAAAAAAGTAGAAATAATGTTATCTTGAAAGTTTGAAAATATCATTTTGGCCTTAAATAAGACTTTATGTTAATTTACAACAATACTCTACATAAAAGTATGTTGAAATTGTGTTTAAAAAATATATATTTTAATTTTATTTTCAATAGTTTCCTTTTAATATATATATAATAATCATTAATTGAACTTGTGACATACATTTTTTTTTCATTTCAAACCTCACCAGTCATTTCATGCACCGTGACTGTGTGTAGCTTAAACACGACAACAAGCATCGTCTACAAAGTGCAAGAAAGAACAACACAAACATAAACACTGAAAATTCGGAGGCCGAAAACTCTGAAAACTCTGAAAACTGAGTCCAGAAATACGTGAAGCGTTGTGCGTTTAAAAAGCTCCGTTTGTGTTTCTCTTGTCGTCTCGATGTTATTTATTATTTTCTCGTGATGTTCGACATGAATTCTTTCAGCTCCTGTTTTTTATTATTATATTTTTTTTCCGTGGCATGTTTTAATGCTTTACGACCCCGCGAGTATTATCCTCCAAAACATCCTGATTAAAATGATTCCTTTGTGGAAGATACCATGACAGACATAATTATTTTCTGAGTCAAAATATATTTACGATACTGTAAGTATTCGAACGGGGAATAAGAAGAATTAAAGCCGCAGCTCAGGCTCTATCAGCTTACAGCCGCTGTAATTCTGCCTGGATTTACGTTTTGAAATATTACATGAGCGGTATAATACAGAGGCAAATATGACAGAGATCTCCGCATATCATAATCATCTTTAATACCGAATAATCTTTCAATAAACCTTTAATCCGGGTGTCAAATCTCAGATCTTCGGAAGATACTTTTTATTTATTTTTTTGTATTCCAGATGTAGTTACATCTTTTAATCTTTTCCCTCTCATATGAAGAGGAGGATGGGATAGTTTACCAAAAAGATAATAAATAAAAATGAATGTGGAAGGAGGGATCAGCGTGTCGCGTATGAAGTAAGACACGTGGTGTTATTGTAAGTCTTCATATCACGCTTTGTTTTTCGGCCTCTTTAATTCACTTTAAAGCAGCGAGAAATGAAACATCAGCACATCTGTCAGCGGGATGAATTAATAAAGTAATATCAGTTTTATTATTATTATTATTATTATTATCTGACGCCGGCAGCAGGAGAGTAGTTTAGAAACAACAAAAGAGTCACTTCCTTCAATAAAGAGAAGTATAACTAACACTTTTATTTTTTTGAACAAATAACCCAAATAGGAAATATTTATTAATATATGTAGATACTTAGTAATATATACTAGATACTTATTAATTGATAATAATAGACACTAAGTAATAGATAATAGAATATACTTATTAATAGATTGGAGCAGATAATAGTAGATATTTAGTAATACTTATTTATAGATAATAGTATACTTAGTAATAGATAGTAGATACTAATTAATAGATAATAGGAGATACTTATTAATAGATTGGAGCAGATAATAGTAGATATTTAGTAATACTTATTTATAGATATATACTTAGTAATATATAAATACTTATTAATTGATTATAGCAGATACTTAATAGATAATAGTATACTTAGTAATAGATAGTAGATAGTAATTAATAGATGAGAGAAGATACTTATTAATAGATAATAGTAGATACATAGCAATAGAAAATAGATATTTAATAAAACACAATATCTGAAGGAAGTTTGTCTTAAACGAGCGATTTGGGTCGATTTTGAGCCGTTAGTCTTATTTTTTTAAACTTTTAATACAATTCTCTTTCTGAATTATGTATTTTTTTGTTTTAAAATAGTCAATTAATAATCTTTCTTTTTTTATGACAAATTCAGTTATATTCTTCTCCCTGACGCCATTGTTCTATTATTTCTCTGAGAGAAAATGAATCACTCTATGAATATTAATGTTATAAAACCACAGATGTAAGTAGTAAACTGGGATGTTTATTTTCAACATCACTCATTGCAGGTTTGGCCTCTCATGTTTGATATTTATGAAATATTTTAGCTCACAAACAAAAACACTGTAACTTGCATAATCATGAACAAAGTGCAAACAGGAGAAACGTGAAACCTTATGAGGAAATTACCACTAAACTTATGAACCGGCTCTAGTTAGAGCTGATTTTATTAAACACAAAAATACAAATACAGAATGAAATAATTGTATTTATAACTATAAATAAATAAGAAATATCATTTTTGATAGAATTAAAAAGCGCCGGCCTTTTAACCACGAGGTCGGCGGTTCGATTCCCCAACTCCGACGGTCTGTATGTCCGAGTGTCTCTGAGCGAGACGCTGAAGTTCCTCCCCAGAGGTTTCTTGTGTTTCGGTACACGACTACTTTTGTCTACAAGAAGCTGGACCGTCAGATAAAATCAGAAGTTGTTTTCTTACAAAGAACAGATTATCCTTTGAAATGTTCCCGCTTCCCTTCGGCGTCGCTTTGGGAATTCTCGGCTTCTTTCACTCAGAAGTTCCACCGACGTTCCCAACAATTTAATTTTTTTTAAAGCATAAAAAGTCCTCGTTCCTTTCGGGGAGTTACGGTTCCCCCAACTCTCCCTCCATGGTCCGGACCAGCACGTACAGCTCGGCGAGCCCGACGACGGACGCAGCGATGACCGCCGCCAACACTCGCTGGAAAACCAACAAACAAACCAACAAACAAGACAGAGTTAGGTCACTTTTAGGGGGAAACAAACAAACATGTAGTGAAACGTCTGCGTCCTGGTTCGGTCTCTTTCTTCTGCGGTCGACACCAAAGTGTAAGTAATAATAATTTATACTTATCAAAATAATCTACTTGCCCAATTCCATGAACACATATGATTGTTTACATGTCTAAATACTTTAGAGCAGTGGTTCTCACATTTTATTTTATAAGCATTTTTGGTTGAAAAACACCGTAATCAGTGTCTGATTTAATATATAAAATTGAGTGTATTATTATTATTATTATAATTAAAATATCATTTTGAATTGATGCTTTAAATATATTTTTTTTAAATCTCACATTTCAGAATCAGAACTATTTATTTCCCAGGTATGTTTTCATACAATGAATTTGTCTGGTGGGTCGTGCATACATTAGACAAACAACAACAATCAACACAGTGTAAGAAAAAAATGTATATGTTTATATGGATTATATAGTTTATATGTTTATATTTGAGAACCACCGCTCTAGAAAGACGATCAGGGCGCCGAGCTTTTACTCTGAAAAGCTTCTACTGCTAACGTGAGTTAGCATACGAGTGTATTTTCAACCTCGGGTGTGTCTGACGGCGTTGATGGTAACTTTGACGACACCGGAACAAGTTAACAGCCCCGGGAAAAAAAGAAAACCAGCAGCGCCCGGTGTTTTAGTTTGGCCAAACCACGACTAAGTCACCGGCGTTAGCGCCCTTTTACCGACTCTGGTGAAGCCAAAGCTGAAGTTAATCAATTATAACAACATTCAGTTAGAAAGGTAAGAAGTTAAACTTTAGTTTACCACCATTTAAAAAACTGTAAACATTACACGATCATTTATATCAGTATTTTACGTTGATCTTTATTGGAACGTTAGCTAAAATAAAAAAATGCTACGTGTAAAGGGTTCACGGATTCAATGATTCAAGCATCATTTAGAAACAAGAAAAACAGGACAAACAAAAACAGTGCTCTGGGCAGATAATATGTCCGACAGCGTCACGTTTAAATGAGTTGTTTGGTTGGACGTCTCTTACCGCCCCGGTGTCGGTGAACAGGTACTGACTCCCCATGTAGGAGCAGGCGAACGCAGCAACCACCGTGACCACGAAGTTAAACACGGTCGCCACCACCGCCTTGACCGACCGCACTGGAACGAAGAAGAAGAAGAAGAAGAAGAAGAAGAAGAAGAAGAGAAGAGAAGAAGGCAGAATGAAGAAAAAGGCAGAAGAAGAAGGAGAAGAAGAAGACAGACAAAGAAGAAGAAGAAGAAGAAGAAGAAGAAGAAGAAGAAGAAGAAGAAGAAGAAGAAGAAAAAGAAGAAAAGGCGGAAGAAGAAGAAGTTGTTCATTGTCAAGCTCAATGTGTTTATAACTCCGTCTCCAATCACCGTGATGGTGGTTATGTAATAAGAATAAAAACTCACCTTCCCGTCCAAAATCTGCTAAAGTTCCATTGCGGCTGATTTCCTGAACGCAAAACATATATATATATATATATTTATATATTTATCACGTAGAAAATAAAAGTACGTCTTTCATTACGATTAAAAAGTATGTGACAAGCTCTCTAGATTTATATTCATATTCAGACGTGTGATATATTACAACAAGGTCTTCCTGACGTAAACAAGACAACGCACCTGCGTGTTGACGTAAACAAGACAACGCACCTGCGTGTTGACGTAAACAAGACAACGCACCTGCGTGTTGACGTAAACAAGACAACGCACCTGCGTGTTGACGTAAACAAGACAACGCACCTGCGTGTTGACGTAAACAAGACAACGCACCTGCGTGTTGACGTAAACAAGACAACGCACCTGCGTGTTGACGTTACGAGTGATCCTGCTGTATTCCTCGTTGGCCAGCTTGTTTTTGATCCTCTCCAGACGGGCGACGAGCACGGGGTTCTGAGGAGGAACATCAGAGAGTTAGTTTCAGTCGTTATTATTATCCCTGCTTTGAAAAAGGATAATACTGCACTCAAACTGAGAAGGTTCCTCACAGTAACTTCATGTTTCCTACGTGCCGTGAACGCATCACCAGGTGAGACTTACTCTGGGAGGCTTCAGGACCTCGGGCAGGTGCAGCGAGGCGCCGTCCAGCAGCTCGTGCAGGTAGAGAGGACTCCCTGCAGGAAGACAAGGTACTACATCATTAATGACATGGCTTCTCATCATGTTACTGCAGAACATCACGACAGGGAGGGAGAGTGTGTTTATTATATTGATAGTAGCACATACAACTATATCCTGGGGTTTTGTTGAATTAAATAATATGAAGTACTGCAGATTAAATAGAGAGTTAATGTATTCATCACGCAAGAGGATTTTGTATTATTGCTAGAGCAGCATTTATACAAACAAGTAAGCAATACAATATAACAAATGCACAATATATACAAAAATATAATAAGAAAAATGCACAATATATATATGTATACAAAAATATAATAAGAAAAATGCATAATATATATATATATATATATATATATATATATATACACACACACACACACACACACACACACACACACACACACACACTATAAGACAAATTCACAACATATATATATATATATATATATATATATATATATATTAAAAAAATAGAATGAAAAATGCACAAATATATATATATAAATAAATAGAATATAATAATATTAAATGAACTAACAAAGCAAACAAATCAATAGTGCAAAGATAAAATGCTTTGTTTTTATAATTGTTATGAGCAAACACAGTCCGTGTTGACTGAAATAAACAGTGCCTCCCCTCTTCGATCTCTAGTATATATATATATATATATATATATATATATATATATATATATATATATATATATATATATATATATATATATTTAAATATATATTTACATATATTATTGTGAATACTGTTATTGGTTATTCTATAAGAGACCTTCGTCCCGGAGGTGTTTCTGCAGTGTCCTCGCCGCCCGGAAGGACAGGGTCGTCGGCTCCGGTTTCCCGAGACTCTCCTCCAGTTCTTCTCTCAACCTTTCGGGCAAACG